>NC_052499.1:58557712-59157712 GCF_016617805.1 Bactrocera tryoni
TGTGAGGTTATGCGAAGTCGCGCAGCTGAGACGGACACTTCCGACTAGGAAGATACTGTTCGACGCATTACCAGGTTGTTCAATAAATTTTGTCGTTCGATAAGAGAGGGCGTTGCTACAAGCCCAACATTTTGTTTTGTTGGTATGTAAAATTTCATTTCAACCTGTCAATTCATTTTTTGTTTACAAGCCATTTAGTGTCGCCGTGTCACAGTATTTTTCCTCAATGGAAAAAATTGATAATCGCGCAGTGATAAAATTCCTATTTTTGGAAGTTGTAGCACCAAAAGAAATTCACGAACGAATGTTAAAAAAGTCTAATGATCGTTCACCTACAATTAGATTAGTAGAAATATGGGTACGATCCACGCGAAGGACGTCCAAAAAGCGCATCAACACCAGTAACGCCAAAATACAGGATATGGTTTTGGAAGATCGTCGATTAAATGATAGAGATTTAGTAGAGGCTCTGCACATCTCATTAAGCACTGTGAGCCATATTTCAAGTGAAATTTTGAGTTTTAAAAAGCTGTGTTCGCAAAGGGTGCCGCTTAGGTAACAACGGAACAAAAACATTTTCGAATGGGACTTTCTCAGCAATATTTGGAGCGTTTAAAAAAAGTGGATTTCGTACGTTGATTCATCACTATGGATGCGACTTAGGTCTATCACCATGATCCTGAATCAAAACAAGAGGCTAAAGAGTGGTGTGAACTTGGTTATTGGGCTTCGAAACGAGTTCATGTCTGGTAATCGGCCTTGCAAACTGGTAAAAGAATTAGGTCTGAATATTATTGCAACCTTTTGGACCAGTTGAAGAAAAAAAAAATTTTGAAAAAAGACTCGGTTTGCAGAAGAAAAGAATTTGTTTTCCACCAGGACAATTCACCGTACCACAAGAACATTTTGACAATGGCTAAAATCCATGAATTAAATTTCGAATTATTGCAGCATCCACCGATTTGGCCCCCAGGGACTTCCATTTGTTTCCAGAAATCAAAAACTTAATGCGTGAAAAACGTTTTTTTTCATAGGGAGAGGTCTTAACGGCTGTTGAAACGTATTTCGTAGACTTTCCGCATTCTTACTTCAGGGATGGAATCCACAGATTAGTGTATCGTTGGAGCAAGTATATTATTGTTCAGGGAATTATACTGAATAATAAAGTGTATTTAAAATAATAAAATTCTGTTTTTCTTATCAAACGACAAAACTTATTGAACAACCTTGAATTGTTGACATATGGCCCCAAATGTTGCAGAAAGTGATAGAAAATTTGGCCGCTCGGCTGGACTTTATTCCATGTAGTTGCTGCGGTCACTTGCCGGAAATAATTTACATAATATAATCCGAAACGACATGTTTCGTAACCCAGCGAAAAGCTATTAAAACCTTAAAAGTAATGGGAACGAAAATATTATATTTGAAAAATATTGAAAAACTGTTCAAATACATTTATCCAATGAGGCATGTATGCTTATTTATTTATATGTACACTGCGCATACAACAAACACCACCATTGAGTTAAAAGCTTTCATACTAATGCAAAAAATAAAATAAACATGGCTAATTAAAAAAGGTAAGTGCGTGTTTCATTTATCAAATGCGTACAAAAATATACCCCCGAGTGCAATAACATAATTTCATTTATATACCAACTTATCAAAAATGTAAAAAGAGAGCAAAAAACAAGTTTTAATAAATAGCTTACCTAAGCAAATATTTCCCATGAGAACTATAATGGCAAAGAGCGCGGTATAAGTGACGAGAAAATTACATAAATGCGAAGTTTAGAAATAAGTTTGCTTAACTTACTCAAAAGTGGCGGCAGAGCAACGTACGATAAGTAAATTAAAAGATAAATTGTTTCGCTGGAAATAAATATCAATAGTATTCCCATAAAAACTAGTGAAAGCCTATAAACTGATTTTATTTCTTAACAACCCTTAAAGTTATATAGATGGCTCCATAATCGGAAAGGTTTTTTTGGTATTTGTAAACCGTCTTGCCTTATAAAATTATATATTAGTAGTTCAGGAGATATATACAACAAAGCAAATTTTTGCCCACTGGTCCTGATCCTAACGATGACTACTCCTATGAGATTTAGCAAGTGAACCCCATCTGGTATCGCAAAGGACCAAACTGGTCCATGCGTGACTTATTGGCTTACCAGATTAGCCTACCAGCAACTACTCTAAGGATTATAACAATTATTTAAAAAAAAATAACGGTAATTTTTTGAGGTAGCTTAATAAGACAATAATGATATCATATTTTCTTATTAATTATTAGAACTTGTCTTAAAACTGAAGATAAGGCAGACAAGAAGAAATACACGTATAAATAGTACACTGGTTTTCGTTTTCTGGATTAAACCGAGCAGTACGTATTATAACGACCGTTTAGTATGGGATATATGTAAGTACTATGATTTTCTTTCGAAAATCGGTGTGTTCTGAATGCATCAACTTTTGGGTCTCGAAAATCGATGATCTATTGGTTTATTTTTAACATCTTTGAGTGAAAAGAAGTCATGTTCTAGACGCATTTCGAAGCACCGGTATCGTATTCTCAAACATTTTTCTGGAGTCAAGTGATCTGCGGCCTCTTTACTGTATCCATCATACCATCAATACACACTTGTTCATAATACAGCTTCCTCACTAAGAATTCAATTAATTAAATTCTTCGGTGCACTGTTGCTGAGTTAATCCCCAAATTTTAATTTCAGAGATGAACGTTTTAAGTTACTGTATACAAAGCAGATAGCGCTCGTACGTCAAAACGTTATGAGTAGCTAAAACATAAAAATGTCAAACTTTACGATAAATTTGTAAGCTGGCAGCTTGATTGCAATACCAGGATAGTCAACTCCATACAAAAAAGGCAACTCTTGTATTTGTTATTCTAGTTGAATTTATTTCGAAAATATTCGATAATGTCTGAGCTATATTAATAAGTTTACGGATACAAGAAGTAATTAAGAATTATCAAGTCTTTAAAAGGGATTTAATATATTGCTTATTATGCCTTTGGGTCTTACAATTTTCTGTCCGGATGTATAGAAACTAAGGCCTTCGCTACCTGCTTTTATTTATGAAATTTCCGATCAAAAGAATTTTCTGTAAAATTTAGATCGTTCGATGAGATTTCGACAACGTTTTCATAACAGAGTTTTAGTAGTAATATGGTATGTCATAAAAACCTTTGTCAGCAATACAACGGAAAATACAACACAAACATAATTCCTAATCGGCTATATATATAACTTCCCGCTTAATGTAAACTCAATAATTGTTTAACTGCTCACACGTATCCTTAGTAACTTTTTTATGCAAAATATTGTGAAAGGCAACAACTTCGCAAGCCCTAAAAAAAGGTTGTAAACCTAGTGGTAAGATAAAAAATTTAGTCCCGACCCAACAAGAAGTTACAACAACAACGAAATAAAGATTCTGCACGGCAGAAAATTAAAAGTTAACTCACTGATGAGGCACGTAAGCGAGAAAAAATTGTAAATGGCATGAAACTAGCTGAAAAACTATAGTTTATTTACATATCAACAACAAAAGCAGCGGCTTTTTGCGCAAAAAGCTTAACTACACTTCAGCACCGGCTGTCTGCTTGTCTATCCGACTGACAGCCAACAGTTTTTTGATGGATTTCAACAGCAGCGAACGGTTAATTTGCGCATAAGCGCGGAACAGCTGGTTTGAGTTGGGTTAACTTAACGCTTGCTGATGTTTTCAAAAACACTTTTTTTTTGGGGGACTTTAATGCGTGTGCGTTACTCATACGCCCCGTCACCTCATTTAATTCCCTTAAATACTGTAAGTATGTATGTAGTGCGCGCGCTCAAGTGCTTGCCTTATCCATGTTGTTATAAATGTTGTTAACGCTTTAGTGCTATGTCTTTCTGGTTTTGTTGTTGTTGTTTACAAATTTGTTTGCTTTAAGCGTTCTGCTGTTGATTCTAGCTTAAGCGCCCGGCATTCGAATGCTGACCTTTTTCAACAACCGCGCCCCACGCGCCGCATACTAATCCCCCCCTACGCGCCACTGCGGAAGCCACTTCACTACCGTTTCATTATTTCACGCAACTTTTATGCCACTTTTGCTCGACTTTTGCTTTATTACCGCACGCAGCGGTATTGTGTTGTAGCTGTTTTCGTGCTTGTTGTTGCTGTTCTGCTGCTGGTTATGGCAAAAGTCGAAAATTAAATTATTAATTTGTTTTGTGTGTCTGCCATGCCAGTTGGTTGCCTCGTGGCTTAGGCGATGTTTGTGGGTTTGTGAGAGCCCTCAGTTAGAAAACCCGCAATAGGGAGGGCTCGGTCGGCTTTTGGGTCGCTCGGCATGGCGGTCCGCTGTGCTAATTAAGTGCCTGTAGTTAGATACATATATATTATTTTTATTTATGTTGCGTTGAGTGGAAATTTGTTTCGTTTGTTTTGATGGATTTGATGCGCCTTTGGCGACTTATGTGCCGAATTCACCCACTGCTCGCGTACCTTCCTCTCGTCACCCACACACAGACACACACCCAAACGGAGAGAATTCTTCAGCTGTGTATGCTCGTTTGATTACCCAGGGACCCAATTCGTTGGCTCGCAGCGACTGTTAATCTACTTGGGAGCGCTCGGTTTAGGCGAGTGGTAGGGTGGCTTCGCTGCGGCTAACCATCAGCGCGTCAATTATTCATAAATTAAGCATGCAAACGGGGAAAGTAGCAGCAAATAAAAGCAAAATGCAGAAAAAAGAGCATACTTGCGTTAGAAAAGAACTTAGCGCAGCTAAAATGTAATGCATTTGTATTTGTGTTTGTATGAAATTTGACTTTTTCATTAATGCCAGCAGTTGGCGCTGTTTGCACTGCACCAACGCTCACCGCACATCTCACCACTAAGTTCTCGGTATATACATACAAACATACATATCTATATACATAAAAATACATATGTACATATATACAGACACACATACACACGCATTTAGTATGCCAGTTGTGCTTAGCAAATGGCGCAAAATGCTCTTTGATGGCAACTGGTAGCAGCTGCAATACTCCGCCATGCCTCGGCTTTTTTATGTTGGTTCTACTTTTTCGTTTATTTTATGAAATTTCCTTTGCACTATTTGCTGTTCGCCTACATTTTTTTTAACATTCGGTGTTTGCTGCTGTTAATTAGAGCACATAATTAAAAGTTATTCAGGCGCAGGCTTGTCTTATTTGTATAAGCAAATCGTGTTTAGCGAATGGTTTATTTGTTGTTATTATTTCTTTTTTTTTTGTTTGGTAGTTTTCGCTGCTTTCCAAATTCGATAGACAGTCTGGGTGTTCTTTGTGCTGCCATAAATTATTTAAAGGGATTGGAGAATATGTTGAGCAACTTCTTTCGAATCCGCACCCTCGTTCATACATGCACAATATTTTAGAAGGACGATATATTCGTTGTCCTTCATGGGTTATTCATTCAAACATTATTGAAAGCTGCTTGTAAAACGAACTCACTATTTTCCCCCCTAAAAGACTTTTCTGCACAATTTTAAGTGCGACTTATTCCATTCGCACGAAACGACGTATGTTTGTAATTCTCAAGCGGTTAAAGGCATAAACTTTATATAAGAGCAAGCAGGTGATCTTATAAATTTTCGAACTTTATTCCACAATGCCTTCTCTTCACACGACTCTAACATTTAAAAATTGTAATTAATATCAATTACACCCGGTACTTTCGAAAACATGTATAGGTATATGTATCTGAACCGAAGCTAGTGAGTAAAGTAAATATAAAAAATCCATTTCCACCACAGTCGGATCTAAGTAACCCGAACAGCCCCGGTATTTTATCCGTCCAAGCACTGTCAACTCGGCACCATACTTAAAAATTATTTCAGGAATGTTTTCTGCCGCTACAACAACAACAGTGAAGAAAATATTTGTATAATAATGTTAAATAAATAAATATATATAGGAGATGGCGATACTTGAATATTATTCCATTAATCCTATTAGAGCCATTAACCGTCATTTATATGTAGCGAAACAATAGTATTTTTACTGAAACATGTCGAAGTTTGTGACTGAGCAATATTTTTTTGGAAGTTTAATCTTCATTATTTTAAGGGATTACATGGGTTTCCTCGGTTAAATATTTTTATTTCCTTTTTCAACAATTTTTTCCCCATATATAAAACTAATATTTTCTTAGAATTTTTTATCGTTACAAACACACAATATTAACAAAAAAATCTGAAATTGTTGGAAAAAAATATTTTAAACTCCGCCTTTGTGATGCGTTTTCCGAAGACCCCTCGAAGATCTTTAAGAATTGCATCTCAAAGACCTGTGTGAAATTTTATGAAGATCAGTTGAGTAGTTCTTGAGAAATCTTGCCAACAGTCTTCAAAAACATAGTTTCGAAGAAAACGCGTTTAAAGAGCCAGCCAGCTTCGAGCACATAATTTCTTAATGCTGTATCTCCGAAAAAATTGCTCGAATCAACTTGCAAATTTAAGACAATATTCTAGGGGTGTTGTGCAATTTAATAAAATAATAAAAAAATCGATTTTTTTTAAATTCGTAATCCTATATTACCCCTCATTATATGTATAGTAAACGTCAGCCGAAAATCATCTTCTTGTAGAGAAAATTTATGATTGGTATGCTCTGAGTAAGCGAACGCGGCAAAAGTGTTCTCCACGTTTTCAAAGTGATAATTTTGGCTTGGAAAAAGATAAGCGTAGCAAGCGTTCAAAAAAGTTTGAAGCCAAAAGATAGTAAAAGACGACTTTGCATATCAGAAATGCTGCATAGACGCTAACAAGAAATAGTTTTTGCATCGAATTGTGATTAGTGATGAAAGATGGATCCATTGTGACAACGTCGAATGCAAACACCATATGTGAAACGACGAAGCTGAATATCTATGGACGCCAAGCCAATTAATTTTCCGTGTTTGGTGAGATTAAAAGTGTGTACTGAATTATGAGCTTCTAAAACCGTATCACACCATTAATGGGGAACGCTACCGGCTACAACTTTTTAAATTGAAGTGAGCGCTTACCGAAATACATATGCGTTGAATTCGCGACTAAGCGCAAGGTAATAATTTTCCACAATAGCAAAGCTCAGCCTCATGTTGCTAATATGCTAATTAAAAATAGTATATTTGAAAATTGAACCTGGGAAATTTTGCTTCATATGAGGTTCACATTAGAAAAGGATATAAAAAATTGCCTTGATTAATCATGGTCTCCAATTCCGCGCTGTTCTTTTGTTTGAATTAAAAAAAACACCGAAAAATAGCTATAGACGCAAATAATGGCTATCAGGGATAAGAGAAATTCTTTTCGTATCGTATTATATTCATATAATGGTATTAGCTTGGTCGAAAAAAAAAATATGCGGCTGTTGGTTTCATGATAGAAGATAACCATTTTATCTTAATCTTGTAAAAGAGCTGGAATATTTTCTTGGATATGTACTATATACTTTTGTCGGATCTTAAAATATCAAAGGAAATTAAGGCTCTGTAACTACACGTAATGCTTTACACACGATCGCATAGAAAGATATATTTCAAGACAACTGAAAGTAGAATACGCAATGGAAACTTATAAACATTTATTTGTATTCAGGCTTTGCATTAAAATCAGCAGCATGATAAAAGTTCCAATTTCTGAAAAAAAAACAAAACCTAAGCCTAAGAATAGCTGTTTTTTTAATATCTAATTGTGGAAGATAAAAATATTACAAAGTGTATTCATACCATAAGCCTTACTTTGGAAATTGGCTTATTTGGCTCCTTCTCAAAATTCGTCAAACCTAAAAATTTTTGTTTTAAGAAGGAAGCCAATAAAGTGCGCTCTGATGCGCACAGCATGAAAACTTTTGATTTGGTTGATAAAAATAAAAATTTATTACAGTCATTAGTCCTGAAATATATTTTGGAAAATTTATGAAGTTTTTTTCGTATATTTATTTTATAAATTTATCTAAAAAACTTCCATTGAATTTTTATAAAGTATATAAAAGAGACGCCTGAATAATTATACAATTATACTTAATAATTATATTTAACTATATTTATTACTTATAGTAGACTTACGATATTTCTCCAAAGGGCGTGAACGCATCTTTCAATTGTTGCGTTTCGATTTCAGCACTTAAATCACCAACGAAAATGTGAAATTGCTCTGGAAGAAAGAACAAAAGTTGAAGAAATTAAATTTAAAATATTTCTATTATTCCTTCTTGTATAATACTTATATACAACTTATGGTAAGATTAAATATTTACTAAAACTACAAACCCCGCACGCGTTTAATGCAACAACTTCACTCATTTTATTCGTTTGTTTGTCTCTCTTCTTTTTATACGCGGGAGCAAAATCCGGAAGGTAGCAACGGCAACAGCAATTCAAGTGCAAACACTTCAAAGTGGCCAAAAGTGACATACGAAACGTGCAATTTCGGTTGACATTATCAAAACATAGTTAATGGCAACGCCAAGTCGCCAAAGTTGGCGACAACGAGCCAAACGAATCGCCAGCGGCGAGACAAGAGGCACACTTGACGGCATAGCACACGCTGCCGGGAGGATGTGTGGGCAGCGCTGGTGGTTCGGTCAATGTTTGTGGTTGTGTTTGTACCTGCCTGCAATACTCAGTTGGCGGTGTTGTTGTTGGTTGTGCACTTGTGTGCAAAACATGTGCAATTGTACAGTTGTGTTGCATGGTTAGCGGTGATAGTTGCCAGTTAAGTGGCAAGATATCAGATATGCTACTTCCCGGTTTGTAATGACGAGCGGCAACACTTGGACAGCAACCATATGATACATGACGACGAAGTGAACACACACATGCAGACTTATGTATGTGCATATTTACCGTTGTGCCAAGCAGTGAAGAGTGAAGACAAACTGAAGCGTTGAAAGTTTGTTGCACATAAGTGGCGAGCGTTCGAACGAAAGAATCGCATATACCTACATATACAGGGTTGAGCAGGCTTGCGGGTATGTTGGAAATGTGTGACATTGCAGTCTTTACCGTTGACCGACAACTGCGACAAATGACAATGTTTCGTATTACAAGGAAATTGTACTGGAATTCGAAAATCATGCAAGCCGTCAAGCAATACAAGCACACACATATGTATATATACTCACTCATTTAGCTGAAACTTTGTAGCAGCTCACATAAAGCGGCAAGCATGACGTTCTAAATGCGGTAAGTGGCAAGCGTCAAGTGGCATGTGTCAGGACTTTGGGTGTGTGTGTGTATGGCCGGTCGGGTAAGCGAATGCGAGCTGAGTACCGTGTGTTGGTGCACTAGTCGGTCTACTCGTTTCGCTAGTGTTTTGGCTCCGCTCGGTGGCAAAAGGAATTTGTGGTTAAGTTACATATCCGTGGTTTTGATTGATTGCAATTGAGATGGCAGATAAAAGAAGTGTGTGGCAAAGTAATCACACCTTTTGTCGTGTCACGTGTTCAGTTTGTTAACATTCATTAATATAGATATTTTTGCGTATGTGTTACTTTGCGAGGTAATTATGACGCTGCTGTTATACAAGGGCATGACTTTTATTTTGTCGATCGTAATTTGAAAATTATATTTTACATATGCTTCAACATACATATGTAAGTATAATCATATGAGGTATAATTCATTCATACGTCATATTTTAATCATATTATAATTCGCGATGATACATGTTGAAATGAGGAAATTTTATTATTATTATTCCGAGTATTATATTTGTACAAAATACTTCTTTTTACCAGGCGATGTGCGAATGTAGATTATTTATAGGTTTCTTGCTAGGATACTATTTATTAAATTTCTTTGTGGGTATACAATGTATATATATATACATATGTACAAAGTTTGAATATATCCATGAATAATATCGAGAAAAAATTTAATTATTTACAATTTGGCACCATCATACCAATTCATGAAATGAATTAGGTTAAGCACCTGGTGAATAAATATGAGTTGAGTTAAAGTTTGGTGGGTTTAAGATATGCCCTTAGGTGGGTAATTGCTTAAGGAGTTACATAATTTTCTCGGATAAAAATAAGCTTTTTAAACACTTTTTTCATATATAAAATTAAATGTATTATTTGAACATAGACTATTATCAAAGGAATTCTGAAATTCTCGGAAAAAATAATTTTAAATTTGGCCAATGCGTCACCATTTCCGGAAACCCCTCGGATAAAAGATGCGCCCACGTTGGCAGGACAACACCTTACAGGATCATCTAAAGTTAAAAAATGCGTTTTTTAGATAAAACTTTAACTTAGAACTTGGACGAAGAAAAAAACGAATAATAAAATTTTTGCAAAAAAAAGAAAATTTCAATTAAAATTTATAATAAAAAAATCCTTAGTGCTAGTCTTTAAGAATTGCACTTGAAAGACGTTTGTAAAATTTCATGAAGATCTCGAGAAATCGTGCCAACAACTTTAAAAACACAGTTTCGAGAAAAACGCGTTTAAAGCAGGCTCACTTAGCCTAGCCAGCCTCGAGGGCACACGAGCTTTAAGAATAGCTGCGTCTCCGAAACTGTTATTCGGCTCAACTTGAAAATTTAGGACAATATTCTAGAGGTATTGTAGACTATATATCGATTTTTTGAAATTCGTATACGGTTAGCTGTACTTTGAAGAAGTAGTTCTATTGCTACCATAATAATCGCAGACTTTACTCTAGTGTCGCTTAAGTCAAAAAAAAAAAAAGTTTATAGTTTTATAAAAATAATAGTTTGTGCATGGAACAAACCACTAGCCACTAACCACTAGCGCTAACGACAATTGATTGGAGCTTAGTTTTGGTTTCCCACAATAGTCCAAAAGTTAAATACAGTCTGCATAAGACGATAAGAAAATAAGTTACAACGCGGATAAAGCCATTAGTTTATTATAACCATTTTTTCTCTCCCCATATGACGCGTGATTTGAGATTTAGTGGTACAAACTTTTATATAGATTGTGTGCTATTATGTTTCAATCACAGAAAGGAAAACGTTGAGGACTCTAATATAAATGATATAGCTATATATAAATGATCAGCATGACGAGCTAGATGCTTTAGCCATAAATGTATATAATTTTGCAGACCTATATACCATACAAACTGAACGATCAAATCAAATTATTATATTGTATGTATGATAACGGGTGATTCAAGAGCAGGTACTTTTTTCAACAGCCTGTTTTTGACAGCTCACGCGTGAGTCATGTCAAGCTGTCATGTTATTTCTCTTCAGTACTTTTTGGCATTTCATCATGGAAAGACTTATGCCTGAACAACGTTTACAAATAATTCAATTTTATTACGAAAATTCACGATCTGTACAGAATAAGTTTCGCGCATTTCGCTCAACATAACATAATCAGAAGTTTAACAAAATCATCGTAAGACTTAACATTCAGTATTGGAATAATATTTAATCGAATAGATCACGTTCGGCACGCAGTGAAGAAAATATAGCAGCCATAGCTGAGAGTGTACACAGAGTTGTACAGTTGACAGTTGAGAGTCGACAATGCACTGTTCGCAGCAATTCGGGCTGACGTATGGAAAGACTCGCCGCATTTTAAGTCGAGATCTTAAATTGAAAGCGTACAAAGTACAGTTGTGCAAGAGTTGAAGTCGCTCTTCCAAGCGATATCGTGATCAATCCTACTTTGATCAAAGCATCACGCGTGTTATTCGTCAGTTACCAGTCGAAATGCCCAAACGAGTCATCGAAAATTGGACTCAACGTATGGGCTAAGACGTAGCCGTGGCCAAAATTTGAAAGAGATAATCTTCAAAAAGTAAATGTCAAAGTGGTGAATCGTAATGTTCTTTCGAATGATAATAAACATTTCCCATTAAATTTTAAGTTTCTTTATTTTCGTTCATGTTTTTTCTTGTTTTAAATTGTAGTGGCTATATACATACATACTGTAGGGTGATTAAGCAAAACTACACTGGAATATAGCACCGCTTGGAATGTGCTATTTATGCTCTCTAATGCATTCGTTAGTATTGAATAGTTTCCGTAGGAAAATCTAATAATTCGTATAGTAAAACCGTTTTGTTTTCAACTAACAGCTGAATAAACAACAGGTAATCGTAACTAGCATAATTGCACATGAAAACTTGCGAGTGCTTGTACGAATGAGCGCATAAGCACCTGCATACAGTTATATGTGGCACAGTCGCATAACAAGTTAAAATAACAGATGTGCACACTTGTTTTGTCATAACGGAATTTATGACTACCACCAACAATATTACATACTACAAGTATATGTATAAATAACGATTTGCCTACACAAACGCTGACAGCAAACCATTGTGTGGTGGCAACTTGTATGTATATACATATATAATTCTATATATGGAAGATATACCATACATATAAAATGTAATAGGACAACATAAACTTACAGATACTCATGTATATGTATAAGCATATAAATACGATTCGAAGTGGGAATGTTTACATTTTGCTCTTGACTGAATTGAAGTGAAGTGCATTGAAGTAAAAATGTTGCACGCGGGCATGATGGCCACTTCACCTCGAAAGCCCACACCCACACTTGCATATATATATATATATATATAGTTGTATGTGTACATGAAAAACATGCTCCATAAGTATTAAAGCGCTTGAATATCCATGCCGACATACAGGCACACATAAATAAGTAGATGGGGCGCCACTGATTTAGTGCCTCGCAGCCATCATTTTTTTGGATTGTGGCCAACTTCTGTGAGCGAGCGCGGCAAGGTGTGCGCTGGTACGCGGCGAACCGCAAAAGTAGTTGTGTAAATACGACATTAGCACATGTGTACACAGGCACACACAAGGACACACAGCCATGGAATTATTTCAGGATATATTTATGCACATTTTTGATGTATCTTCCTGCATAAGTGGCATGTGGGATGCGGCATGCGGGCGGAGGAAGTATGGTGTGTAAATTGTAGTTTGAGTTGCCAACTAAACGGCAATCATGTTTGATGCATTGCTTGCATGTTGTCCGTTATGCCGCACAAGGCCCAGTCGATAATTTGATGGTCAATGGAATGTTCATTCAGCTCGTTCACTATTTAATAATCAAATTAATGAAATTTTTTTGCATGGGTATTGCATAACAGCTGTCTTCGATTTACGAAGCTTTAGAGAGTAGTGAATCGAACAAACTAAACCTATGTTGCAAAGTGATTGGCAGCAATTGCCGTATGACCTTGCTCGTTGTTTTCTTTACAACCCAATTAGTTGAAAAGAGAGCAGCGTGGAAACGTAGTGAGCTTAGAAAAAGTGAAGTGAAGAACTAACAATTTTAAAATAAATGAAAAAATGTTTCAATGCCATATTTTAGAAATTCAGAGGAGTTATATAAGAAGCCGGTCTTACTATAGTATGAAAGACTATATAATAAAAGTTCCGCACCAAATCACTTGTGGCATCCCGCAGGGAAGCATTCTATCCCCTAGCTGTAGGTCTCTTTGATCAAATAATTATTACTACTCCTTGTCTGGAAGAGTTTTAAGTTTGTCTGCTATGCGAACGATCTCGCTGTTCTCTGTTCGGGATAAGATCTTAATCGCATATTTCGGCGCGTAGAAAAGGTTCCTTAGTACTCCGCCGGCTGAGTGAAGGGACTAACTGTTTATCCGGGAAAACTGAAATCAATTTCTTCACTAAACGGACGAAAACTTTGAAATTCAATTTCTCTTCATTAAGGGGTATAATCATTTCACTCTCGAGTTCGGTCAAATATCTCGGAGTTATCCTAGATAAAAAACTAAACACGAATCTGGAACAGGAGTGGGCTTTTTTTTGTTTGTAGTAGTTTGTGTATTTAATGGTGCTAATACAATCAAAGGAAACGCAGTTAATATCATCTGATTGCCTGGTCATATAAGATTATAAGGAAATGGAAAGGCAGACGAGCTGGCCCGCTCGGGAGCAGCTAGGGCAATGCCCCTAAGCTGTTCCAGGCCATTCAGCTCTAATGATTGTTTGAAGCAATGGAACATAGAGGAACACCTCAGGCATACCGTAAAGTTACTTTGGCGTAGTGGTGATGGTGGATAGACCAGAAAGCTCCCACTTTTAGGCAAAAGGAGTTTAGTAACATTGTTGGGGTCATAACAGGGCACCTACCCTTAAGATCACACCTTTTACTTAATCTACAGAGTTAATGGATATGGCTTAAACTGGAACGGAAGTCCTCTAGAGCTGATAAAATTTGAGTCTCATCAACTGTGGAAGAAGAGAGACAACACTTAACTTTGCTGGATACTCCACTGGCCCGGCAAATAGTAAGTTCCGTATGTTTTTTTAGTTCAATGTCACAATGCTTTGTTGTTTTGGAGCAGAATAACGAAGAAGACTCGAACGTATGCATCCGCCATCGTGCATAACATTCAGAGCTGTGCCCATCCACTTTATGGAAGACTTTGCGGAAGAATCTTGGTTTATTTCGAAAAAATATTACAACAACTACCATAAATAGACGGACAATAACTAAATTCTATGGGCTCACGAAAACTTTTTCACAAAGTGTTTAGTCCATTTACTTCTGCGCTTGTCTCTACCGGAAGCGCAAACTACGTAGGTTTTTTTTAGAGCGAGTAATTTAGAAAAAGAAAATAGAGTATGTGTAAAGCTTAGAAATTACGTAAGGTATAAATACGATTGACTGACGGACAGATAGTAAGATATGGCACCCGTCTACATTTTTTTGCTGGTTATATAATACCTTCGTAAAGAGAACTTTCACCTTATGACAAATAATTATAAAAAATCGGTTACATATCTAGAAAATCTGCTTTCAATGGTTCAGAAAAAAATTCGGAACCATTGTAATCATCTGCATATACGAGTATCACCAAACAGAAAACTATATTTATTTTCTTATTCAAAGTTTTCGAAAAACTCTCTTATTAAACAAGCTTAAGAAAAAATGATTTCTCTATTTTACTGTTTGCTTTGTAGTCAGGTCTATATTCCAAACATTTTTACTGCAGCAAGCGGTAATTTGGCTTCCACTTTTTGCTCATTTCCCGCAAAAAGGTAGGTAATTTACGATGGGCATACAAAAAGCCGAAATAATCCTGTGCACCATTTGCTTTTGGAAGTGCATCATTATCTGCAGCATTTCCTGCCGTTGCTGACACACATACCTACGTACACGTAATTTCATTGCAGACCATGGCGCATTATCGGCGCGACGCATCGGGACGTGTAAGAGATTTGAGATTTTGGTAGAGTTAGCTATATTCATCGGAAAATCCGTAATGTGAGCTTAATTGCGCTGAACAGCAGGTGTTTTGCAAAAAAAGTTAGTTGGATAGATATAAAGGGAACGCCAATTATACATACGTGCATATGTATGCGTTATGAATGATTCTAAATACCATGCAAGGTAGACCAATAGTACTTATTTAAATAATAGGCTGTAATATTTCATAAACACCAAATTGAGCCCAAGATCTGCAGATCTTTAAACACTTAACTGAGGCTTCGCTAGACCCCCTTTCTAATTATTATATCAGCTCTTTAGTTCAAAACTCTTTTAGTTGGTGGAAGGGTTTTTGATTATAAATCGGCAAAATTGTGTCACTAATGTTTGTATTTGCAAGTATTCTTTCTAGTGCAATTTTTTTCGACCCTGACTCCAGATAACCTATGTTATAATGTAACGTTACACCATGCCGAGTTGTGATATATGGCTCGAATTCAGAGATAATTTGGGTCTTCCTGTTTCTAAAATAAATATCAGAATTTTTTTAAGAGCAGTCATAATCTCAACCACCTTGTTAAGTCAATCAAAGTTTCATCGTACATCTCGATAAATAACAGGGCACTACGTTACAAAGTTGAGCTCTTATCGCAAAAACTTCTTATGGTGAACAGGTGATGGAAAATTGTTGCTTCGACTTCAGGCTTTATAAGAATTAGTTAGTACAGTCCTTATTTCCCGTTTTTCTTGAAAATACCTATAACCATTGAAAATGAGTGTTGCAAATATGTAGATTTGAAAATAATATTTAGTATTACTACAAGCATTGTTGATGGTCAAAGTTTTTGAATAACAAGTATGCTACGTATAGAGTTGGAAAAAGTATGGTCTAGAATTAGAACTAATGGCTTTATCTCTCCTAAGCTTATTTGTGATAAGAGCAAATATATTAAATTAAGGTGTGATGAATTTATTGATGCCTTAGGTACGTCGATCTTAAGGATGTCGTGTCAAACAAATAATTTGAGCTTAGGATGGCTAAATATATTTCTATTAATTCTGGGAACTCGTTAGATTGCTACTTTAAGCCTGTTCCTGAAATTTAACAACGAGCTTGCTTGAAATTTTCTTTTTCCAACGGAATCGTGGCAAAGTAATTGTTGAAAATTTTATGACTAAAGTTTTTGTATGGAACCAAGTAAGTATTCAGTGAAAGTCGCAATGTTAGGTTAGGTTAGGGAAGATGGCTGATCTAGAGAGATTGCACGTGGACTGCTACATGTAGTGCTTTGTGAAGGCACAGAAATGAAGAACTCCTGTGTTCGAACTTACAAATTAGCAAAACGCTTAGTAACCAATACATATTTGCTTAAGCGTTTAATTTCTCTTCCCGCCAGTTCGATGGGAAGTCTGAAGGAAGGCGCTCCCAAGTGTTTATGCCCTGACTATCTAAATGCGGAACAGTCAAGAAGGAAGTGTTGAGTTGAATTTTTTTTTCATACATCTTCTGCAGATGGACTCTGGTAAGATTCCCAGGCTTACGACTAGGGAGAAGCTAGACTAAGTGAGTTGAAAGTTGCAAAGGCATCGAAAACTTGTCGCATGTGAGTCGTCCACCCCCCTGTTAATGGCGATAACATCGGTAAGGTTTAAGGTTACAAAGCGCGTAAACTTTAGATTTGTACTAAAAGACGTGAACTTTTTGCAAAATCGACGTCGAGTAGCGGTCGCGTAAGAGATGCTTGATGATGAATCCAAGGACCCTAAGTTCATAAAACGCATCATTACTGTTGACGTGGACTTATGTTTATGAATAAGACGTCGAAACCATCCAATAATCTAGCGAATGGCGCTCCAAAATGAGCAAAATAAAAATAAAAACAACGGCACTGAAGCAAGTGTATGAAAAATTGGATTAAAGGTTGGCTCAATAAGAGACTATGTTATTTTGAAAGCGATAATACTAATTTCACTAGTCTACAGGCAATATGCAACTGATTGGCTATTGGTGTTTTTATATTAAATTAGGTGTACTATTAATCAATTCATATTTAAAAATTCCGTACCACGTAAGATTTTGAAGAATTTCAAAATAATTTTTTTTACGTAGTATTAGTAAATTTTTTGTTCTACTTGCGCCAAATCCATATATACTTTGAGTTATTTGTTAGTCGAGAGTATTTATGACATTTCTGGTATGTCTTATCTGTATTCTTTCTTGTTTATCAATATAAAACTTGAAGGTAGTTGTATATTTATTGCGATAGCCGTGGAAAGTGAGATTTTTTTGAATAAAATGTCTAAAGTACGAAAACGTGGTTGTAATACATCGACTGATTCATTTTGTTATGTTTGTGGCTTGTATACACCTAAATCTCATGCCAGATTAATAACTAAAGTGACTGAATTAGCATATCTTAAGTATTTTGGTTTTCCTATAGTCATAATAATAATAATCAAGATCGGAATTGGACTCCTCATATTTGTTGCCAGACTTGTATATCAAGCTTGAGCCACTGGCTTAATGGAAATAGATTATCAATGCCCTTTGCTATTCTGATGATCTGGTGTGAGTCGACAAACCATGCTACCGATTGCTATTTTTGTATGACAAACGTATGTGGGTTTTCAAAAAAAATAAGCACAAAATTCAATATCCCGTCATATCTTCAGCTAAACGACCCGTTCCTAATGGCGAAAATTTACCAATTCCCGTTTCACCATTGCCACAGGACTTAGATACAGAACTTGGACGTTGTGCTGTTGATGATGCTATAGAAGAGAATATTATATATATATATCCCGTAAAAGAAGCAAAGAGTCTCCCGTGTATCAGATTTCCGAAGATGAAGAAGAAAAGAAAAAAACACATTTGATCGAGCAGCCTGAACTTAATAATTTAGTGCGTGACCTTAACTTATCTAAACAACATGCAGAACTTTTAGCGTCAAGGTTACAGCAGTGGAATTTACTGGCCAAAGGTACAAAGGTCACCGTGTTTAGATACCGTAATGAAGAGTTTGCCTCTTTCTTTACATTACGAGATAAAATTTGCTTTTGTACAGATCCTCCAAGTGTTATGGAGAAGTTAGGCTATCAACACAATCCAGAAGAGTGGCGTTTATTCATAGACTCAACTAAGAAAAGTTTAAAAGCCGTTTTGCTACATAATGGCAACACTAAATCTTCAATTCCACTTTCCCACGCTGTTGATATGAAGGAAACTTATGAAAGTATGTCATTGATTTTGAATTGCACAAACTACAACACATACAAGTGGCAGATATGTGGTCATCTTAAAGTCATAGGACTACTTCTTGGGCTTCAAGAGGGATTTACTAAATACTGCTGCTTTTTGTGCCTTTGGGACAACAGAGCAACAGAAAAACATTACAAAATAAAAGATTGGCCGCAAAGAGGTGATTTCGTGCCGGGTGAAGCTAACATCAAGAATATACCCCTAGTTGACCCTCGTAAGGTTTTGCTGCCCCCTTTACACATAAAACTCGGATTGATGAAAAACTTTGTTAAAGCTTTAGATAAGAATAGCGAAGCATTCAAATACCTCAAAGAAGTTTTCCCGAAGTTAAGTGACGCCAAGCTAAAAGAAGGAATTTTCATTGGACCCCAAATCCGAAAAATTCTGAAGGGACAAGCAGTTTGAAGAGAAACTAAACCCCGTTCAACCTAAAGCCTGGATATCATTTAGAAGCACTGTCACGGATTTTTTAGGAAACAAAAAGTCTAACACGTATGAGGAACTAATCGACGAGTTGCTGGAAAACTACCAAAGAATGGGTTGCAGAATGTCACTAAAAATTCATTTTTTACTTTCACATTTGAGTTTTTTTCCACAAAATTTGGGTTCCGTCAGTGATGAACAGGGAGAGAGGTTCCACCAAGATATTTTAACAATGGAACAGAGATATCAAGGCCGCTGGGAGCCTGCAATGATGGGGGATTATTGTTGGTTCCAAATGAGAGAACAAGAAAAAATCGCCATTTGCAAAAAGGAAATCTACAAAACAGGTTCAATAGTTATATGTAATTATTACACGATATAATAAACGTCTTACATAAAGTAAAAACTTTTTTTATTTTTACATTTTATCAGTATATTAGTCAACAGGGCATTTTTCAAATATTTCTTCAAAGAGACTTTTTTTTGATGTAACTGGAAAACTGTACGTGATGTTTTTTTTTACCTTCTAATTCAAACTTAGAAACCTTCAAAGATAAAGATGCATGCATAGCCAAGACAGTTGCATTTTTTCGCTTTTTATTTGTAGACTTGTGTTTGTTTTGAAATAAGTGAAAATGTTGTTTCACTTTTTCTTGTCAATCCAGGTCAAAACGATTAACAGTTGGACGAAAAACATTAAAATAAAATAATAGTTAGTAGATAATTGTTAGCTATGTAAAAGGTAAAAGGCTATGTACGTAACCAGAAAACACTAAAAGAAGAAAATATAGTTTTTGATTTATTACCGACAAAGTGAAAAATAATAGCTTTTAGATCCGCAGTCCATTTGAACGGTTAGCACAGTTTGTTCGATTCGCTACTCTCTACCAGTTGACGAATTGAAAGCAGCCAGCTATTTCACACTGTGTGCTATTTTGCATAAAGATAATTCATAATAATCTATAATGTAATAGCTTCCAGATCGCAAATATATTCCAATTCAGTTATTAGTATTCGTATCGCCTTTTGCAATGCCATTATCAATCATTCAGCTCGTTTGTGAGCTTGCATAATTTATCAAATTACATTCATTTGCCACTAAAAACCGAAAATATCATGCAGTTGCTAACAAAATCGATTTATTTTAACAACAGAATGCACATTTATGCAACAAAATAATGCTTGTGTTTGCACTACATATTGTATGTGTATATGTGTGTATGTATAATGTGAGTAACGGCACATGAATAAGCATGCCAGACACTGTGGCACATTTAATAACGCCAGCACCGACGCTAATGTGCCACATGCAAAGTCGATAATGTACAGAAATTATAAAAAATTATTATTCAATGACATTTACATTGGTTGCAGACGAATACAGTGAGGGTGTCGTGCATTTACACACAGACACACACATGCACGTATACTTCCGCCAACACACAAACACTCCTGCGGCAGCTACTTTGGTGTGCGAGCGCAAAAAGTTCCCTTGATAGCGGCGATAACCAACACACACACAGGCAAAATTTCGCGTAGAAGTGTGCGAAAATCGTCAGCGCTGGCAAAAATAGCATGCAATAATGATGGCGTATTGATGATGGTTCATGGCGAAAGCGCTAATAAAAAACTGCTCGGGTGGGGGTGAGTGTGTGTGTGTGTGGCAAGTTGGTCATAAATACGAGTGCTTACGTGGGCGGTGATAAAACCCAGTCATAGCGACAGACAACGTGCCTCATTTGCCATATTTGCCAAAGTGGCAACACGACTGCCGACACTACGGTGCAGCTAATGATGATGACTTTGCCATTAAGTGCCAACCAGCGGCGAAGTCACGTTACCTTTTGCGACGCTGCTGCAGACGCCAACAGCTCGCAGCGGTTCTTTTAGGTTGCTCAGGGTTTCGCCATTGACGAGCTAAAAACTTTGTTAGCTAAAATGTGGCGTATGACAAATGTTCAATGACATTATTTGACACGAAATGAAATGCCATGCAATGAAATGGTTTATAAAGTGTAAATATGTGGAGTTGTATGTGTGTGCGTGTGAGTGCCGCTCGATTTGTTTAGGGAATAATGAAATTTATTTGCATTTCGATGGCATCAAAGTGAATATAAAATGCTTTGCAGTGGCGATTAGTGAGCGCCCAATGGCGAGGCTACACTTTTGACTGCCTGCACAGTGCAACGTATGCCATAAATGGTGGCACTAATAAATTTCAAATTGATTTTAACGAATTAAGAGTTATATTTGTTAGTAATTTGTACCGAAATATATAATAATATATACATATGTATATACATATACATACATGTCCAAGCAAAGATAACTTTTATGTAATTTATTTTATTAAACTCATTCAACTATGTACATTGTGTATGTTTTAAACAAATTGTGACCGTTTTCATTCTTCACTCTTTCTTGTGGCTACCATTCAGTAGCCGTTTGACAAACACAAAATTTATTGGCTATTGAGCAATGACTTTCCTCGAGAGGCTGATTGACTCACGATTGTGCCATAAACAACGTTTTAATGTGGGAATATTGACAGCGGAGGCTAGGCGCATGTCAAGGTCAAATATATGGATATAAAACATGAAACGGAGATAATTTAAGAACGACAATTAGGATTTAAAATGCAGTGTTGCATTACATTGAAGTTGCGACTTTTCGATACAGCATTTTGAACTTAAAAAAACGGCCTAAAAGATCTTTTACATAAAAACATTCCTTTAACAGTTGTGAGCATTTAAAGTTATGCATGAAATGTACTGAGTGTTCCTAAAAGGGCCTTATAAATTATATGTTGCTTATACGCCATGGTACTATATTAATGATCTGTTACTTCCTTAGCCGCAGTGCATTTTATATATAAATTTAATTGTGTATAACTTTTGAAGGACAAAGGGAACAAAATTATAAATCTTATCATTCATACAAGTATTAGAAAACCTTTCTTATTTAAAACTGTATTTTTATTATACCCTGAACAGGGTACATTAAGTTTGTCACGAAGTGTGTAACACCCAGAAGGAATCGTCGGAGAACCTATAACGTATATACATATATAAATGATCAGTATGTCGAGCTGAGTCTATTTAGCCACGTCCGTCTGTCTGTCCGTCTGTCTGTCTGTATATATACGAACTAGTTCCTCAGTTTTTAAGATATCGTTCTGAAATTTTGCAAACGTCATTTTCTCTTCAAGAAGCTGCTCATTTGTCGGATCGGCCGATATCGGACCACTATAACATATAGCTGCCATACAAACTGTACGATCGGAATCAAATGCTTGTATGGAAAACTTTCACATTTGACAAGATATGTATATTCCCGAAATTTGGTATAGATTATTTTCTAAAACAACAATGTGATCTCCGAGGAAATTGTTCAGATCGGTTAACTATAGCATATAGCTTCCATACAAACTGAACACACCTGTGAAGGGTATTTCTTCGGTGCAACCGAAGTTAACGTTTTTTCTTGTTTTTTAATGAAATTCTTTAACAACTACAATGTAACAATATAAACCACTATTCCAGGGTGGTAGTAACATGAATTTATCCTAAAAGTGCATGATACAGCATCTAAATAGAACTGTGTATACACAAACACAATTTATTAAAATCCGAGAAATGCTCAATAGAATATCAAAATTTTCATTCGGCTATCTCAAAAACTGACGAATAATGCTTGTTTCAGGTATTCATTTTCGAAGACAGGATGATGCACAAGACGTTTATTAAAAAAAAAAATCGAACATTACTTTTAAAAAAATATTGCGATATTGAAATTATGGGTTCTTGTTTTTAAAAACTTTATCCACATTCACACACAAATTAACGACCAACCATTCCTAGTCTGTTAACGATGAGACGATGAGACGAAGACTGTGACCATTTACAAAAAATATGTAATTTTCTTGTGTGGAAGTCATGGAGTGTAGGAGCCAAACCAACACACAAACTTTACTAAAATTATAAAAATCGCTGTATGTGATGGAAAATATTAAAAATAATAGTAATAATAGAGAAATCAGTTATCGAAGCTTGTTTAGTCTAAATTAAAATATAAAATTATGTGCAACTACTAATTGAAAGATAAACTTTTAAAACGGTTCAACGGTTTGTTTCAAACACAACATTTAAACGTTCCTAATAAGTAGCAGATTCTCTACCATTATCTTCTAAATTATAAAACTTCAGGACAAAAATTTTCGCCCTTTAGTAGACCTTTTCGTCATTAACAATGTTAGCAATTTACGAGCACTTTAAAAGCAAATTTTTCACTGAGATTTTCGCTTGTAAAAAATAAGAAAATGTGAAAACGGCACAGCAAAAATACAACTAAGTAAAAGAAAGGAAGACAAGAAATTTCGTCTACGTCCACCGCCCAATTAACGGAAGATGACGATCGCAGGTCAATGGTGTGGCAGCACCGCGCTTGTTTAGGTTAACGCAATTTCAATGACTTTATTTATGCTGACGCCGGTGGCTGGCACCCATTGCGCGTGTTGCGTAATCGGTCAATCAATGGCCAGGACCCCACGGCGTATTGTTTATGAGTTACATTTTTATATTGCACGAAATTAATTGAATGACAGTTTTTATAGTATTTTTTACTTTTTGTTTAACGATTAAAATCATTGGAGTGCAAACTGCTGTGTTGGATGTTTTTCTTGCTATTGTTGTTTAATTAAATACGTATAAGCGGCATTTGAGTTATGCGAGGTTCAAATTTATTGCTTTGTCATAGCATTTCCGTTACACGTGCGTCACGCCTCTAATGCTGATATTGATGTATATATCTACATATGTATATGTACTTATGTATGTATATCTCTCTATATATATATTATATACTTGTATGCATTTATATATTTACAAGATTTATTTGTTTTGTGCCGATATTTTTGTTTATTTTGCCGCAAAATTACAAATAGGTGTGTTCAACCGTTTCCGGCGCTTCATTTCCGCAGCTTTGTTCCCACACAAAAGCATTTGTTTATTCATTTTGAAAATATTACGCAATGTTATTTTAGTTGGTGAACTTTACTTCTCCATTCCGTACATCAAATTTGTATGCATTATTTATATTTAACAACTGCAATTCAAATATTTGAACCAATAAAGCATTAATTAAAATATATTACAAATTTTTTGTAGTTCGAAGTAATTTTTTTGTTACGTTTGAGTAAATTCATTTGACTATGAGTTTTTATTACCATTTCATATTTATATTTTCTATTGTCATTACTTTCCAGTACCGTTAGTTATTACTTGTTTTCAATTAACGCATATTATTCGAACTATTACCAATCAATTAGAAAGTTATGGAAATTAAAATTTTTTTTTCATTTTTACAAGGTTAATATTAACAGGATGAACGTGCCAAGTGTGGCTTGCAGGTTTCGCATATATGTGCTGTCTTATAAGGTCCCGTATATAATCCATGTAAGTTGATTCTATGGTTTCGGATAACCGGGTACATTTACTGCCTTATAGTTACAAAAATGTTATATTCCACCCATTTCGTAAGTAAGTACAGCCATATCTAAACTTAAAACGGGAGACAAACGTGAGCGAAACATAGAATATACTTGTTGAATTATGTAATCACATTTAAGATTTCTAAAAATAAAGTAGTGCAATGCTTGAAAAATCCAAAGGTTTTGAATAACGATTAATTTTTAGTATTTATACGTCCGAAATAATATTTCCTCTATTAGTTGCATAAATCATTTTCCATTCAAAGTGCTCGATTAAACCATCAAATTGATCACCTTTTTTTAAAAAAACAATCTTTGGCATCCATTTATTGAAAATTATCTCCTACAAATATTGGCCGCGGCTACATCTGAGATGGTACGTCTGGTAATTGGCGTTTCAAAGCTGGCATGTCCGCATAGTCTTAAAACTTTTTATACTTTTCATATTCTCACAGGAAAAAGTTTAACAGTGTCATATCACACAGTCTTGGTGGCCAATCGACTGAAATGCCCAATAATGTTCTTTCAATAAATCCAATGATTGATGCGTTGTATGGGAAGTGACGCTGTTTTGTTGAAACCAAATGTCGCGGAGATCACGAGCTTAAATTTCAGACATCAACTAGTCGGTTATAATAACGGCGATAACGATCGTCATTGTCAGTTACGTTTCCATCGGTATTATTTGTGAAGAAATATGGACCGATGTTGAAACCACACCAAACCGTTCTTTATTCTAGATGAAAAGCAGATCTGCAATTTTTGATCTGGTTACTATTTGTCCGAAATGCGCTAATTTTGCTTGTTTACATATGTATCCATTGAGCCAGAAATAGGCTTCATCGCTGAACAAAATTTGAGTCGAAAACGGCGAATCTTCTTGAAACTTGCGAGTCCATCCAGCGAAGCGATGTTGCTTGGGAAGGACGAGCAGTTCTTGCACAAGCTGACGATAACATACAAAAAATTAATGCATTATGACTGTTGACGGCACGTATCGCCCAACAATGAGCGGAAACCAAAAACAACAAACATTTATTGAAGGTACTGAAGGTTATCTCAACTATTATTGTGCTTGTATTAGTTCAAAATACTTATACTTATATCAGGTGATTTTTTTGAGGTTAGGATTTTCATGCATTAGTATTTGACAGATCACGTGGGATTTCAGACATGGTGTCAAAGATGCTCAGTATGCTTTGACATTTCATCATGAATAGACTTACTAACGAGCAACGCTTGCAAATCATTGAATTTTATTACCAAAATCAGTGTTCGGTTCGAAATGTGTTTCGCGCTTTACGTCCGATTTATGGTCGACAAATTTTGTTCAGCGATGAGGCTCATTTCTGGTTGAATGGCTACGTAAATAAGCAAAATTGCCGCATTTGGGGTGAAGAGCAACCAGAAGCCGTTCAAGAACTGCCCATGCATCCCGAAAAATGCACTGTTTGGTGTGGTTTGTACGCTGGTGGAATCATTGGACCGTATTTTTTCAAAGATGCTGTTGGACGCAACGTTACGGTGAATGGCGATCGCTATCGTTCGATGCTAACAAACTTTTTGTTGCCAAAAATGGAAGAACTGAACTTGGTTGACATGTGGTTTCAACAAGATGGCGCTACATGCCACACAGCTCGCGATTCTATGGCCATTTTGAGGGAAAACCTCGGAGAACAATTCATCTCAAGAAATGGACCCGTAAGTTGGCCACCAAGATCATGCGATTTAACGCCTTTAGACTATTTTTTGTGAGGCTACGTCAAGTCTAAAGTTCTGACAGAAATAAGCCAGCAACTATTCCAGCTTTGGAAGACAACATTTCCGAAGAAATTCGGGCTATTCCGGCCGAAATGCTCAAAAGTTACTAAAAATTGGACTTTCCGAATGGACCACCTAAGACGCAGCCGCGGTCAACATTTAAATGAAATTATCTTCAAAAAGTAAATGTCATGAACCAATCTAACGTTTCAAATAAAGAACCGATGAGATTTTGCAAATTTTATGCGTTTTTTTTAAAAAAAAAGTTATCAAGCTCTTAAAAAATCACCCGATATTTGTAGGCGATAATAAAGATTTGTACTGAAATGAGGGAAAATTCAGCCTTTTCTTGTTAGTCCGCATCAGTTTTGATCAGTATATGAATGTTGTGCACTGACCCAACAGAACTATCTTTCTCTTTGTAGATAAGTTCGTTGCCATAACTAAGCTTTTAGTTTCGGTTTTTATTTTAAATACCGCTGAAAAAAAATTGCGGAAATAGAGGAATAGCAATATCGTCGAATTTTTTTTCTCCGTCGGAGACCCAGTTGAAACAACAACCCGTTTTCGTACTACGTAAAATTTATATTTAATCAGTATCTTCACTGAACTTCCTCTTTATTGAACAAATATTTGTTATCTTAAGATAAATGTTTATGCCAATTGTTTCTGCAGTCATATATGGCGTCATAATCACATCTTTGTAAACCAGAATTAATATCAGAAATGATCGACCGTTCAAAAATTATAGCTTAACCCCGCGTTGACTGAGTTACGAAAGACCCAAGAACACAAACTAACGACCAATCATTCCTAGTCTGCTAACGATGAGACGAACACTATGACCATTTACACAAATTCTATAATTTTTTCTTGAAAAGAAATTAATTTTTCTTGTCAGCTCTCGACAGCAACAAAAGCAATATTCTAACCAATGTCGCCACTAGTGATAAAACAACAATAACAAATAATATCAACGACCGAATTTAAAGCCATGCGTGCGACCCACTTTCAAGTGTTGAAAAATTGCAAAAATGCGAGCGACTTAAAAACGTGTAGAAACAAGTGAAAGCGACTTAGGCGGGAAATAGCCTAGCACAAGAAAGAGAAATTGCGCCGGAATATTATTAATGATTTCGTTATGCTAAACTGAAGCGAACTAAAACGACGAGACATAAGCGGCGACAACAACGACAACAGCTCGTTGATAAGCCGCAGAGTGTTAAAAATGATGCGTAGATGGGAAACTGAAGGCTGTGGATCGGCTTGACTTGGACTATAACTTGATGGTCTAGCGCAAAAGGGCTTCGGCGCTCATGATTTTTGCTGTTGCTGTCAACGTTGTCGCTGTCTGATGTCGCCTGCAGCCACTGACAAGGCTGCGCTGCGTGTTTTGTGCTACAACTAGAAGCGTTGATGGTGAGTACTAGTGGAATGCTATGCTGAGAGTGATGACAAATCGGCCGACATTAATTGACAACCCTGTGACGAGTTGCGATGCGACACAACCGAAGCTTGTAAATGGTTGTGACGATGACAGCCAAAATGGTGGCAAGATGTCATTAACCGGGTACGCATACTGTAATTGTACTTTTTAAGTTCAGAGTTACTTGTATAAATGTTATTTAAATAGAAATTGGAAAGCTTTTAAATATAATTTTCTTCGAAGTAATCAGCACAGATCTTTGTAGTCTGAAATCCTAAAAATTCAGGCTACAATATTAAATTAGAAGACTTCTTAAATGACAGACTGGCTTTATTACTATTCCGTAAGAGATAAACAGAAGTTTACACAATGACATTAAATTGCACCCTGTTTGACTTTTGTTCTCTAGATCACGAAATTCGACACCCATATTACATCCGCGTTACTTTAGCTTTCTGCGCTATTTATTTTACCATGTAAACTTGTGGTAATACAGTCTCTCACTCTCTGCTCACGATCGCCAAAACCCCATTCAGACTTCATTAAGCATTGTGGAATAAAAGTTGTTTGATGTGAAATACAGTATTGAAATGAAGTATATGTTATTATAGAAGAGAGAAAAGAGAAATCTAATATCACAGCCACAACAAACTTAATATGTGGGTTGACGATAATAAAACAACCATAACTCTTTTAAGAAAGCATGATGACTCTTTGTGTATGTTCAAAATATAGTAGAAAAAATATTAATTCATTCGTCTATAATAATGTTTCCATCTTCTAAATAGTCCCCATCCGATATTGATCCAATCGTCGAAACACTACTCGGTTTTTATACTCTCGCAACAATGTTGCTAACGAGAGTATTATAGTTTTGTTCACATAACGGTTGTTTGTAAGTCCTAAAACTAAAAGAGTCAGATATAGGGTTATGTATACCAAAGTGATCAGGGCGACGAGTAGAGTCGAAATCCGGATGTCTGTCTGTCCGTCCGTCCGTCTGTCCGTCCGTCTGTCCGTCTGTCCGTCCGTCTGTCCGTCCGTCCGTGCAAGCTGTAACTTGAGTAAAAATTGAGATATCATAATGAAACTTGGTACACGTATTCTTTGGCTCCATAAGAAGGTTAAGTTCGAAGATGGGCAAAATCGGCCCACTGCCACGCCCACAAAATGGCGGAAACCGAAAACCTATAAAGTGTCATAACTAAGCCATAAATAAAGATATTAAAGTGAAATTTGGCACAAAGGATCGCATTACATAGGGGCATATTTGGACGCAATTGTTTTGGAAAAGTGGGCGTGGCCCCGCCCCCTACTAAGTTTTTTATATATATCTCGGAAACTACTATAGCTATGTCAACCAAACTCTACAGAGCCATTTTTTTCAGGCATTTCCATACACAGTTCAAAAATGGAAGAAATCGGATAATAACCACGCCCACCTCCCATACAAAGGTTATGTTGAAAATCACTAAAAGTGCGTTAACCGACTAATAAAAAACAACGGAAGAAGTGGCAGAAGGAAGCTGCATCCAGGCTTTTTTTAAAAATTGAAAATGGGCGTGGCGCCGCCCACTTATGGACCAAAAACCATATCTCAGGAACTACTAGACCGATTTCAATGAAATTCGGTATATAATATTTTCTTAACACCCTGATGACATGTACGAAATATAGCTATTTTGAATTCCATCTGATGCCTTCTCTGTATAATATATATGTAGTACATTAGGAACCAATGATGATAGCGGAATAAAACTTTACAAAAATACGGTATTTGAAAAATATTTAAATGACGGATAATGAAATCTCGATTATCACTTTACCATGCGAGAGTATAAAATGTTCGGTGACACCCGAACTTAGCCCTTCCTTACTTGTTAGGGTTGCCTTTAGCTCTTTAAGCGATTTTCATCTATCTGGTTACATGGTGGCTCTTTAAGCTTCTCTATATTTCTGGAAACAGAAAAAAGTCACACGGGGCCATATCTGAAGAATATGGAGGCTTGAGCATCGTTAGAGTTTTGGTTTTGGCCAATAATTTACAAACAAGCAGCGAAGATTGAGCCTTTAACAAAACAAAAAACAAAAAACACCAAGCTCATAAACGCTAACACCATTTCCAACACAACTGCCAACAGACTTGTACAAAAATGGCATAAAATTAAACTGAAGCGTTGCGAAAAATTAAAGTTGACAACAGAGCACAAGTATAACTGAAATAACAACAAAAACTTCAAAAGAGCATAAGTGATTCCCACAATCTTGCAAGTTGATGTGCAAAATCATAAAAACTAAACTCGGTGCGTACAACACTGGCGATATCAGAAATTAAAACACGAAAGGCTATCATAAACACGAGGTCTCTTGAGACGTTGGACGAAAGCGACAGACATTCCACAGAGCTCGCGGCTAACTATTTTATGACACGCTGGTAATAACACAAGCAAATTGTCCAAATAGTTTGTAGGTCTGGCCACACAGACAAGCAAATAGTCGCACGTACATATAGAAAGGCATAAAAATATCAAACAATATGCGAGTGTTGTCCTCCCATCACTATTATTGTTGCCTCATAAGCACTTGTGCGCTGAAAAGGAATACGAGTAACTTGGCGAAAACGGTGGAAACGCGGACGCCAAAGCGAAACAAAAATCAATTCAATCGCATTTTTACGCTTATGCGAAAAGTTTTACTCAAAGCACATTACGTTAACACACAAAAGTTTAAGTGTGCATTTACAAATATGATTGTGTTTGTGTCTGTGATCATTTTAGTGAAACGAGTGTGAGCAGCACTAAAATCATCAAATTACATGGCAAAACAGTACTTGAGAAATCAGCGGAAATTGTCTCAAGTGTCGGAGATACTAAATAGCGAAGGAAAAGTAGATACCCTGTGGGAAATACGAAACAAATTTGAGTTGTTTTTCGAGTTAAAGTTAGTGACTTTTAAAGCAAGTTACAATAAAGAGTAGTGACTAAAGAGAGCACAGAGTGTGAGCTTGTACAAGGAAGACCGAACAGTTCAAAAATCTATATTATTCTGACATATTTTGCAAGATTCATAGTTTTAGGTGCCAATATTTAGCTAAATATAAATTACTACGTAATAAGGTTACAAAAAAAAATTCACAATAACTAATTTCTCATCCCAAAAAAATAAGTTAAAATATTATCTAAAATATGGAAAAGCTTTTAAAGTGTTTTCGTTTTTCAATTCTGACCAAAGTCACATAGTGTGGTCTCACAGCAGTTTAAGATATTTTTTTTTGTAATCACTTTCCCTAAGCAAACGAAGTGACACGCTATTAACACTATTTGTCAGAGGATTTTTTTGCGCAGGACTTTTTGTAATGAAAAAGTCATGTGCCTGACCTTTTGTATATTATATGAAATAGATTATTGTATTTTGTTTCAGAGTCAAAATTTTCCTGTGTCTTACCACTCTGTAATATCTGACCCTTTTATTGTGGCTAAAATTTCTACTGGGTTTTGTATGATCGATCGAGATATATTCGAGAGAGGTATTGTTTAAGTTGAAAACTTATCTTTCTTCATTTATTAGCTTTCGGAGAACTTTCGGAATGCTCGAACCGGTGAATGCTTTTCATGCTTATTTGATTAGTAAGTAAAGCTAGCTTAAAGTTTTTTTTTTATGAAAAATCCTTCACCAACGTATTAGAATTAACATTTTTAGTACTTCCAAACATTTTTCATTTTAGAAAAGTGAATAGAAACTAAGTTTATTTTTTATTTCAAATAAGTCGAGTGATTTTATGAAATTTTTTTGCAAAACTATACATTTTAATATAATGTCTTCTGTTAACATATACAAACTATTAGGAAGATATGGCAACATAATATACCAAGTTAAATGTCTGAATTCGTCAAAAAAGTGATTCTAAAAACCACAGGTAAAAGTTTTAGCTCAAACCAAAGATTTCATGTATAGGTTCCTGGAGGGTTTTTTAAACGCTCACCTAATATTTCTCCGTAGTGGCTCTGCAATCGTCATTATCTACGCCAGAAAACGCTTTACTTAATATCCAATCGCTTTTTTCTTCGCCTATTGCAACATTAACAAAACACCAACCAAAATATCATCGCTCTATTAAAAGAAAAATCGAAAAACACAACAACAAACATTCAGGAGCAACAATGTTGCCGTGGCAGCAGCGCTCAAAGCAATAATAAGCGCTGTGGCACAATGCAAAACTTTTAGCACCCAAAATGGGGAAAAAACTACAAAGCAACAACAAAAATACAAGTACATATACATAAGTGTAACTCGAATTTTTCGAATATAAATTTTTAGCACTGAGGCACAGCGCGGAAGCAGCAAAAATTTACAAATCAGAAATATGCTACTATAAAAATTTTGCATATCAGCAACAGCAGTAACAACAACAATAATCATAATAATAACAGCAAGAAAGTAGAAAATATTGGCTCAATTCTGCGAGCGCTGAAGAACAGCACCCCCCTTTTTCTGCACAATCCACATGTCGCTCGTTTCCCCCACGCCCGCCTCCCCGCTGCTGAAACGCACTAACCGAATGACATTATCCTTTATAACTTATCCTTCACTTTTTCCTTATTATGTTTTCATCTCCATTGCAACAAACACATACATACATGCATGTGTGTGTGTGTGTGTGTGCGCATAGCTTTCGCTTTCGCTTTCACCATCTAAGGGCAAAGTTTTCGCACTTCAAGTGCTGGCGCAGAAAAAGTATTATAACAATAGTGACAAAAGAATAACGGAGAAAGAGAAATAAGAAAAAAATTGAAAACAACAATGTCTGTGAAGTAAAGCAATTGAAGAATTTTCGTGATTCTTGGTTGGGGTAACCAGGAAACGAGGCAAGTGGTAGGCAAGTTGAAGGCGCAGAGAACAGTCGCGTGTTAGTTGAGGAGCGAGGGGCGATGCAGCGCAGGCGTCTGCCGCTGGCTCAAGTGTGCTGTTGCTTTGGCCGGAAGAATTTCGAAGAAAAAGCTAAGAAATCAACAGGAAAACTTTTACATTTCCCCGCGGTACGGTGTTTGTTGTGCTTTACGCCGAACTTTTATCTTAGTTATTGCATTTCTATTTTTGGAAGAATAAAAAAAAAAAAACAATTTAGTGGAACTGTTATGATTTGGAGGTCTCATAGAGGGTATCAAATGCTGAGTTTCAAGCACTAGTTTCGCAGTTTGACTATTCTAAAGCTTCAAATCAAATTCTGGGAAGCGAATGTAGAGCAAGGTTAGGTGGTTTCAACACCACGAAGATCCCTGGAATGACAGAAAAATTTGTTTACATATTTAAATTAATGTGTTTCATGAAGGAGTTTGAAAATTCCTAATAGTCTTGATTAATGAACGATATTCGTCGAAAATGCTTTCAGTGATAATTGTTTGTAGCAATTTTGATTGGTACAAATGTTTTCGGCCCTACGAAACTACCCTTTGACTAACATGAAACACAGTTACGGAGAAATATTATTCGGAACGACACACAAAAACGAATTTATGCAAAGTAGCAAACATTCAGCAATTCACGAATTATGCGGACCAAATTGGCACCGCTGGGAACCCTTCTAAGTCAATTGTTGATCATTTATATTTTCCGCCCACAATAGTGTTGTTGCAGACACTGATTGTTACACTTCTGCTGTACAGTATGGTTATACGATTTTTCATAAATTTTGTATATACGCATACATATGTATGTATGCGTATAATTTTGCATGAGTAATTTGCGAACTTATTTGCAAGTGTGCAACATTTAGATATATTTAATTGTATCTGTGTGTTTGCAAGAATAAATTAAGCACATGTGTGTGTGTCTACTTTAACAACAACAGGATATAAGTGGTTGTGTGCATTTATGACGCAATTCGTTAAATTTTCTAGGGCAATCTTCATATTTGTGTTTTATAGATATCCTCACACACACTTTTAACCGCATTCTCAATTCATATTGACACAAATAAAGCACATTTACATATTTGCAGCAAATGTGAGAGTTGGAATTGGCACCGTTTTTAACACAAACTCGCTCTCATGTGCATAGCGAATGGTAAATGTTCTGCAACGGTTAGGATTTCACTGTGAGAATAAATGTTTAAAAAGAGTGGGAGAGATTTTTCAATTTAGTCCAGTACTTTTCTTATGTAATTGGAACTGGTTCATTTGAGACCAGTCTATAACAAGTACAAAACCTGGAAACTTTCAAAAGCAATCTCTGCATAGTGAGAGCCAAAGTTTATTCCTAAGATCATTCAACTCCATTTTCTAACTCTTTCTTCGTTACCATTTTGTATTTTTATAAACGTTATCTTAAAAACGGTTTAGGTCTTAGCTATCCTCAATATTCAGGGCAAAGGAGGATGGAACCATGTGTAGAAGTTCAAGCAAGCGTGGAAAGTTCTCGGCGCGTCATTCACTTGGTAGTGCCCAGCTACGAATCTTTTGCATATGGCTCAAGCACCTCACGACTTCCGATTTTATACCAAGTATCACTTTGGTAGCCAGAAAAAATTCTCTTTAAAGGCGAGCTAAAATTTGCTACTGGGTTACACACATACAAATTTCGGACTGCATTTGTCTACATACATACATATAATATAGATGTGACATCAGTGAAACTGTTATTAGAGGTAAAATTAAATCTAACAGCTGTGAAATTTACATTTTACTGTGAAAACAAATTTAGGCAAATATGAATTTTGAATACCCAAAACGAACATGCGACACGAGCAACGTGTCAACTAAATTCTTAAAATTAATATATATTTTCTATTTCACTATTCGCCCACTTTACAGTGAAAATAAGACTTTAGTTAATTTGTGAGTTGCTGTTTTTCAACTAATTAGCTAACTTACGGTATATGTATGTATTGATGTTCTTTGTAAAGTCAGTTTTTTGTTAAGTATTCTAAACTAATAAGCGGATTTTAATGTGAGTTCCTATTTAAAGAGGATCGACACGCACAACCTTTTTGTGGATTTCAAAGCTGCTTTTGACAGCACGAAATGGAGTTGCCTTTATGCCGCTACGTCTGTATTTTGTATCACCGCAAAACTAATACGGCTGTGTAAAGTGAATTAAGCAACACGAAAAGCTCCATCAGGATCGGTAAGGACCTCTTCGATACCAAACGAGGTTTCAGACAAGGAGATTCCCTTTCGTGCGACTTTTTCAATCTACTCATTGAGAAGATAAATCGCGGTGCAGAGCGGAATAGAGAAGAATATTTTATAAGAGCGTACAGATGCTGGCGTACGCCGATGATATTGCTATCGTTGGCCTCAACATCTCCGCCGTTAGTTCTACATTTTTCAGAATAGATAAGAAAAAAAGGAAATGGGTCTTGCAGTGAACGAGGGGAAGACGAAATATCCGCTGTTATTAAACAAACAGTGCACTTGCGACTAGTCTCTTACGTCAATTTTGACAGCCATAACTTCGAAGTTGTAGATAGTTTCGTCTATCTTTGAACCCGTATTAGCAGCCTCAACAACGTCAGCCTCGAAATTCAACACACAATAACTCTAGCCAACAGGTGCTATTTCGGACCGAGTAGACAATTGAGAAGTATAGTGTTCTCTCGACGAATAAAAACCAAACTCTATAAGTCACTCATAATTCCCGTCCTGCTATATGGTGCAGAGGCTTGGACGATGTCAACAACTGATGAGTCGACGTTGCGAGTTTTCGAAATAAAAGTTCTGCGAAAGATTTATGGTCCTTTGCGCGTTGTCCACGCCGAATATCGCATTCGATGGAACGATGAGCTGTACGAGATATACGGCGACATTGACATAGTTCAACGAATTAAGAGACAGCGGCTATGCTGGCTAGGACAAGTCGACCGAATGGATGGAAACGCTTCAGTTCTGAAAACATTCAACGCAGTACCCGCTGGGGGAGTAGAGGAAGAGGAACCCCTACACTGTATTGGACAGATCAGGTGACGAAGGACCTGGCTGCACTTGGTATCTCAAATTGGCGCCAAATTGCGATAAGGAGAAACGACTGGCGAATTGTTATAAGCTAACCTATAGCCGCGTAAGCGGTGTCTGTGTCAATAATCAGAAGGAAGGTTTTCAATGAGACCATCCGTTTTTCAAAGTAGAAAGCTGTTACTTGACTTACTTGTGTTTGTATTGACGCATTATGCGCCACTTCCAAATTACAATGCACATCACAGCAGGGTCCGAAATTAGAGTAACAATCGATCGGTTTTGTACCAACGATAATCTAGCAGATAATTCGCATCCATAAAAATGCCGTAGAGTGTACATCGTAGACGGTATTACTACTTTGAAGCAGAATAGAAAAGAATTTCCGAATAAGTCCATTCGTTGAACGTAACAATAGGAACTGTGTCAAGCCACTTTGTGGAAGGTTCTTGGTTTGTGGGGTTACAAAATTCAACTCATCAACCGCGTCGAACGTTCGATGAATGAACCCAAAACTTTTGGTTTAATGTTAACGTTAATAAACTTAATTGTTTCATTCGAGGGCTCCATGGGCAGGGGAATCATTAGTTCATATTTCTTCCAAAATACGGCCGTAATATTACATTCAATGGAGAACACTATAGGACCATGATTTTGTGTTTTTCATGATTAATAACTTGTTTGTGGCTCAATTGGAAGATGTTGATTCGGACGACCTTTGTTTCCAACTGGACGGCGCTGTATGGTTAGGCAATGAAACAATCACTTTATTGAAATAAATGTTTGGGAAACAATTTATTTCGCGTCGTAGGGCTGTGGCACAGCCTCTAACATCGTGCAAGTGCTGGACTATTTATTGTCGGGTTATGTGAAGTCGCTTATCTAGGCTGATAAGCCAGAGACGATTGATGCCTTGGCAGAGTATATTCTGCGCGTTATTTCTAATATACGGCCACAATTGCTGCAAGAATTGGTGGAAAATTGGGCCTTCGGCCGGAGTTTACAAGAGCTATATGAGTTCTAATTTAAGGTGTAATCCTCAATTTCCTTCATTTCAAATCCCAAAGAAAGATAAAAGTTGACTCTTTTAATGATCAAAACTGATTACCTAACCATAAATCGAATAAATGCACTTGGTATAAATGCGAGCTCGTTAAAGTTGCCACTTAGCAACTTGCTTTAATGCCAATGAATTGGTGCATCGATAAATACAGCAAGCAAACGTAAAAAGCAGATCAAATAAAAATGTGGCAAAGTTATCTGTGAAAAAAAAAATTACAAAAAAGTCCTGCCAACGAAAGTTATCCACTTTTCCACAAACCTTTTATATTTGCCACCTATTTATCTATGTATAGAGCAGTATGGTTGTATGTGTGCGCGTGTGAACTTCTGTACGTGTGTGCGTGTGGTGCGCTCAGCCGACACAATGAAATGCAATTTGGTGTTGCCATCAAGTGTTGATGACAACTTGTCGTGGGCAAAACTTTCTAAAACGCACACTTCCATCAACTCTAAACCACTTTTTTGTACACAAGTACTTACCGAGCCACTCAAACTCGACACCTTTTATGCGAGTGTTGCGGCAAAAAAGTGAAAATTCAATTGCAACTGCAACAGCAAATGCACTGCACTATTACAGTTACACACACACACAAAAGAGAGTGTGAAGAGGAGGGGTGAGGTTGGGCGAAAGTGGTCTGCTTGCCAACCTACGCGGGCGCTGAATTTTCAAAATGCGACTAGTCAACAATTGCCAATTGCAAATAACGGTTTCAAAGAATTTTTTTCTGGAGTCCCTTTCTTATTTTTTTATTTGCAAATATTTAAGGACGGATGAACATGACGAAACCAGCGTTTGGCGACAACAACTACAAAGTAGAGTGAACCGCGAAAGGTGGTGATTGGATTAGATAGGTACATTGAGAAAAGAAAGGTTTGTTTGGAATAAATAAATCCATAGATGCAAATAGTATTATCTTTTGAGACTTTATTTACTAGGGTTTCCTAGAAAAATCGTTTTGCAGTCTTCCTATACTATTACGTCGATCATCAGTTAAGTATTTGACAAAGATGGAGGAAAACATCTTCCAAACAGGGGTTTTATAACATACCAATGTGCTAATAATAATATATCCAAAGTCCCTATATATTCTGGGAGTCTCAAACTAGGCTAAAGGTAGATACACGACGCAATCTATATACAAGAAACATGACTGAGGGAATGATAAAATTTTACTTTCCTTCTCAAAATGAATAAAGAGATCGACTAAGGCTTCAAACTCCGTTGTTCCCAAGATAGTCAGGCCCTTGAATTTGAAGTTCTTCTGGTTTGGGCCACTTGAGTATTATTGGGTAACATTTTCTGATACTTTTTGTAAAAATTTTAGTATATAGTATAAAACTACACCGTCTAATACTTGAGTTTGTACCACAAATAAAACGCGGCATGCTAGAGCCCTCTAAAGACAGATAAGTCCCCGAAACCAGAATACACCCTTGAGATATCTTGAGTTAATGAGGATATATAGATCGATGGAGAAAAAATTATAAATGTAAAAATTTATTTACTCTCCTCATAATTAAACACAAAGTGCCGTGGTTAAAGTAGAGATGTTGAGATATTCTGACTATATTCATTCTCAACAAAAGACAAAGTACTGAGGCTAGATAGTACAGGGGCGATAGTATAGTCCCGTGGCGGATTCAAAATTTCATTCTCGAGGAATTTTGCAGAAAAATTTCACTGATACTTCCCATGATATAATGTAGTATATAATTTTATGAATTGGGGGGCTTAGTTTTATGTCCAAAATCCCAATGGATCCGAAGCAGAAATGTCTTCTAAATGTATTGAACAGATTCAACCATGATCATGATAACTGTTAAGCTTTTCTGCATGAAAATATACTGAATAATGTAGTTACTAATTATTATTTTTATGCGAAAAATTCTTCTGTTTTCGACTAGAGAAAAGAATTAAACTCGTACCAAATTTCCCTAATTTCATGCAACAATTTTCAACAGTGCAACTATTATCTAAATACGCCCGCGTATTCGCGACAAGTTCGCTGCATTTGACTATAATTTTACAAATACACAAATCGCTTACGCAATACACATGCACACCAACACACCTGCAATCGAACTGAGGCACTTTTATTGATGTTTCAATTTCCTTTAAAGTCAGCGTTACAAATCGGTTGTGCAACACACTTTTTTTCTCACACTTCCTTACATACACGGGCTCACCTCAATGCCATTCACTCAGCCATTCATTTGCTCACTCCCGCGCCCTATCATTTGCACGTTCACTCTATTCAATCTGGCATTCAGTATTCAGTCACCCGGGCTTGGCACACGCACACACACATATACTCATCAAATGGCTGGGTATAATATGGGTAGTCCAATCGGTGAAATTCAATTGCCGTGTTGTGACTGCCTCAATTGGTTGCGGCGTGCAAAGGAGGCAGCTGAGGGCGATTGAAATGAAATTACTAGTTTATGTGTAGAAGATTTTGTGACTCGTCGCCACTGGCAATTTGTGCATTAGAAAGCGTGTGTGAAAAAATATCAAGCTGACATGGCAGCAACAAATGTATGAAATTATAGTGGCAGCAATATGATTCTGTTAGCTTTACTGATAGTGCGTGCTTGTAATTAATAAGAAATGCTCAACATGTCTGATGTGATAACGTTTTAACAGTTATAACTATTAATATTTCAGATAAAAGAATATTAAATGTTGGGCCCAAGTGCTTTCAGGAATACAGTCACTTGATCACAACTTGGTTATTTCAATCTAAATGGTTGTGATTTTGGGTTCGCAAAGAGCTATCGAAACCTCCGTAAAGATCCATAAGGTATTTAAGTTCCATGCATTAATGTCTTCACTGTAGCTCTTGAATAGCCGAGTTTTTGACTCTGAATGCTGGAGCAAATTCATACATGTAAAGTGGGGTAAAATAACTTCAAATGTATTGCATCGTTTGAAAGTCTTCGGCGCGACACGAACAAAAATTCTCTATTCACTCCTTAAAGTACATATTAACATATACCATATTGACAAAATGTCGTAGCATTTTGTAAATTCTATCGTTCTTTAGTATTACTCTCAAAGTCATGCCAACAAAACCGTTGTGTAGGCATCAAAAACATAATATATCTAGATCTCTTATGCATCAACCCAACATATTTTTATACTCTCGCAACAAAGTTGCTAAGGAGAGTATTATAGTTTTGTTCACATAACGGTTGTTTGTAAGTCATAAAACTAAAAGAGTTAGATATAGGGTTATATATACCAAAGTGATCAGGGTGACGAGTAGAGTTGAAATCTGGATGTCTGTCTGTCCGTCCGTCCGTCTATCGGTCCGTCCGTCCGTGCAAGCTGTAACTTGAGTAAAAACTGAGATATCATGATGAAACTTGGTACACGTATTCCTTGGCTCCATAAGAAGGTTAAGTTCGAAGATGGGCAAAATCGGCCTACTGTCACCCCCACAAAATGGCGAAAATCGAAAACCTATAAAGTGTCATAACTAAGCCATAAATAAAGACATTAAAGTGAAATTTGGCACAAAGGATCGCATTAGGGAGAGGCATATTTGGACGTAATTTTTTTGGAAAAGTGGGCGTGGCCCCGCCCCCTACTAAGTTTTGTGTACATATCTCGCAAACTACTATAGCTATGTCAAGCAAACTCTATAGAGTCGTTTTCTTCAGGCATTTCTATATACAGTTCAAAAATGGAAGAAATCGGATAATAACCACGCCCACCTCCCATACAAAGGTTATGTTGAAAATCACTAAAAGTGCGTTAACCGACTAACAAAAAATGTCAGAAACACTAAATTTTACGGAAGAAATGACAGAAGGAAGTTGCACCCAGGCTTGAAAATTGAAAATGGACATGGCGTCCCCCACTTATGGACCAAAAACCATATCTCAGGAACTACTCAACCGATTTCAATGAAATTCGGTACATAATATTTTCTTAACACCCTGATGACATGTACAAAATATGGGTGAAATCGGTTCACAACCACGCCTTCTTCCAATATAACGCTATTTTGAATTCTATCTGATGCCTTCTCTGTATAATACATACATTAGGAACCAATGATGATAGCGGAATAAAACTTTACACAAATACGGTATTTGAAAAATATGTAAATCACGGATAATGAAATCTCTATTATCACTTTATCATGCGAGAGTATAAAATGTTCGGCGACACCCGAACTTAGCCCTTCCTTACTTTTTAGTTTATGTTTTGAGTAAGAAGCGTGTCAATGTTAGGATGAACATACTACAAAATCGACGTCGATTAGAGACTGTAGAAGAAATGCTTTACAACGTAGCTGAGGTCACTTCATTTATCAAATGCGTCATTTATGGTGGCATGACATAGGTTTTTAGGTACTCCGAAAACAGCCGAAACCGAAAAAAACTGAAATTCAGTGACTCAAATATCGCGAAAGTCACTAAATTGGAAACACTAATGACAAGTGATTTAAAAAATGATACCCAATAATGAGATGGAACAGGTGCTATATTTTGCTGTCGAAATTAATAATAATTGCAATAAATACCTAACATCGCACTACAAAAACAAACAATTTTTTGTTCTGCAAATTTTGATGATCTTAAGTGTCAGAGTACCGCCTCGTCCATGGAAGTGAGCTCTTATTTTTAAGATATTTGCATATCTAATATCAGTTGACGATGTCAAGTTATTAAAATTGATTTGTCGCTCTTTTACTAGTTTACCAGTTTTACCAGTACCGTTATATGGGGAGTGAGCAGATTTATCATCCAATTTCATCTATTTTTGCAGTGTCGGTAGGAGTTCTTATAGTACAAGGAGTGAACGAGTGTTTTAGCTCGTTGGCCGGTATGGCCACCAGTATGTCGACACAAGCCTTTTGAATGGCCTCTACGTCTGCATAACGCTTTCCTTTCTTGCCAAATGCATTTCTCCGAAAAGGAAGAAGTCGCACGGTGCCATATCAGGTGATTACGAGGAGTGGTTAATGGGTGAAATGTGATTTTTGGTCATATAATCGGTCACAAGCGTTGATCGGATGTTGGATTCTGAATAATTTTTGATCGTCAATCAATTTGTGCGGAACAAACCGTGCACACACCTTTCGTAAGCCCAAATGTTGTGTCAAAATGCAATAAATCGATGTTTTGGAGATGTTTAATTTCATTTCCATGAATTTCAATGATGATTTGGGCTGATTTTTGATGAATTCATGCACAGTTTCGATGGAATTTCCGGTGATCATGTTGATCGTCATTTATGTCTTCACGACCACTTTGAAAACGTTGAAACCACTCTTTCACTCTCCTACGGGATATGCAATCATCGCGATAAACTGGCTTCATCAATTGAAACGTTTCGGTAAAAGGTTTACCAATTTTAAAACAAAATTTGTTGGCTCTTTGTTCGAAGCTCATTTTCGCACCGATAACACAAACATACTGACACTGAAAACGCAATAATTTCACTTCCAATCAATGAAATGTCATAAATTTCTCACTGGACAATCGATAAAGATAGCAGATTCTAACGCGCCAGTCGACATATGTATAGTTGGCGGCACCATGGGGCGCTAGATTAGAAGTCCTGTTTACTTTGGAATACAGCTTGTATTTCCTCCAGGCGAATATGGTTGTTGTGACTTTAGTAGTTTGAAGATATTCACATCAAACCTATGCGAGGACTGTCAAAATTGGATGAGGTATACATAGTCATAACAATTGAACCAGGAAAGTAGCTGCCAAAGTATTACCGCACAATGTTTTTCCATATTTAATTCCAAATACACGTATATTGTATTTTAAACTTAAAAAAGTTATTTCCTCTATTTTTAATCACAAATACGTAATTGTAATTAACCAATGCAATCAGCCGAAACAATTTAATGATTTGTCTACCTTTTTTTATCACTTTTGCAGATTTCTTTCGAAAATTTCACATTTTACGCATTGATTCTGATTTTTAATTAATTTTGTAATATACGCGGAAGCGGAAGTTTAAGTGCGAAAAAAGTTTATGACATGCTTGGCAATCAAAAAATTAAAATGCAAATGAATTCGTAGAAAAAAACTATAAAATGCTATTTTGGGGTGGTACAGAATGTATACAATGTGAAAGTTGTTGGAAATGGTAATTTTGTTGAAGGAATGAAGAGTTTTAGACGAAAAAAAAATGTGCGAAGGGAATATCTTGCTTCCATCTTAGGCTTCGTATAAAAGTATTCAGTTGCAAACAAAATTTCAAGTTTTATGAAAAGTTTTTTTATAATTTCGTTGAATGTTTTTTTGCAAACTAGTTTACAGTTTCCACTAAAAATTAAAAAAAAAAATGGTATTATTAGCTGACAGCGCAACAATGATTGCACAAAAATGTACTAGGGCACACTTGTAAGCACCGTAAATGGGATTTGTTAAAATATATATTATTGAAGGAGATACTTTAACCAATCAAGTAAAGGACCACCAACTTTAATTAATTCCATTTAATCATGTTACCTGAAAAGTAAGTGGTGAATACAAACTTTATGGAAGGCAATAAATTCTAAGTTATTATTCGATACTTAGTTCATAACATTTCTCGATAAATCAGAGATTCATAAGAAATGGATGAGTTTCTCAAATGTTGAACGCACCCAAAACCGCTCGTCTACTAAGCATTCATTGGCCTCGATGACAGTACTTAACCCACCTTTCTATCAAACTAGTTACATGATCGCTACATATCTATAAGATTTAAAATTGAATATACGCATATTAACTACAATTAGACGCTTACTGGAAAAATGTCTTCGTGACATAAAATCGATCGATGGGAATACAAGTATTTCTGGAAAACATCCCCACATATTTCCAAAAGATATAATCTCTTAACAGGGTTCTCCTAACAACTACATATTTAAGCGAATCGGAAAACGTTTTGCTAGTTTTTCCTAACCACGTTGTTTGATATAAACAACCTTTCAGTCGAATTAAGGTTACTCAATTGGGAATTTTATAAGGATCTATAATTTCATTTAATCGGCTAGTTTGTATGGCAGCCAGCAAATAATTTATGCCGAAATATTGTGTAAAATAAAGAAAATTTTCAGACAAAAACTCGGATTCTGATAAATCATAAGCTTGTTGCGGCGAAAAGTAGATATCGTCACTTGAAACACAAAACAACGTATCATCAAAATAATAGAAATTAGCTTTTTTATCGCTTACGATTCACTAGATCATATTATGTAAGCAATATTTTCAAATTTCAAGCATCCGCTCTCAGATATAACCAATATATAACCGTTTTATAACCAAAACCCAAATTTTCCTTAAATATTAGGTTGTCAAATATCTCCCTTCCGCCTTTTTGTCTTTTGAATATCGCGGTTATGTAATGTATACAGCACAACAGAGCTCGTATCTGGCAATACTATACATCTTTGAAAGGTCTTGACATAACCTACAAAACCACGTTTGGATATTGCGTACAACAGTTATAGACGTGTAAACATGGAATTCAGTAACACCGAAATTCACGCTATTTTAAAGTTTTTCATGCTAAAGTCAAAGCCGCTAGAGAAACGTTCCGTGAGATTAATGTTACTTTATCACTTCGAACTGCGGAGAAATGGTTTCGACGATTCAGAGCGGGTGAAAACGACACCATGGATAAGACAGCCGGCGGAAGATCAATTCATGGAAAATATCGAGTTAGACCGGCATGTGGCATTTCGTGGCATCGCCCAGACGATGGCAGCTAATCACCAAACCATTTTAAACCATCTGCAAAGGCTGGTTACACAAAAAAGCTTGCTGTTTGGGTGCCGCATGATTTGACGAAAAAAAAACCTTCTGGACCAAATCAACGCCTGCGATATGCTGCTAAAATGAAACGAACTCGAACGATTTTTGAAGCGGATGGTGACTGGCGACGAAAAATGGATCACATACGACAATATCAAGCGAAAACAGTGGTGGTCGAAGGCCGGTGAATCGTCCCAAACAGTGGCCAAGCCGGGATTGAGGGCCAGAAAGGTTTTGCTTTTCGTTTGGTGGGATTGGAAGGGAATCATCCACTATGAGCTGCTCTCATGTGGCCAGACGCTTAATTCTACCAACTGCTACGACCAACTGGACCGCTTGAAGCAGGCGATCGACCATTAGCGTCCAGAATTGACCAACAGGAAGGCTGTAATGTACCACCAGTACAATGCCGGACCGCATACTTCGTTGATGACTCATCAGAAGCTACGGGAGCTCGAATGGGAGGTTTTATCGCATCCACCATATAGCCCGGACATAGCGCCAAGTAATTACCACCTGTTCCTGTCCATGGCGAACGCCTTTGACGGTGTAAAGTTGAACTCAAAAGAGGCTTGTGAAAAGTGGCTGTCCGAATTCTTGCCAATAAGGAGGGGGACTTTACGAGGGGGGTATTATGAACTTGCCTTATATAATATAGAAAAGCTAGCATAAGTCCAATAGTGCTAAAAGCAAAAGAGGTGTCGAATACTTTTCTTTTATATCGAACTCAACCATTTATACCAGTTCAACTAACTTAAGAGCACTCCCTCGTAACTATTCGCTTATCTTATATTTACTTATATGCACATCTTTTTGTAGACTAATATAAGTTTGTAATTTTTCGATTATTTAATAACTGCGCCACACAGCATTCGAGCCGCCACCAATCCACTAACAACAACACAAACAACATATACATCATGATCTCCATCATCATCACCATAAACTACATCACTATTGGCAACATTGCAACGCCCTTGCGTTTATCATCATTATCAGCAGCATTGTGATTAATCAGTTGCATGCCACACATGCTGCCGCCATTATTCAACCAGCTTGCGCTAATTTAAATGCTTTTTGCCAGTTTGCTAAATACGAATGCACATATACGCACACATACACACGCGAATATGCACTTCGCGCCACGAACAGTGGAAGAAGTATCATGTTCAGCGCTTGCAACAGCAACAACAGCAATACTACTATGCAACAAAGTGTTGGTATGCAACCGCTGCGCTATCTGGCGGTTATTGGTGCATGTATTCGCGGCAAGCATGCGGTTGATTGGTGTAAATATTCACACACGCTCAGACACACACACACACACACAAGCGGGTACATTTGCGTGTTGCTGTTGTAGCTGTGTGCATTTGCGCTTATTTAAATACATAGAAATGTGCATAAATATTTGTCGGTGCATTGCCAATAAATTAAGCGCATTTATTTCCAGCGAAAAAAAAACAGACAAAAACAAATACAAACAAGCGTATGGCAAAAGTTATGCGCGAAAATTTGAATTTGAGAAAGCAGGGTAAAAGGCAAAGCCATTGCAACGCGTACACACACAATTTGAAAAAAAAACATGAAATTTATGAAGAGAAATTTTCCATTTGCTTTGCCAAAGCGGATCACACTGATTTGAGGATTACACATATTGTTACAAGTGCGAATGTATTTGCAAGTATTTGAGTTTATGTAAGTGAGTGAACGTGTGTGCGTTCGTATGTGTGCCATGTAAGCGCTCATGCTTGTATTTGTTTACACAGCATAGTACATAAGCAATAAATTTATGTTGTAAGCTGATTGCCACAAAATATGTCACTGCTGCTAATAGTTCGAATAAGTACGAGGAGAAAAATTTTAGAATTTTTTCAATTTTTCTCAATGGCACTTATTGTTAAAGCCGCACACGGCTTAAGTGGCATTTAAATGCCTATTATTTTGCATAAAAATTAATCAGTGTTCAGAGGCAGCTGCGTTCACCATATTTCCAATTCGGGGTAATTCATTTTTCATCTATTAGTGCGCCTAACGATCAGTTTAGGTTAATAGGAATAAAAAGTGCATTCATGAATCCTTATGTGAAACTCGTTTTAAAAACAGGTGAAGACTTAATTGAATATTATAGTCTAAAAATTATTAGTAAGGCTTCGTTAATCAAGCAAATATACTCAAAAGGATTCTTTGAAAGTCGAAATGTCTTAAAAATTATAGGCATTTTAATGTCGTGGGAAAAATTTCACACGCTTATTTCTCGAAGCAAGTCTTTTCGAATTGTTTTTCAGAATAATTGAAGCCGTAATTAATCATATTTACTTCAAACTTGAGATGAGCTTTCTTTATACTTGCTTTTACTGTCATTTTCTTTGAAGAAATATATTAAATTATAATAAATAACCGATAAACTAACGAATGATTAATTTATTTTTATAGAACGCCAAAGAACTTCCAAATTTCAGGTCTCTAGACTAGAATATCTCCTTAAGCACGTGAGCACATGAGTGCCTTTTTAGTAGTTTTTTACAAAAACAATCCGTATAAAATCTTGGATCTTGTGAACCTGAATTACAGACCCAGGTAGAACAAAAAATCCACTTACTAAGACTAAAGGTTTCGATAGCAAGTTTTCAAAGTGATCAATGTATTACTCGTAATACAGGTAATACATGACTAACAAAAATCTTCTCTAGTACAGTTCCTCAAAGCTGTGTTCTATACAAAGCGTACAAAGCATAAATACATTCGCTCTTGAGAAGGAAACCATTTCCACGTTATTTTCAACAATGAACCAAATCAGGATGATATCAATACCTTATCTCGGGCAATAATATTAGGGTTAAAAAGAATGATTCGAACATGACAAAAGAAATGAAAGAATAGGAACATTTAGGTTTTCGATGAGTCACTACTTTTTTGGAGTTGCTTCCTTTACGTATAATGGTTCCGTTTTCAGAAGATATCTTGTTCTGAGATGAAACCCTCTTTTAGTTGAATGAGTAAGTTAATAAACACAATTATCACATTTGAAGTGATGATAACCTACAAGCCATGTAAAACCGCCATTACATTTTCAAAAAGTCACTGGTTGGTCTACACTATGGGCAAAGGGAAATTGGTGTATATTTCTATAAAACTGAAGGCAGTAATAGTGTTAAATTGAAAGAAGACCTCTATAGAATCATTATTAATGACTTCTTCATGCTGAATTAGAGGATGTTGAATGACTTTTGTTTCCAACAAGATGGAGCTACATGCCATACAGTCAAAACAACAATCAATTTATTGAAGAAAACTTTTGGTAAGCTCATTATCTCGTGCAGACCGCCTGTCTGTGACGTGGTTTTCAACATCGTGCGACTTAGCACTGTTGGATTATTTTTTGTGATTGCCACCTTGGAGGAGAATATTCGTCACTGCAGCAAAAAGCAGCCGGAAATTGGGCTTCTCGTATGGAAATTAAAGGATCAAACCGCGGGGATCACATCCCCGAAATCGTTTTTGAAACATAATGTATGCACCCATTTTTATAGTAAATTTTTTCCAAAACTCGAATGAGAACAATGATATTACATTTCGCACTCCTATCCTATTGCTTTTAAACATGTAATTAAATTTTTCTGAACCCGAATGCAAAAGCAACTAAGAAACACTGTTATTTCTAAAAAAAGAAAAAAATTTACTTTATTCATAAATAATAAAAATTCTCTGAATTGTTAGGAACACCACCAAATCCTTGGGTGTTACGTCTAGAATATTCTATCAGTTTATTTATACACTTGGAAGATGTTGCTACAGAGTATATTAGTTTTTATATTACCTAACACTAATCGAATTTGATTAGGATTCAATACATAATTATACAAAATGATCAGAATCTCGAGATGAGTTGAAATCCGTCTGTCTATCTGTCCATCCGTCCGTGCCAGCGGTAACTTGTTAAAGATTAAGATATCGTCATGAAGTTTGGTACGTGAGTTCCTCAATAAAATACTAGTACGAGTTCGTAGATGGGCATAATCGGACCGCTGCCACACGCCCACAAAACATCATTAACCGAAATCATATTAAGTATTATAAAACTAAGATATAAAACTCTACTTTGGCATAGGGAATCACAGTAGCAAGAGTCATCTATGGGCGAAGATTTTTGAAAAAAGCTGGCGCTACCTCGCCCTGTAATAAGTTTAATCTACATATCTCCTAAACTACTACAGCCACAACCACCAAATTTACCAATCACAAATACTATAATAACTACAATGGACGGTGCGTAAATGGATCAAATCGTACGATAACCCTCTCCATATAATGCCACTGTTAAAAACTACCAAAAACACAATAAGTCAATAACCAAATATGCCATAGACATTACGGTAACAATTTAAAGTTTTTGCAATTCTTAAGGGGGTATTCTGGTCTAAAAGCATGAATTTCAGGTAATTTTTAAAGTGTCGTCATAAAAAGCCTGTTAATATTTTTACTACACATTTTTTTTATTAGTTATTTGCTAATTTTAGAAGAGTACAGAAAAAAATTAAAAACTAAAAAAAGTAAAAAAATTCAAACATTATGAGCTGGCGAAGTGGGGGTCTCCAAAAATTTCCTCGTGACTATACCCATGATTTCAACCCTCCTAGTGATCTGAAACCAAAAAAAAAAGATTAATAATCTAGAATAATGTCGCAATGGCCGGAACTACGGAAAAGTGGGAAATTTTTTTTTTTCGCAAAATGGCTACTGCCTGAAAAAAAGTTGTTTTGGATCACTTTTTCTAACTATTTCGAATTTTTTAAAAATAATAAAAAAAAATTTGAGAATGGGGCTAGTTCTAACCATAGACAAGCCTATAAAGAAGGCTCTATAAAAATTTCAAGTAAATCGGTCCAGTAGAACCTGATAAATCGTGGGTATCGTTACGAAAAAGTCTGTTTTGAGAAAAACGCGTTTAAAGTTTAGGACACAATTCTAGTGAACACGGACGCCACGTCACAAAATTAGCTGTATCTCCGAAAAGAAGTCGAATTTTCAAAAAGGTCATATATTTGAAAGTCTAAACTTTCAAGATATGCAAAAAAAAAATCAATTTTTTCAAAATCCTGGACAAGAATAGTCCCTTAAAGCATTCAAGCTTTATTACCGCCAATGCTCAATTCAATTTTGAATAACTTGGTTCCTAAATGGTTCTCACATATGTCATCCTTTAATTATATAACTGTGTTCAATATTTTGTGATTTGATAAACTGTGATATTTCTCCAATCAAGGATATCCACCAATAGTCTAGATTACATCCCGAGATTTGAACTTTTTATAAAACTTTCGAATTGAAAATTCGGCCTGACTACACAAGAAGTTCTTAAGTTAGGTTAGATTATCGAACTGATTGTAGTTATGGGGCTAACGAGGATCTTGTCAAATAAATACGTATCGATGCAGATTAGATGAGGCGGCTAATAACGATTTTAGCCAATAAGCTTGGCTCACCAAAGGTGTGGTATCTAAAATGTTTCAGATTCAGTCTAAAGAAAGGCTAACAGCTCTTGAAAAAGTTTCTAAATGTTTCCTTCCCGCCTCTACAAACAACTGTGACAACTGGAGTCCATTTTAAAATTTATGCCTAATCGTATGTATGCGAATTGGTCAGTGTCGGGTAGAACTGCTTCGAAAGACTCCAGGTTGGAAAAGTGTGGCTTCCTGTTTTCTTAAAAATTATTATGCATGATTAGCGTTTAAAAATATATGCGGAATAACTTTTCTTTAAACTCAAAACTTAATATACGAGTAGAGCAGTAGAAGAGTCCTCAGCTCTACTCTTCCCCCGGATAAACGAAAAGAGTTAAAAAGCAAAAATACGAAAATGCTTCCAAAATACCAAATATTGTTTACTATTTCTGTGGTTAGTTTTGATCACCTACACACCGAAAGCTTTTCGATGCAACCGTTAATTCGCTCTTGTGGCAAGAAATAATCTTTTGACCAACACAAACTAAGAGACAATTGTTGCTTGAAAACTCACTTTTGATTTTCAATCGATTATTCAACTTTATTTTTGCAAAATATATTATATTTGGGTTTATAAAGTGTTCTTCTACTAACAAGTCGTGTCCCTTTATTAGTTTAAAACTTCCCCTCTTACTTTGTTGCAACTAGTTTATTGCACTATCAGTTATTAGTTGTTGTTGTTGCATTTTGATGTTTAGCTTAAAGTGCATTTATTTCATACTAAAAAGTTAAATTGAAATATATTGCTGTTATTTCGGTTACCGCTAGCAACCGCATTTGCGGATACTATTTACGCAATTTGCGCTTTTTTGTTGCATGCATTTGATGTATCATTGTTGCTGTTGCCAGTGGTGCGTAGGTGTTGCAAAATTGTGGTCAAATACGCGGTTTAACGCAATGTAATGAGCTTTCAAGCGTTTGTATGCGAGATTAGATGATTTTTCAGCGATAAACTCAAATGGTGAGAGTGCATACAGGGTCTGCCAACAAGAACGATGTGATGTTAAAATTAAATAAAATACTCAAATTTGGTCAAAATGACTTCTGTTTTTTCTTTAGGCAGAAAAGTTTAAACCATTTCTTATTTGAATAAAATGTCCGCCAAATAGCCTTCATTGCTCCGTTTGCTTAACACCGGTGGAGCATTTCGGTTAAAATGTCTGCTATTGCACACTGAATGTTGTCTCGGCTGCTCGGGCTTTGCTGGTAAAACTTTGAATTAACATACCACCGCAGAAACGAATTAAAAGTGGTTAAAACGCATGATCTTGGTGGTGATTTTTTGAAGAAAACAAGACAGTAGCCACCTGAGAACGTGAATTTACGTAATAATCTTGGGAAAATTCCACTCTTTTTACCAAAGTTAAAGGTGACATGATGAATGGCAAACCTTTCTGAACACACTGACGTTATTTGGACTCATATCCGTAAACAAAAATGGCTGCCACAAGCTATTAGAATCACGTCATCCCTATTGGTAGCCGCTGTACATATCACATATACCTGTATTTAATTGTATAAATGATTTATTAGTATACCTATATATACAATGTATATATAGCTATGTATGATATCAGCAGATCCACTATTTTCACAGTTATTTTATTCTTATAAGAGTATATTTATCTGAATCGAGCAACATGTACTACCATATTTGAATACGGTTTACACTATTACTGGAAATCTCGAAACTAGAACTAAATTGGTTCTGGCCAAGTTTTCAAGTTCTAGAAATTCGAAACGACAACTCATAATTGAGATTACATCAAACTCTTATGTGGAAGGCACTTCAATTAATGGCTGAAAATCGCGACGCGGTTCCTCCATTCCCACGTCTATAATAAAAACAACTGTGATGTGGACCAAGAAACTCTCATGTATCGGCAAGTGTTTTGAGCCCATCGCAAATTTATTGAGGTAGCTAATATCAGTTTCAGCCAATCGCTGGCAATCAATATATCGCAGCCTTAGTTTACCAAAAGCTCGATAGGCGTAAAGAAAATGTGTAGTTATGTATTCAAGTATGTCTGTTAAATTGTTTGACCTTACCACATATATTCTTGTTGGATAGCAACCGGTCAAAAACATACCATTGCAGCAAAGAAACCCTTGCTCGGACTTGAAACCATCAGATCTGGAGTAATCTTCTCTAAATTTTACATTATATGTGCTATACATATGTGAGCAAAATCGAGCATCATGTTATAAATATTATTATATATTCTTTCTTGTAGTAGTTAGAATCTTAGATTGCTGTAATCATAATGTTGAACATACAGATTGAACGCTGATGAAGTCCCAGTTAATTCAAATTTGATTTCACTAAAAGTTAACAAAGTTAATATGGAGCAGACGTTCCATTGCCCGACCATGAAGAAGTTCGAATAGCAGTTACCCGCATGCCCATCGATTCGAATTTAAGTGTGCTCTGCCCGATCTACAAAAAGGGAAACCCCATAATCTGCCAACTACCGTGAGATAGGCCTCCCCCAGATCGCATATACGGTTAAATCGAGCGCACTGTGCGAAAGATTAAAGCCCACTGTCAACAAACTGATTGGACCTTATCAGTGTGGCTTTAGACTTGGAAAATCAACAACTGACCAGTTAATCGCCATGCGTCAAATCTTGGAATAGGCCCGTGAATCGACACACACCACGACTTCGTCGGTTTTAAAGCTGCTTTTGGCAGTACGAAAAGGAGTTGTCTTTATGCCGCGATGTCTGAATTTTGTTTCGCCGCAAAACTAATTCGGCTGTGTATACTGACATTGAATGTCAAACGACATTTCTTTAGTGAGACTTCTGCAATCTACTCTTGGACAAATAATCGAGCAAGTAAAATCTTCTATAAGAGTTTACACCTGCTGGTCACAGTTAGTTCTGGTTTCTCCAGAATGAATAAGGAAGCAAAGCAAATAGGTTTGGTATTTTTGATGTTATACTACTGTGATCAAATTGAAAGGTGAATTTTTAATTATTATGTGTGTTGGTAGTACTGTGGCATCCATGTTAAATTTCACGTCAAAATATTTAATAGTATTTGAGATTCGCGTCGTTTTGTGAGCCTTTAAAAGTGATTTATTCGATTTCCACTCCCTGAATTTATTAAACAAAGAAGTGCGATATTGCACCATCTCATACTGCATTGGCTATTCGTGATCATTTCGCCACATTTTCAACTAATATCGTGCCGCAACCACCGCATTTGCCTGATTTATCTTCGTGTAACTTCTGGCTATTCAGCAAATTGACATGACCACTCCGAGGACACCGTTTTGACTCAATTGAGGATATAAAAGCTGAATCGAAGAAGGCTCTGATGGCCATCACGACGGAGGATTTTGTCAAGTGCTATGATGGTTAGAAAATTCGTTGGCATAAGTGCATTGCAGCGGGAGGGGACTACTTTGAAGGAAATTAAATGGACAAAATTCACCTTTCAATTTGATCACAGTAGTACATACTAAGAGTGTTGTTTACAGCAACTTAAAATATTTTTCTCGACCAAAAGGGGCGATATTCGCGCGAATTTTTACAACTTTTGCACTCATCAATAGTGCATCAACGAACTTAATTAAATTTTCGATGATGAAATTCCATCAAGGACAAGTGTTTGAAAATGATGTGGTGAACTGTAACTATCGGGTGATTTTTTAAGAGCTTGATAACTTTTTTTAAAAAAAAAACGCATAAAATTTGCAAAATCTCATCGGTTCTTTATTTGAAACGTTAGATTGGTTCATGACATTTACTTTTTGAAGATAATTTCATTTAAATGTTGACCGCGGCTGCGTCTTAGGTGGTCCATTCGAAAAGTCAATTTTGGGCAACTTTTTCGAGCATTTCGGCCGGAATAGCCCGAATTTCTTCGGAAATGTTGTCTTCCAAAGCTGGAATAGTTGCTGGCTTATTTGTAGACTTTAGACTTGACGTAGCCCCACAAAAAATAGTCTAAAGGCGTTAAATCGCATGATCTTGGTGGCCAACTGCCCATGCATCCCGAAAAATGCACTGTTTGGTGTGGTTTGTACGCTGGTGGAATCATTGGACCGTATTTTTCAAAGATGCTGTTGGACGCAACGTTACGGTGAATGGCGATCGCTATCGTTCGATGCTAACAAACTTTTGTTGCCAAAATGGAAGAACTGAACTTGGTTGACATGTGGTTTCAACAAGATGGCGCTACATGCCACACAGCTCGCGATTCTATGGCCATTTTGAGGGAAAACTTCGGAGAACAATTCATCTCAAGAAATGGACCCGTAAGTTGGCCACCAAGATCATGCGATTTAACGCCTTTAGACTATTTTTTGTGGGGCTACGTCAAGTCTAAAGTCTACAGAAATAAGCCAGCAACTATTCCAGCTTTGGAAGACAACATTTCCGAAGAAATTCGGGCTATTCCGGCCGAAATACTCGAAAAAGTTGCCCAAAATTGGACTTTCCGAATGGACCACCCAAGACGCAGCCGCGGTCAACATTTAAATGAAATTATCTTCAAAAAGTAAATGTCATGAACCAATCTAACGTTTCAAATAAAGAACCGATGAGATTTTGCAAATTTTATGCGTTTTTTTTTTTTTAAAAAGTTATCAAGCTCTTAAAAAATCACCCGATATTAATGTTGTGCGCAAACTGATATTGCCACATCGTCATGTGACCTATCGTGAGATGAAAAAAACTATAGCATTACGGGGACTAGCATATATTTAATATGGTATTTCACTGCAAAATGCAAAATTGTTCATATTGAATCCTTAACAATAGTTTATCGCTCAAAAAAGAGAAAAAACGTTAAAAAATTCCAAAGGGGTGCTTCGAAACACGTCTGTGACTTTGTCACTGTTGATAAATCATCGAATGACACAATATTTATAGAAAGTCGGTAGAGCGGCATAAAAACACACTACCCACTAGAGGCTCTAAATGTGTACTCGGTAATGTAATTTGAGATTACTTCCAGATAATTGGTAAGCTGTTAGTGTGTCCGGGCTCCTCACTCTAACTAAAGCAATACTTCTAAGCTCGGACAAATAAATTGCTTCCACAGAGGGTAATTTTGGATACCACAAGATGCTTTTGCGTTAATTTAGTGCCAAATTAAATAGTTAAATGACGACTAAATCCCTTTTGTACCACACAAATTTTTGGTGGTACTCAAGTTTCACCGCTCAAATTGGCTGCCACTTCACTTCGAAGTTTATTGCTAAAGAAGCAGAAGCAAAGCTGTTAAAGTGGCAGCAAACAATAGGACTCCGCTATTTTAGCAATCAGAAGTGCAACTGAAACCCACAAAATAAATAAAAAAACTGCAAGCCGCAAACAAATATCTTTATTGTTCTATCATTACACTTTTCGTTATCAACATTATTGCGTTTTTTATTTTATTGTATTTTATTTTTTTGATTTTCGTTTTCTCTTTCTCTCCATAGAACTCAACTGATTTCTTCCGCACATTGGTTGTGGTACGCTTTTTGTTGGTGTTTGTATTGTTGTTTAGTGCTGCCTTGTCTTCTTTTTGATGTTTTTTTGCGGTAAATTGTTGCGCATTGCTGCCACTGCCACTGCTACTGCAGCTGCGGCTGCGTCCGCCTGTCATGCCTCACCACAAATGGTAAACTTTTAACTTTAGTACTTAGACAAGATTGCAAAATTACAAGCCGCTAACAACAAAGCAAACAACAGCAGCAGCGCCACCAGTAAGAAACAATAGAAAGTGCTATAACAACAACAGCAACAACTACAACGACTCAAAGAAATAGGTAAAGCGAAGCGCACACTGCGAGACCACAGACAGCGCGTGACCAGCCAAAGCGCCACAATCGCTTACGGTACTACCGTTATTGTTTTAGCTGTGCACTTGCGCTTTCTTCGGCAGCCATTTGTTGTGTTTGTTCGTTGCTTGCAACTACTTTACTGCCGCAGAATAAAAGTTTAATTCAAAAACTTGCACAAAAATGCGCATTTAATGGAAATTTACTACCTTAGCGCAGCACCGATGAAACTACAACTACAATCACACACGCACACATACATACATATAACAAAATTTACATATAAACCTTTTATTTATAGATCTTCACACCGCCGTCGTAGCATGCCAACAGGCGCGCAACCAACATGCACCCGACTATGCTAAGCGTTGGTGTTGTTACTATTTGTTGGGCAGCTGCAGGTGTTAAAATTTCGTTTAAAAATTGTTGCAACACCGTTAGACTGCTAGCGACGCATAACTAAAAGCCATGCCTGCCGCCGCCAACTGCCAGTCGAAGCTCGCTCATTACTCACCACTACTTTCAGTTACTTTTTGCTTTAGTTTTATTGTTGCTGCTATTGCTGTTGCTTTGATAAGAAAATATTTTTCCAACAACAAATGCATGGCATTGTTGCTGCCTTGTTATAGATAACTTTTCGCACTCCCACTGGTGTTGCTGCTCGAATTGCACCTAATGAACCGCCTCCGGGCTACAAGCGGCGCAGCTGCTGTGGCTTTATGCTAAAAGCCTTTAGCTTTTAGTGACCTTCAATATAAATTTTACAAAAAGCTACTTTATAAGAAAAATTAAAAAAAGCTTATAGTTTTATTGCTGAGGTATTTTTTGTTTAAGCTAAAAAGAAGTGATGCTTATTTGATCGATGATATAGTAGTTAGTTAAGCAGAGAAATAGAAGGCGGAAATCTTCTTTAATAGTTGGAAATTAATTAAAATATTAAAAATTAGATTTTTAGAATGTTCAATTCATTTTCACAAACACATATTCGAGAGTTTTTTAACACTGCGGAAGTATTTGGTAGTAGGTCAGCTTAAGCGATATGCTGAAGGAGACAACGAAGGAAAGATAGCGTTGCTTGGGGCAATACTGATAAAAATAAAATTTAATAACTTAGTTTGAATTTCTGATCATATTCATTAAAAAGAAAGGATTAAATACCATCGCAATTTTTATAGGAACGAGTACTTCGTTAGAGTTAAAAAGATGTGAAGGCATTCTAAAGCTGCGAGCACTTTAGAGAGCTGACTGACAGCTGCTGGAAGCTTTAACCATATTTTGTTAACGATGTGCCTCACAGATACGAAATAATGCATATGGTTAGGTTATACAACTGATCCGCCAAAATGGCTGGAAATAATAATTAAAATCCCTTGTGCAACCAGTTGGTTATTAACTCTAGACAAAGCCAGAACCTATAACAAATCTGCTTAGACAATACATTTCTGTTTTCGCTTGTTTACCTGAATGTCTAAAAGAATGTGATCCAAGGCTTGAATTCGGAAAGAAGGTGTTAGCATGTTTCTATATCATCCGCGTCCAAGCAGCTTATGCAAATGATATTTGGTAAAATTTTACCGTATAAATCTCGATCGGACAGCGTCTAGGTAACTATTGAAGAGCGAAATTTGGTAGACCTCCAAAGATTTACCCTGGACCAGAAAGATTTTGCGTTTGTAAAGTGCTGGTATCCATTTTCCAAGCGTTCCAATCATGATGGTCAGACACTTCAATCGTATGAATGGGAAGCCTACTTACTCTACCTACTTCTTGGGATTCTCATCAGCTATGCAGTTTCTTGCAATTTCGCTGTAGATATGAACCCAAACCAGACTACTTATGAACTAATACTATGCCAGAGGTAAGTAGTAGAGGCCTATCTAAGCAGGTCTCGAGGATTCGTTCACTATGTGGCATCAAACAAAACTTGCCATTATTTGCATTGTCTGTTTCGTGGCAATGAGATGGACGGTGAACAACACTGAAGAACTTTGGAAAAGGAAATATTTCAAGCCTCTTTCAAATTACATCATTGTACAACTGGAAATTGTCAGTTATGTCAGCTGAAGTCTAATCATTCAAAGTTTTGTTATTCTGCACTTCAATAAGAATAGACCAATGTGCAACATTGAAGTAAGCCCTAGTTAGACACATGGATCCAAATCCTTAATCATGCGCCTACAGACTGCTGCGTAGTCCATTAGTAGGTAGTCTGGAGTTTCAGACTCTAAGCCGCAGAACCAACAATTCATACAAGAAGGAAGGTTTTTGTTAAATAAGTGCTACTTGAGCTTTTGAGGTTGTAACCACGCATTAACAACTAGGCATGGCGCATACCTGGGAGCTGTTGTCAATGCCTCTCCTTACCCACTGCTTCATTATTGCGAAGCAGCTCCTTTATCGTGTGGGGACCAATCGCAATGAAAAATTCCTCTCATACCATATTGGTAGATGCTGCAGAGGTGCCAAGCTCTTCAGCCAATTCATTCCCGGCTATATCTTTGTGACCGGCCAGGTTACGTTCTGATACACTATTCTGTCGTTCTATTCACTCCTGCACCAATAGCGATTTGATCTTCCTTGCAGAAATCGCTTTGAGTGTCGCTCGGCTATCTCTTAGTATAGCTATACGTTCATTACTATAGTTGCATTGGAGGTTTAACTCAACACACCGACCTATACCAAAGACCTCTGCTTGGAATATGCTCGCAAATATACCCATAGGTATCGAGAGTTTTGACCGTTGTCCTGCGAACCCTGCGCGAATTAAATTGATGAAGTGGAAACCAGCCATTGGCAGGTTAAAATCGGCTATGTCGAAAAACTATGAACAATTGAACTGACGAAACTGAAGCCCATCTTATTCATAACACGCCGCATTCCTATTTTATTCTGAAAAAACACTCTTTAAAAGTATAAATAAACAAATTTCGTTTTTCTTTGTTCGATTCATTAAAGATGTCCACTTTCATTTTCATTCCGAATAAATTAGTATTTAGTTCTATGTTACTTGTTGTACTATTTTAGTAATCAAGTGTAATCAATTATAATTCAAACTTTTATTCATTACATAACTCTTACTTGGGGTTACGCAAATGTTCTCACACAGTCATACACGCCTATGTGTGAATACACGCATCCGATTCTCTTGTATAAATGTCGACGTGTCACAGCTTTGTAACTACTTTTGAATAATTTATTATAACAAAATGTCTTCATTTAGTTTGTGTTGCCCTCGAAATTGTCGACATAAACAATCATTAGTTTCGTATGACAAGCTCGTATCCCTCGTAGCCGCGTGCGAGCGCCGGCATGCATTTGTGGATACAACGAGTGCGGTGCGCTTGTGCGTGTATGGGTGAGTTTTATAAGGTATCTTTTACATAGGTTTGCGGTATTTCTGTAAGTTTGTTCGCAAAAACTTTGCCACGCCACATTGCCACAGTGTACAAGATGCACATGAATGCTTAATGCTAAATACAACACACGATGTATACCCGAAAAGGCGGCTAATAGTTCATAGAATAAGCAACAAAAACATCGTGAAATCTATTTGGCTTAGTTAAATTTGCTTTTGGTGTTTTCAACAGCCAAAATACCGCTATCAGCATGAATTTACAATTTAATTTTAAGTCAAATATTTTGATTAATGACGCCATATAAGATATATAAATGTGTTTGTGTGTGTATGTGTAGATGTGTGACTGCACTTGGCCGTATCATTTTCGGCTGCCAATCGTTGATGTCCTCTGGTAATTACTAAATATTTATTAACAAAGATGACATTTATGAATGTTGCTGGAAAGTCGATAAGCACAATATTGATGTGGGTTCCGTTGAGTCCATTTTTAGAAAGTCAGCGCAAATGGTGATAATTTTAAACTTCCAATGTAAGGACATAACTTAAACTAACACAAAAGCTATCTAGAGAGACTGTGAGTTGCGATCGAAAAGAAAATGAACTTTTGTGGAAAAACATTGGCAAAATATTTGATGTAAGAGCCCATGCCACCTAAATTATGCATTACCTTTATATTAAGAGTACTAGCAACAATTTGTAATCTCTTTTGGAGCTGTCTACAGTACGAAAAGGTTATTTCCACTAGGGGGATGGTTAAATACTAATTTTAATCCTCAGTAGTGGTATACATTACCAGAATATTCAATAAGTGATAGAAGAAGAAGAAATTTGCCACAAAACTATGAGTTTTCTGATTTATAATGTTTTCTTCATTAAGTTGAAAAGTTGATAAGAAGTTTTTATTTTAAATAATCAAATTTTTACCATTAATATCTTTTAAACGGTTGTTTTCAACACTTTTCGAATTTACTATTTACAAGACTCATTACAACTCACACAATATAAATATTTCGAAATATTCTTGTTCCATTGCGACAGGATTATATCTGTATTAAACTACATGAAAATGTAGTTTTTTTTAGTTCAGAATCAGATGGATGTATTATCTATACATTCTGCACTCCATTCCTTATAATAATACGAAGCAATAAGTCGGATGTTTAGTTCATAAATGTGAGAAGGAAAACAAAGAAGACTCTGACCATTTAAGAACAGATGAGTTCTTTAAAGCGTAGCAATCACTGCGAACTCTAATAAACTTAAAGTTTCATCGTCAATAACAAAGAAAATATTAAGTTGACCTTTCAGTTTGATCCATACAGTATAACTGTTATTTGCGGCTCATGAAACATATTTGTACATTCCAGTGTATTACACGGTTATCCCACCAAGCAAATGAGATTCCCACGCACACGCTTAAACAGATTAATGGTTTAATGAAGACTTATAAATTTTCACATAAACAGATACATAAAAAATTACCATTCTTGAACTACAAATTTCGGAGTTTAGAGAACTGGTCAGAAAGGCAATAGCCTTATACGGATTTTTCAGAAATACGTTTCATGCATAAGAATTAGTACCTTTCCAATAAAATGCCTGAACAAAATCTGAATAAAAATACTTCCGAAAATGTAAATTAACAGCTAGTTGCTTATGTAAACTAGTGTAAGACTGGCATATTTGAACTGGCATACCTGAAGTCAATATCTGACCGTTGACCACTCATATGACAAATTATCTAAAATGTATACATATGTCTATTGTATAAAAAATATAGTCGTCCGACTGGTTTCGCTCATGGTTCATACTTGTTCTAAAGTAGTTCATAATTGCTTGAGTTCACTGCTGGGTACATACATTTGTAGATAACAGAGCATTTGTATTACTCATTAAAGCTGCACTTTGCGTATTCTTAATTTCGATTAAAATTTCATTGTTGAATTGTCAGTCTGGTCATGCGGTCTGGCTGAGTGTAAACTCGTTTAATTTTACACTCCTTTGTATGCTTACAACAAAAACATCGTATATGTGCCATCGTTATTGTTTTATCAACGGACCCGTTAAGCATTTGCAACATAAAACCGCAACGATAAACAGTTTTTCAACCATTAATGATTTATTTGTTATTTATGCGACAAATTAAAAATTCCTCAACAACAACAAATGTGACCGCGTTGCTGTATGTATTTACTCGTAAGCCTGCCCTTATTTAATAACAATAATGAATAATAAGGCGGCTACAACACAACAAGTGGTATTGGGCCGGTTCTAAAATATTTAGGGTCGCCTACAGTTTTGAGAGTTTCATCAGGTCAAGAATGTATGCAGAGTTTTGTTATTATTTTACTTTGGTTTGGAATAAAGCGTTCACGGCTTAGTTGCCACGCACTTAAACAACTCATCTATACTTACCTCTAATTAATTTTCTAGGCTCCCGGCACCGGGCCTTCACGCTCTTTGACTTTAAAAGTGCTATTAAACAATGGAAAAAAGATTGAGGTGTCAACACTCACTTTGGCAACTTCAGGAAGGTTGATTCATTTGTGGTGAGAAATCGTTTTGGTGCGAAATCGAGGACGGAATAATGATTGAATCATTGAAAACTTTCATAGATCATTATTGACCTTACATATGATATCGTTTAGTTTAGTTTAGTCGATATACCTTAAGGTTTTTAAAGTCATTTTATTCTTTCTTATTATTATTTTTTAATAAATATATGCGTTCCTCATGTGTGGATATAAAGACCCGACAAAGGACATTCGTTTTTAATCCTTAAATATAAGACCTCTTTTCACTTCACTTTGTCAAGTTTTACTGGTATTCCATTGGCTATTTAAGGTTTGAGAGACAAAAGTTTTGACATTTTGTTGTTGTATAGCAGCTAAGGGCCTCAACTCTGACTAATCGTCTTCAAATAAACTCAACCTACCATTCTTTAAGTGTATTCCTAAGTTAGAAAAGTTTTTCATTTTATTTTTTGTGAGAGTTATTCGGTTGGAGGTTATAGAGATGAAGTGTTTATATATTGTCTCTATGTCGGTTTTAGCTGTTGAGAAGCTACCATATTTTTTGGGATAATTTTCAGACGCCTTCAAAACATCTCTAATTATTCAAACAAGATTCCATTGCTCATAAGTCCACACGGACGAGTGTTTGGCGTAAAGGAACTTCAAATAAGAACTGTATACAAGTATATGAAAAGACAGCTGGTTAGGGACCGGACGAGTTGATAAAATTTAATGTAACTTTTATATAGAAAGTCGAATTGGACGATAGTAGATAATGTACATTTAAAAAAATATTTTTTGTAAAGGCTACTGATAATTTTTCAAACAAGGGTATTTGGACTCATTAAGTGTATTTCTACTACATTTGACAAAGTATTAGCTGCTACGAGCCCACTGTACATGTAATGTCAGCATGGAAAGCGCGCAGGCGATCGATATTTAAGTCATATTTTCTTATTGTAGTTGTTGTATTTTGCATGTATTCGTGCATTTTATTGTTAAGAATTTTCGCTGCGGCGGCTCAACACGCAACCTGCCTACCGCATAGTTGTGTGCATGCCGGTGGATTTTTAAATTTTATTTTTGGTTAATTACAGTTATACAATTGCGAAAGCGGTTAATGCAACTACAGGCATACAAATTCTTTTGCCACTTACATGTATGAATGCCAACACACACCTGCATTTTCATGCATTGCAAACGAGCGGTGAACGCCCAACGGTGGCTGTTGCACATTAACGCGCATGCACTCTTTAATGATAATAAAATTAAAATGCCATTGTTGACAAAAACCAACATGTACAATGTACGAAATAACAAAATGAAAATAAAAAGTCGGTAACTTGAAATAATGTACACGGAAAGATTTGACCTGAAAAGATCTATAATTTTCAGTGAGTGTCGTGAAGAGTATGAAATTCTTTCACAGCTTTGAACACGTTCGTTATACGCGCCGTGATTGCTTCCACAAAATATGGATTTTACTAGTGACATTTTCATGGCAGCAAGTGTCACATGTTACGAGTGTTATATATTGATAATTAATATATTAATTTTACTTGTCATGAGTACTGACCGGTTGACGTGGCAAGCGTGTTTGTTAAGCAGAAGAATTTTTTTTAAGGAATGAAAACATAAAATTTATTTAGACAAGAAGAAAATTTGGTGTGTAGGTAGAGTGCCTGCATAGCGACGCACATAGGCCTTTAAGTGTGATACCACTGGGACTTAAATTTTCTCTGAACAACCCCGTGTTTCTGATGAAGTTCATCAGTACGAAAAGCTTTTTTTTTTGTGAAACTTCTGAGACGTCCGCAAGAAATCTGTGACTGATAGTTATTAGTTTTTCCTCAAAAGCTTCAAAATAATTGCTATATGGCTTTTCTAGTCCACTGACACGTCTGACCTGCCTCTGACACTTCTTTTAAATAAATAGTCGATATGTGCGGCCCATATACCATTCATTCATGCTTGTTGAGAAAGTAAGTAATTGATTCAAATGGGACTCGGTAATGTTTATAATACATATATTTGTTGAATAAATATCTGCAAGTAGCCAGTTAAGTTCTCCCTTCTCGGAGTTTAAATGTAAGGTGGTACCTGTTCTGTTAGGATGTTTGACATCGAGACATTATTTCATTAAGTTTGAAGAAACCCTAAGAGACTTTAGTAATCTCAAAGCCGCCTGGCTGTATTATACACATAATATAGTCCTTATCCGATCAGTCCACTTTTTGTCAGAACAGAAGACACTGCATCAAGAAAAACACCGCACCTTTCTAGCTTGGATCCGTCCGTATGGATGTTTATCCCCGCCACTTCGCCCTTTCCCACTAAGATTTCGAAAATCTATGGTGGTTAGAAGAAACGGGAATTTTTTAATATCATAGCATGTAACTTGTTACTATCGACTAATAGGGAGAAGTCTCTCCCTAACGTCGCTCTCATTTCTTTAAAAACTAAGACGAGGTAAGTCTAAGATTACGTTTAGCGCCTGGCTTGGCCCCATAACTGCGATATACAATCAGTGAGCTACCCGAGCCGTTCATCGCTTTGTGGTTCCCAGCATTATTTTACAAGTGTAAAGCACTGTAGCTGCTTTCTTTACCCTAGCGTCCAAGTTTGGTTTCCCTTAAGGCTTCCAGTCTAAAATTATTCCAAAGTACCACCATTTAATAATGGCAGAGTTGGCCTCAGAGAGATAGCAGAGGATCTCAACATCAGTCATGGACCAACCATAGGCCTTTGGTTAATATTTTGGGCATAAAGCATGTCAATGCAAGACTGTTATCAAAATACCTGAATCTTGTACAAAAACTCTTCAACTAGAGTTCGTAAAAGAGTTGCTTGACAATGTAGCTGAATACCCTAGAATCATCAAATGCATCATTATCAGTTGACAGGTCCTGGAGTACTGAAAATGACTTCGAAACGATTCAAGAATCTAGGGAGAAGCGTCCCAAAACTGAGCCAAAACCGATAAACCCAAAATTCACTTCAGGCACTGAAACCCATCCGAGTAGTATATGGGAAATTAGATTAAACATTGGCACGATTGTATTGACTCAGGAGCATAATTTGTTTTACTTGATTCAAGATTTTTTCAGCAAATTGTAGGACCAAATTTGGTCTAGATATATTAAAATATGCATGACTATTGCGTTATTATCATGAGAACAGAGCGTAAAGTCGCGAATGATTAGTATGACGCAAGAACTTAAAACTTCTTATGATTTTCTTGAAACTGTCGAAAAGAAATTCTTACATGCCCAAGCTAAACTATATATCTACATTTCATATATCTCAAATTGTTCACGCTTTGCAATGCAGTAAGAGGAAAAAAGTAGAGTAACCATAAATTTGCGAAAACACTAAAGACAATTTACATATTTACGCATACTTTTGCAGCATAAACTCTCTATTTCGCTCGCATAACACATGCGTCCTTAACACTCCAACAAACCCATATACACACACAGACGCATTAACACGAACGCACACGAGTGAATGCATAAAAACCAAAGTAGCAACGTTGCACTTTCCTCTCTTCCTCTCACTTGCTTTTCTCTGTGCTTTGTCCAAAATTTATTTAGACTAGCCCCAGCAAGTGCATATATCAGAATGTGTGTGTGTGTGTGTGCGTGTGTTGGGAATGCGTTCATAGCTCGCGGCATTTTTACCAAAGCTCTGCTGTGAAACGCTTTTACTCCTGCACAATGCATGCCTCGGTGGAGCAAGCGGTTTGCTAGTGTTCTAAGAACATAACTTCATGCTTTGTAATTTGCATATTTCTGCTGTAGTTTCAAAAATTTACACACCTACGGCTATACAGGGTGCATGTATGTATGTACGTACATATGTAATACTCGCACATAACTTGTTTGCTTTAGTCTTTTACTTTGCCTATTTTACATTTCATTGTTTGAATTTCCATATTCGCTTCAAGTCTCAATAGTGCTGAGTAGTGAAAGTGACAAACGAACATGCGTACTTCTCGGATATATGTAGTGTGAATGAATGTGAGTGGTTGCAGAGCAAATTTGTTAACTAATCACTGAAGGTATGCGTGCAAAGGAATAGAAAGGAAAGCTTAAATAAAGAGAGACTGTTTTCGACATGAAAGAATGCAATTGCTTATTTGGTTTTACAAAGAGAAAAATAATTGAAAAGGTTGTTAGTAGATAGATTTTTCTCCGTATTTGCAATATATGATTTCAGGCCTTTGTTAAATAAGCCAATAACTCGAACTCAGCTATTTTGAAACCAAGAAAGCCGAGGTGATTGAATTAATTGTCTTTCTATTTTCGAGCGATATTCCACTTAAAAACAGTTATTCGTATTAGCATTTCTAAATTAAGAAAATACTATATGCAGACACTCTAAAGCAAGTAAGGAAGGGCTAAGTTCGGACATAACCGAAGATTTCACACTCTTGCAACATGTCAGGATAAAAGCCTTCAGATGCAGAAGGTTTGTAACCTATGTGGAGCCCAGGGCAAGTTTCCATCGAGTTTTATCAATTTTGAGCACAAAGATGTATCGTTATTAGAAAAATACGTTCTCTCAATTTTATTTAACACACATTTACTGTTATATGCGGAATAAATTCAATTGAAAATATTGAAAATTTGTATATAAGGTAAATGGGGGCTAAATAAATTATCCGATTCAATTCATTGAGGATACACAGGCATTATTATGAAATAAATCTCTCTGAATTTCTATAAAATGTATATCTCACAGATTGATCGATTGAAATTAAAAGTTCGCAATTGAAACTTTGATCAACATATTCAGTACCTGGAGACTTGAATAATTTTATTATGATTTGGACACTTTTTGCTCATAAGGTGGACTACTTTAAGCGCAATATTCGAGCAAAGTCTAATCCCGATACATTCATTGGTATTTGATGTGCATACTGGAAAGTGAGGTAGCCGGATGGAGTTTAAAATTGTGTTATATGGGAAGTAGCCGTGGTTGAAGTCCGATTTTGTTTGCTTTTGGACTGAAACATAAAAATAAAACGGCAACATTATATACCAAATTTGGCCAATATCAGTATATTAGGTCTAGAGAAATGGATTTTAATCTAAATGCGGTTGGTGCTTCGCCCATCGTCCATTTTTGAATCCGGCTCCTATAAAGTCGACTTTTGTATCTGAGGAGTAAAATTAAATGCTTCTGGAATATTCGTTTATTGATTTATCGCCCTTTTAGAAGGTTTTAATAGAACATATACATATATGCGTAGTAGGCGCGATTATCAACCGATTTCATCACTTTTACATCGTCGGTTGAGGTGCATAAGTGACTTCCTCGAACGATTTTGAATTTTAAGTAATTTATTAGATATTAGGTTGGAAAATATCTCCCTTCCGCCTTTTTGTCTTTTGAATTTTGCGGCTATGTATAAAGCGCTATAGAGCTCGTATCTAGAAATATTACAAATATTTGAAAGGTCTTGACATAACCTACAAAACGACACTATGCATGATTAGCTTGGATATTGCGTTCAACAGTTATAGACGTGTAAACATGGAGTTCACTAACGCCGAAATCCGCGCTATTTTAAAGTTTTCCTTCGTTAAAGCAAATCCGCTAGAGGGGGGAATTCTGTAGTTGCCGTCTAGATGGAAACGCATTATCGAACGAAACGGCGCATATTTCAACTAAATCCGATCACTGTAACACTTTTTATAAAGCATTGAATAAAAAGCAAAACAGCGGAAGGAGATATTTGACAACCTAATAAATTGGTGATTATATTACATTCAACATTTTAGAGAAAGACTCACGCCCATTAATTTTTTATAATTTTTAGCCAATAAGTGCCCCTTCTTACTGTTACGATTCCTCATGCCAAATAACAGTTTCATATGTTAATTTAGTGCTTAGCTATGGAATTTTATTGGTTTGGACTTTATGAAAAACAAAATCGGAAAAAAACGGTTTCATATAAAAAGATAGAGTGTTGCTAATTTTAAGCCAATGTCCGGATTCAAATCATTGAAACCGATAACCGTGAATTAAGATTTCTTTCTATTCTCACATCTCACTAAAATTCTTGCCAGAATGATTTTGAAGAAAATGAAGAAGTACTCTCCGAAATTGAGACTATTTCGAATAGTAAGTTGGAAGATCATTGAGGTTTTGACTTTGTTAGGGACTGTTACTGAAACGATAATTTCCCTGTCTTTATCATAAACATTGGACTAACAAAATTCTTAGTACAAAAATTAAATTCTAAATAATAAAATTTTATTTTATGAATTTGGGTGATTAATTAATTGTATATATATTTTTTAAGCAAAATATTTTAAACCGATGGTAATCCTACTTCAAAATATTATCAACCTTCAGCATATGCAAGACACCTATGCTTCTTTTGTTTAAAGTGTTGGCATAACTATTTATTGTAAAGACAAACTTTTAATAAAAAAATTTTAACAGGTGGCAACCCCAACAAACAGTCCTTACAGTCCTCACCATTTTAGCACTTGACGTTTACAGTGTTGCTTTAATTTATAATTTATGTAACCAAAAAATAAACCAAATGGCAACCCTTCTATGAATTTGATTTTGAAGTAATTTAATATAAAGTGCGTTATCGAAATTATTATGCTTAATTCTTTTCATAATTATTTATAATATATTTCAATAGGTGGCAATTGCTCTCGAAATACTATTTTCAATTGTAAACTTTCATAAGTCTCTGTAGTTATATATTATACATATTGATTTTAACCTTTCTCTTCACCTGTCCAAACTTTTCCGCAAGGGATTCTTCGCTATTTGGAAAACAAATTAAATATTTCAGATTCAGAGATTTAATCAGTTTTATACACAATTTCGTCAGAGATGGCAATATGTTTTTACTTCAACCAGTTGTAGCTTAGTATTAAAATACGTCAATGTTTCAGAAGATCGGATAAACTATAATGTTAGCATACTAGAATTTTAAATTTACAGAATCGTTTTTGTAAGTAGTACCGTACATACATTTGGTTCATGGGAGTAATTTTTCTTCACAAGTTCCGAGTTGATTAAATGAAGTGTGATATTTACCTGAAAGCAAAGAAATATAAAAGTTAATTAGAATATTTTAGAACAAATATCGAACGGTTTTTTTTAAATAAAAACATTATTTGCTGTTCCAAACCCAAATATTTAGTCAATTTATCTAGAAATGCTCACATACCAAATGTAGAAAATTTTCGGCGAACATCAAAGTTTTCTCCAAACTTCTGGTAATAAATAATTCCAAGTTTTGTATATGTTTTAAATTAAATAAGAATTGCTCATGCTGCTTTCTTGATACTTATTTTGTTTTGCACATATTAGATTTCTGAAGAAACACGCTTGCAGTTGACGACTTTGCCAGTGCTGTTATACAGACTTAGAAGTAAGTTGAGGATACAGACCTAGAAATAAGCTTATACGAGTATGTGCGGAATAAACATCAATACAAATATATTCCGAAACTCACACCCGCACAAATACATATACATAAAATATATATATATATATACGTTCGTTTGTACATGCATACATATGTATGTGTGTGCCTCGAGCCTCGAATGTTTGGTTGCGAAACATTTGAAGAAGTTGACACTCGCAACCAAACAACATTTTCATCTCGACCGGCACTTGGCACTGCCATTGCAGCAGGTGCTGTTGTTTTTGTTGTTGCCGCCATTACTATTGCTGTTTCCGGCGAAATTAGTAAGTGTCAAAGATAAATAAAATGCAATGCCAGGCAGCTCTACCGCTTCATTACCATCAACGCGGCTTCTGCGTCCTCACCTGCTGCCGCTGCCAGGCGGCGCTTCGTGCAGCCAAAACTCGAGGAGGCCTGAGCTAGTGATAAGCATTTGTAATTATTTGCCTAACGAAAATTGCTATAGCAGCGTCGCTAAGGGGAGTGCAGGCGAGGGACGCGTATGCTGCGCAGGATATGAAGACGCAAACGAATGAGTGCAAGCGGCAGTCTTGTGCCAAGGCGCTGTGTATATATACCATATATAATATATATACACTTATGTATATGCATGCTTGTGTGGGCAGTATACAGGCAAGCGTATGTGTGTGTTGGTGCGTTTACACATGAATGTTTATGCACGTCGCATGCATTTGACAGAAATGTAAAAAGTTTCCCGTTGGCCTTGCACCGCGCAGCGTCTAACAACAATAGCAACAATAAAAACGTCTTCTCCTAAATCAACACAAATACAAACATAAACGTGTCAAGTTTAGTTAAGTTTCCGTTTTACTTTCTCCAGCAGTTTCGCAGTTCAACGCATTTCAGTTTTCCTCGTTTGTCTCCCTGGAATTGCGTTTTGGCTGCGGCCTGCTGCGGCGTCTTGCAGCCATGCGCAATTGCAAGACAACAACAATACGATGTTTGCAACAATAACAAGCACATCTAGGCGAACGCACGTCGCGCGAGAGTTGTATGAATGAAATTAGACTGGATTATTTAATTAAAAGTGCTAATCAAATAGAAATTTAAGTCGCCGTATTTAGTCTGCCGTGCGTGGATATAGGTATGTGTAGGCAAATTATATCCTTGTTGCGTGAGAATTAAGCGTATGTATAGTTTTTGCTTCTAGGCTCACTGCTGTAAAATGCAGGTATATTTCTTACTAAATTCAAGGCACCAATTTCCCCCGCTGCTAGAATGGATCTGTTAATCTGAAAACAATTTTCTACATTTTTGTAATGCTTCTTTAATATTGAGTGAAAATTTTTCACTTGATTTCGATCATTCAGTTTGTATGACAGCTATATGCTATAGAGGTCCGATACATATCAGCCGTTCCAAAGAAGCAACTTCTTAGATTGATAAAACTGTGGATAGACGGATAGACAGTCGAGCATAGCTAAATCGACACAGACCGTCATTCTTATCATTTATATTGGGACAAAAAAGCATTCGGAAAATGTAATTAAATTCTCCGGTTAAGAATATTTCAAAAAATAGTATTTTTCTAAGTTGATTGGACAGTTCTTAATTACTATGCTAAATATGAGCGTGATCTGTCGACCAGTTTCTTTACAGCAGCTGCTTAAGTCGGTACACCTCAGTTGTGCCTTGGGATTTTTACAATGGATAAAAATATAGAAGAAACAATATGTTTAAAATTTTCATGCGAATGTTGGAAAAGGCTTATGGTGGTTCAGTTTTATCAACAAAAAACATGCGTACGAGTTTTACAAAGCCTTCAAAGACGGTAGAGAGTTCATTGAAGACATGTCTCATTCTGAACGATCTTCGACCTTTTCAAAAGATGAAAATATTAAAATAATGAAGAAACTATTGCTTGAAAATCGTCGGGCAAGTGTCAGAGAGAAAGTAAGAGAGCTCGACATCTTTCGCGAGGCCGTTTCAATAATTGTGGTATATATTTTGTATATTAAAGGCGCACTTGCTAGACTCGTCCCAATAAAGCTGAATTTTTTTCAAAAAGAGTACCGCAAACAGGTCTCTTTGGATATGCTTGACCACGCGAATTCCGATTTCATATTCATTAAGGACATTATAACTGCCGATGAGATACGGGTTTAGAGTCAACAGTTAGCGGAATGGAGAGAAAAAAAGAGCCGAAGTTAAAAAACACACCAAATCCGCTTAAAGATCAAGATCATGCTCAATGGTTTTACTTACTAATGGTGGTACTTTTTATCACATAATACTTATTTAGATAGACCTAACCTTGAAAGGTATGTAATGGTTTCCAAAACCCCCGATGTCTGATTTTTTATATTTTGATCCGGACACTCACAGAAGTAGTAAATAACATTTGCTTTGCTTCGTTCGAGTTTGCAGCTACGGAAAGTGCTATTGCGGGGCATTCCAATTTTTAACGCATGTTCTCCAAATGCCCTATTATGGAACTTACAGCTGTATATACATTTTCAGAACATATGTGGTAAGTCGTTAGTTTTTGCTTTGTCATGGCTTGACCATATCTGTTTCGTTATTCTACATTTTGTTGTAGATCTCCATCTATTTTGCGCTGCTTGCCCAATTTGCGTATGGAGCTCCCTTTTGATTGACCCAAGCGGTCATGGCACTGTTTTTGCCTCGAATTCGCCTATAGAGGCTCCTCACTTAGCCAACCTGTCCGCTCTTTTGTTGCCAAAAATGTTCTCGTGACCGAGAACCCAGATTGTGGATAAGTCGAGTTAACCTGCCAGTGAGCTTAAAGCCATCCTTGCATTGTTTACTACGCTGGTGTTTCTTTGGCGATGACAAGTGGCGCCTGGCTGCCTGTAAAAATGGTTGCTTTTTGTCCTAAAGCAGTTTTTCACAGAACTTCACAGGCCTTCTATTATATATGCCCAGTACTTCCGCTAGAAAGATGATAGTTGATTTTGATAGACGGTAAGATGAAGAGATATCAAGCGCCTCATAGTATACTTACATATGTCTGTATATCGCAGACCATTTTCGACCAGTCGATATCGATTGAAGTATTATTCTTCTTCTCTAATACACCTTTTCTCCATCCACGTCTAGAGGGTAATCTCATCTGGAAGTCCCTATTGAAGTTCAACTTTGGCAGGATAAAGTCTAAATTATTTAGATTAGTTTGGTGCTAGTTTTGTCCATAACTCTTCTTATTACAAGCACCAAACTCCTCAATTCTTATAGCAGAAAGTGTTGCCAATTTACGTATGAAACTGTCCATGGGCAGGTGCATATTTAGCGCATTATTCGGACATGACTTATACACCCCGGATACCTCTCCAGATCTTATTTTCTGAAATCCATTTAACTGCCTGATGTTGTATTATTTATTTAATGCTAGCCACCAAAGCAGTGTCCTATACGTACAGCTGTATACATCCATAAGACTATATTTGATTCTAAGCCCCAGTTTTGGGACTTAAAGTTTTTTTTCGTATCAAATGTATGTTATAACTATAAAATAAGATATGAGTGAGGCCGAAAAAGTAAAGCATACGCAGAATTATTCCATGCCTCAATCTAAGGATAGCGGACAATGCAACGATTTTTCGATAGCCGAAATTAGAGAAATGATGTCAAAAGCTAATAATTGATGGACGGGAAAGAGCTTAAGATTATAAATAACAGGAAAAACGACGAAATTTTTTAAACAAATCAAATAAAATATAATATCCTATATCGAGTTTCCGTTCTGTAAGCTTGAAAGATTTGACCTGGTAAACAGTATTCAGAGTTTTAGTATGGATGGAAATATATGTATTGAGAATACGATTAACTTATTATATTAGAAAATCAACAACATAATACTTCTTATGAAGAATCACTAGCTGAGCTTTACACAATGCAAACTTTCCTTTTGTGCAAATCCTAATTCAAAATGGCAACACAGAATTTAATATTAAGATTGCGATTAACGTGCTTGGTTTAATAGGTGACAAAAGCAGTGAAAAATTTTAATTTAAAACATTTTAATTTTTTAACTTGCATTATTTTATTGCGCAGCTCGCAAATACAATTAAAACAGCCTTATATAACTGCATACGTGCGGGCGTTTGGATAATAGCCGTAGTTCATGCAGTTCATATTAAGATAGCGAGAAAAAGTGTTCAAAAACATACTTATTTGTATTTATATGTACATAAAAAGGTACAAGCGGTTTATAGAGGAGGTGAAATGGAAATTGGTGCGGCAAGTCGGCTTGGGCTAAATCACATACACATACCAGCAAAAAAATTATTTGTGCATATGTATTATATTAAAAGCAATATATTTATGGGAGTGTATATATGTATGAGTAAATGATTTTCATTTTATGGAAAGCTCATTTTCAATACCCATGTAGAAATGATGGAGAAAGGAGCCATGCGTAGAGGAATATGGAGCCATGTGTAGAAATTTGCATAAGTGAAAAGAGTTCTCAAAGCGCCATTCATATGGGAGTGCCCTGAAACGATCCTCTTACATATGGTTCAAACAGCTCACGACTTACGGTCATAGACCAAGTATCATATGGATAGTAAAAAAACATCCATTTGAAGGCGATCTAAAGTGAGAAGATGAAACATACCTCCCCAGAGTTTTGCGCTGGGTTTGAGATCCGCCATTTAAAACACACACCCAATGAAAATATCAAAACATCCTCGAATGAGAAACCCCTCTTTTGATGACGACCACTGCAAACGTGTTAAATATTATGTTTCTAAACCGGTGCATACTCTTATAGAAGCCCCAGTGGGGATTTAGTGGCTGATGCGCAGATCATACTGAAATTATGGAGGAAATACTTCTCCAGTCTGCTGAATGGCAGTGAAAGCATAACATCAAAAGATGTTGAACTCTATTCCCCTATCGATGACGATGGAGCAGACCTTCCGTTGCCCGACCATTAAGAAGATCTTATATCATTTAGCTGTCTGAAGAATAACAAAGCAGTGGACGATTGAATTGCCGGCCAAGCTACTCAAACACGGCGGCGAAGAACTGATGAGGTAAATGCATCAGCTACTTTGTAGAATATGATAGTAGGGTCAAACCACGTCAAGTGGTCCACGAAAATTTCGAAAATTCTCCGATTTTGAAAATTAGGAGTTAATAAGGAAAGGGACCAGACGCATACCCAGAGATATAAATATTTGGTCAAAATTCTTTTTTCTCAAAGTCACTGAAGGTTGAAATTTAGAGAGATGATAAAATTGTGAAATTTTTTTCTCATAAACTACTAGGGATAAATCGATGAAATTTTGTAAAAATAGCGTTTCTTACTGGGATACTTATATCGGGTGATTTTTTAAGAGCTTGATAACTTTTTTTTAAAAAAAAACGCATAAAATTTGCAAAATCTCATCGGTTCTTTATTTGAAACGTTAGATTGGTTCATGACATTTACTTTTTGAAGATAATTTCATTTAAATGTTGACCGCGGCTGCGTCTTAGGTGGTCCATTCGGAAAGTCCAATTTTGGGCAACTTTTTCGAGCATTTCGGCCGGAATAGCCCGAATTTCTTCGGAAATGTTGTCTTCCAAAGCTGGATTAGTTGCTGGCTTATTTCTGTAGACTTTAGACTTGACGTAGCCCCACAAAAAATAGTCTAAAGGCGTTAAATCGCAAGATCTTGGTGGCCAACTTACGGGTCCATTTCTTGAGATGAATTGTTCTCCGAAGTTTTCCCTCAAAATGGCCATAGAATCGCGAGCTGTGTGGCATGTAGCGCCATCTTGTTGAAACCACATGAGTCAACATTTAAATGAAATTATCTTCAAAAAGTAAATGTCATGAACCAATCTAACGTTTCAAATAAAGAACCGATGAGATTTTGCAAATTTTATGCGTTTTTTTTTTAAAAAAAGTTATCAAGCTCTTAAAAAATCACCCGATACATTTAATATCCTCCAGGTGTTATCTTACAAATATATTTATTTTAATATATTATATGTACCTGCTTTTATATCATAATGTAACCCTCAACAAACAACACAACATGTGTGGTCCTCTAGGCAAGGTCCGCGCACAAAACGTTCATTATATGTCGCTTCAATTAAAAATTAAGGTAAAATTAATTTACATATGAAATAATTAAATTCTGTGAGGTTTATTAAAAACGCCGAAACAAACGACACATTCAAAAAGGACACGCACGCGGCAAATGCGTGTGTCGTAAAATTCAAATAAATGCACGGGCAAGCAAATACAGGGACACGCATAATGTCAGGTTTTAAAGCGCTCGAGCAAAGATTTGCTGATGTTGAAGTTTTATATGTGTATGCGTGTGATTTTTTTTATAATAAAAGTGCAGAGGGTCTTCAGAGGGACTTAATATTTTGGGTCAGTTCGGAAGCAGTTTAGGACAAAGTTTTTTTTTGACAGCATGTGTTATTTAATTGCAGGATAAAATATTTCCATCGTCAACTGAGAAGCAAATCTTTATTCGCACATATATAGACTGACGTTAATCTGTTTGTGTACGAGGCGCCTGTAAACTTCTCGGTAAGTAAAACGCTTTCCGCATTTGACAAATATGATTGCATTTATCTGGAATGCAGTTGTTGTAGTAACAAAAAGTAGCTGTAGTAGCAAGAAGTTGTTGCAGTAACAAGAGGTGGCATTCAACGGAAATACATCAATCGGCAAGTTGCAACACAACAGTTATGAGTCTGCACGGTGGCCACTTGTCACGCTACTGTGGTTTGTCTTTGCAGTGGTTCACGCTGCTGAAGTTTGACATCATGCAAGTTTACAGTGACAAAAAATGCACATTCTATGATTCTTTCTAGGCATAAATAATTTTATTTAAACTCGGAAATCCCGAAATTTCTATTTTTTATAATTTTCGCTTTTTTACCTCTCTAAAGAAAAATATAGAAAATTCACCGTTTTGTGGTAGTAACGAAAAAAGCTTTGTTAAAAATTGTGCTCATAAATCTCAACACATGAAATGCGCAAAAAATATGATAAATGCGAAAGTGAAACTTTTCATGAGCGGCAAGAGAGTGAAATGTCACTCATACGCCCTGTCATAGTAGAAAGCGATGTGATGTTATGAAGCGAGTTTTGTTTCGCAAAAGCGTGCATTTATGATGTGTGGTCAAAATGTCGTATACATAAAAGTAAGCAAAAAACATGGTCGCTATATATATGATTGAGTTATTTGCATTCGCTTGATAATATTCATAATCATCATTAGGTTACGTTATGTTAGGTGAGTCCAGTAGGCTCCTACGCACACATAGATCAGCTTACATAGGTCCTTGGAGTGCAGTTATATTGCTCATGAGAAGTTGTTATCTTTCAAGTTGCCAGCGCTTAATGCGCATTTTAATAAGTCCTGTTGTTTTAATATCGATATCTCTTAAATGTGCGGGGCAGGTACACAAGTAATGCTCTATTGGTTCCCTTATGCTTTGATCTTGAAACTTCCTCTAGTCATCTTGTTCTGGTAGCCACCATCAGACTGACCAATGCGTATTCCAATCATGTTGCTATAGTCTCTTCTGTCCAGAGCAAGAAGGAACTTTGCGTATTTTTGACCTACCGTTTTGCACATGACTGTTGCAGTTTTGCATCTCGGTAGATCATTCCATCTAGTTTGAGCCTTCTTTGTCATGTTATTGTACAGATTGTCGAAAAAAACAATGCATGGATTTACCAATGTCGGGATGACACGTGTATATCACACTGGGCAATGTCGTTCACCATATCATTGCCTTCGATGGCTTTGTGTAATTCCTAGTAGAAGTGAAGTCGCTTGTTCCTGGCGAAATTTTCCACTGCTGCCCTGCTTAGCAAGGCATTTCTGGCTAATATGCCAAACGAGGTTATTGCCTTGATTGCTATTTAACCGTCTACGTAAGCAGATGTTAACTCTGATGTTACCTGCTGATGCATTAGAGGCTAGCAAAGACCTATGCTTGAAAGATACTGCAGTGGTTCGGCAGTTTAAAAGGCTGTCTTATGCCTAACCCTGAAGGGTGTATCCACTCAGAAACTCCCTCTTCCATATTCGAGCCATCTCTGTAAATGTCTTACGTGTAGCGTACAGCTAATATAAATTTACGCCAACTATCTCTTATGCTTACTTGCGCCTTCTTCACAATTGAAAAGTTGGATTATGTAGTCGGTGCTTGCTGAAACGCCACTACTTCCGACCTATGCCCGAAGATTCTACATATGTATAAATTCTGCTGCATTTCGCCGCCGTTCTTCCGATTTTGGCAGTTTTCAGCGGAGAGATCCACAGGTGACAAGTTAAACAATAGTTTAAGAGCCACCGTTGAAGTGCTTTCTAGAGCTCCTATTATACACAACACAACGAGCCTCTGAACGTGTTCCATTGGTTTCCAAAATCATTATTAAAAAAGTGTAGATATTTTAAAAGTATATAACTATACTAGTCATCATTTATTATGATTTTGCTCTGCATAGCATTGTTGTAATTAATACCTATTGCATATAATAAATTTAAGAGTTTTAATGTTTCACCTGTTCCCTTCTTTAAGATGTTCTATCAAAATATTACTATACTTATTTGTATGGCTGGCTTATTTTAGCACTAGATTTGGATTATCATATTCACTTTAATTGAGGAATGCGATTCAGATTTGCCTATGTTTGATAGTTATGCAGAAGATTCTATTTAAACCAAGCCCCCCAAATATTCACTGTAAAAGTATTGTAAAGACTTCATACGAGTACCACAGCAAAAAAAAGGTGATCTTTCATAGGCGAGTATTTGGTTCAAATAATTTTGATCATTTTCGTATAATCATCAAATTGCATCACCAAGATATCAAACTCGTTTCATATAAATTCCAATTCTAGAACTAAAATCGCAAAATACCGATTACGGAGTGTATTAAGTAGCAGCTGCGGCATTCTAAATGTCTTCAAAGTTCAATGATTTTAGGTAACCAAAAATTGTCTCTTCTGCGTTTGGAGTATTCAACGTTAACCGAAATAGATTTTTCTTTAATACCTGCAAAGGGAAGTAAGATCACCCAGCCACTGGTCTTAAATATACATTGCATAAAAATATATTCTCAATACGTGTAATAGTTAGATGTTCTGTTCAATAGCGTCGATATTTGTTGGAAAATCAGTTAATTTCGACTGCACCAACGCTATACCTAACACACTTATTTCTGAATAATAAAAAAAGAAATATGCTTGGGTGTTTTTAATACATAATTACGTACAAGATGCTTTCCAAAGTAAACAGGATATTTTGAATCTAGCGTCCCCTGTTGGCGCTATTTATATTTTGACTGGTGCGTTAGAATCTGCTATCTTATCGATTTTCCAATCAGAATTTTATGACATTTCATAGATTGGAAGAGAAGTTATTGCGTTTTAAGTGTCAGTATATTTGTGTTATCGGTGCGAAAATGAGCTTCGAACAAAGAGCCAACACTAAATTTTGTTTTTAAATTGGCTAAACTTTTACCGAAACGTTTCAATTGAAGAAACAGGTATAAGGCGATGATTGCCCATCCCGTCGCAGAGTGCAAGAGTGGTTTCAACGTTTTCAATGTGGACTTGAGGACATATATGACGATCAACATATGGGCCAATCAAAATCCATGATCACCGGATATTACATCGAAATTGTGCGCGAATTCATCAAAAATCGGCTTAATCGAGTCAGTTCGCCATGCTCGTTATTTTACACCTCATAGTAGTGATGGACACAAGATTCCTTTCTTGTACGGCCTTTTTTTCTTAACATATTTTCAATAAAGATAATTATTCGTAAATTCTTTCGAATTGTAATGAAAATCTTCAAATCCTCTTGGATACGTCGCTGCCCTTTTGATTCCCTTTCTTTTCCATCTAACTGTTACAAACTTTTTGCCTAACTATGTAGCAACTATATCTTACAGATAGGACAATAACGAAATTATGCTGTGGTATTAACCATATTCTGGGGTATTCTTAAACAAAAATATTTAAAAATTATGTTTCATTTTAGGCGATTGTGAGAGATCTCGTATAAAACAGCACTTTAAATTTCATTAAAAACACCCGAAATTTGTTTCACATATTGAAGACAAAAATACAGGCAAAGCGGCAACATATGTTTTTACAGACACATATACATATATTTGTAGCTGGACAAATTTGTATATTATCTGTAGGTGGTAGCATTCCCACCACCGCGTCTGGCACACGTGTCCGAGTGACGTGTGCTCATAAAGCGTTGAACATCAACGCTGACACTTGTACTTAACTCCACGCACTATTTTTATGCGCACATGGTGCCCACATACAACAACAAAACATATATTTGTGTGTATGTGAGTGCGTGTGTGAGAGGGCATGCACATATAAATCAGCGCGTATGCACTTTTATACTTTATGCACTTGTGCTCATGCAATTTCACCCATTTCTCTGCAATCAGCCAACAAAAGTTACAATAACAACTGTGCGAAAACATCATTGCCAACAACAACAACAGCAATCATCACACACAAAAAATTGCAAAAATACCACACACTCACATTGGATAAAAGAAATTGCATTTCATCTGTCATTCAGACACTCGCTCATTTCAATTCCATTTATTTTGCATGTGACATTTTGTGTGCGATTGCGATTGCATTGCGGACGAGTGGCAGCCCGAGCACCGGGCACCGAGCATCGTGCATCAGGCGGCAGTCAAGCGCGTCATACCCGTTGACCGTATACGGTCAAAGTGCAGACCAACACGGTCGCTGCCGCGCCCACACCGCACACCATAGTCGCCTCACCAGCAGCCCTCCTAGTGACCCTGTCGACAGGCAGGCAGCCAGGAATAGAGCAAAAACCGCCACCACCTACCTGCAACATATGCAACGTCAACGAGTGCATGCCACACCGCAACCCTGAGCGCCCTCACCCCGCCGTCGCTGCTGCTTATGCCAATGCTTGACATTTTTGACATTTGTAGCATTTAAAGTTCAATGGAGATCAAGTGTGTGTGCATGTAAAACTCGCACACACACACGCACATATGAACATCAGCGAATTTGCGTTCGCTGTGCGCGACACGTACAAATGTGTTGTTGAAGCAATTGCAACCAATTTAAAAAGTTGTCTCTTTTTTTCTGTGTGAATTTCAGATTTTTCATTTAGTCTCTTCCCCTCGCCGATTTCTGCCAACCGCTTCTCTGCACTGCGTTCGTGAATTGTGCGTATGTGTGTTTGTGTGTGTGATATTTATTTTTTATTGTTGGAACTTTTGATGCTTTATGGTTTAAGCTGAGTTAAAGGACTTTTTTGGCGGCGGCTATAAATACAAGTTCTGCGGCGGTATTGAGTTGCGTTATTTTTGTCGCGTAATTCAAAAAGTTGCAACGCGTTGTTGAGATTATGTAAAATCCAAAAGTTAAATTGCACTCTCTGCTGACAGATTTGTTATTGTTTTTACGAAAAAATCTTTCACTGTTATTGTAATGTTGCGGCAAATTGCTGGTTTGGAAACGAAATTAAATTTTTTGGCATTCATTACAGAGCTGAAAATTTATAGAAATGGGTTGTGAACTTACTTTGAAACGAAAATACTTAACTGTTATTAAGAAGAGTCTATGTTAGGTGTGTAGAACAATTAATTTTACTAATTAGCTATACTGAACCAGTAATAATTATGTCTCTAAAATCCTTAGTGTATTACCTCCTAAAGTTATTTCAAAACTCTCAAAAATAACTTTAAGGATTTCATACTTGAAGCATATGTCGCTGAGAGTACAATAATATACCTGACAATCAAAACAAAAAGAAAATATTTCCAAAGCGATTCAAATGACGAAAGTCAAAATGATCTCGAATTGACTGATTTTACTTCGTTTGTATGCCATAACTGGATTAAAATTGAAGCATCTTTCTCAAGTAAGGAAGACGAAGTTCGCATGTAACCGTATACACCACAGCATATTTTCAAGTTACTTTCAGGTGTTGATAAATGTTGTATAAATGTTTGTATTAAAAATGTTGTCTAAGAATTTAGTATTCATTGTTTAACGAAAACATTAATGACCATTACATATTATTAACTTATTCGTATATAATAAAGATCTCATAGACTCACTTAGTTCTTATTCCACATTCCGCTTCGTATCCGCGAATTAATTTAAAATACTGGGTATTTAAGAGAAAGAAAACAACCAGAGAATTGGATTTATATGACAGATTCATATTGAAGACATTAGAGAAGCCGCTTGCATCGACGTTAGATGACCAGTTCGCCGCTGGTAGGCTGAATGAATGGAGATAATCTCAAATAGGTCGACACATTGATCTGGTTTCCGTTTTCTAAAGGGGCTTCTGTGAATGTAATCGCCAATAATACGATTTTCTTTAGCTCCCTACTCTATTGTTAATGAGTGAATGGACTAGACTTATTATCAAGTATTAGTAGACACCACATACAGATATGTATTCGCTACCACCATATAAATACGCTATTTTGGGTTTCGCTAAGACAGTTCACATATTGACCGATATATAATGTATGTAGTGAAAAGATTTCGCTCATTTCTAATAAAAGAAAAATTTTTTAAAGAAAATATTATTGTCTAAATTTTAACAGTAAACCTCAAAGATTGGCCTATAGTTTCGGTAAGGAGTCAGGCATAGCCATCTAAGGGACTTGAAATGTACGTCCGATTTCGACGAATTTAAATGTGAGATTGCACACGTCATAGTAACTTTATTTAAGTTTAGTTTACTTACCGTAAAATAAAAAAATAAATCAATTGGATTTTAAAATTCGAAATCGGGTAATTTTCTATATCAATTATGTTAAATTCCACCTACAACCGGCACCTTAAGCCGAAAAAATGTCGCCTAGAGGACAGCAACTTTATAACTTCTCTATAAACATATATATTAAGGTCTCGCTGAAACACCTTGATGAATGTTTTGTAATATTTTTCCTTCGTTTAATCTAATCAGTAAGCTAAACTGTTGGCGACCGATATCATTGGCCGCAACAACCGCGCCGTAAGTTCTGCTTTCTCCACAAGGAATTGAAGCAAATGGGTCTGCTAGTGAAAGAGGGTAAGAGGACATATTTCCTGCCATCAAAGAAATAGTCGTCGCATTCGCGACTAGGTTCCCACGTCACTGGTGACAGTCATAATTTCGAAGTCGTAGAAAATTTCGACTATCTTGGAACAAGTATTAACAGCAACAACAATGTCAGACTCGAAATCCAACGCAGAATAACTCTTGCGAACAGGTGCTACTTCGGACTCAGTAGGCAATTGAGAAGTAAAGTCCTCTCTCGACCAACAAAGACTAAACTCTATAAGTAACTCATTATTCGCGTCCTGCTATATGGTGCAGCATGGCATAGATGATGACAACATTTGATGAGTCGACGTTACGAGTTTTCAAGAGAAAGGTTTTGCGAAAGACTTATGGTCCTTTGCGCGTTGGCCACGGCGATTATCGCATTCGATGGAACGATGAGCTGTATGAGATATACGACGACATTGACATAGTTCAGCGAATCAAGAGACAGCGACTACTCTGGCTAGGTCATGACGTCCGCATGGACGTAAAGTATCCGACGCAGTATCTCCACCCTGTTGAAAATACCAGGTGGAGAAGGCCCTGGCTTCGCTTGAACTCTCCAATTGGCCTCACATTGCAAAGAGGAGAAACTACTAGCGCGCTGTTGTTAACTCGGCTATAACCATCGCATAGCCAAACTACGCTCTAAACATCTGGCATCATTCCCACAATATGATACTCTGGAGAAGCCATCGATCGTGTGACCGCAGAGTCAGTAAAAATTCGCGTCAAGCGTAGATACCCTAAAGGAGGCCTACTTCTCATGGACCTAGCAACTGAACTCCATCTGATATCGAAAAGAGCCAAAACTAGTCTATGCGTGGCTTATTGGCCTACCATACCTAACCTAACCTATGTATGTATATAATGTATACTGCAAACGACCTTAAAAGCGCAAACACATTGCGTAGCAACATTATTCACATATACATGCATATGTATATATTAAATTACTGACTTTAACGCGTTCGTCTCGGTTGAAAGGTCCACCGGGTATTGCGGCGTCTTTATAGTCAAGAATTTCTATGTGATGGGTTTGTTTGGCAGAAATGAAAAATACACTTTACATTAATTAAAAAATATAAACAAATTTATGTTTATAAGCATTATAATCATGTGTCTTAAGAGCCGCCTACCTTGTCTACGCTTCTCGATGCAAAAAAATATTTATACACTTATGTACAGCCTGTCCAGAAAGTATCGGGAATTCTTCATTTAAATATCCCGCTTATATGAAAGACAGCTTTGTACAAAAGTTCTTAATTATGATGTCAAAATTAGCGTGATTTGTCAACCAGTGTGTTTACAGCAGCTGTTTATGTCAGTCGACCTCAGCTCTCGCATCGAATTTGTTTTGATGTCTTCAATTAACTCAAAACGGTTTCCCCGAAGCGGTTCTTTGAGTTACAAAAATAGCCAGAAGTCACATGGAGCTAAGTCAGGTGACTATGGTGCTTCGTCAATGATATTTGTCGAGTGTTTTGCCAAATTAACCACAAATACATTAAACGTTTTTTGTTAAATTCGACAAACACTACTGAAGTCGACTGACATAAACAGCTGCTGTAAACACACTGGTTGACAGATCGCGCTAATTTTTGGTATCATAATTAAGAACCGTTTTACCAACCTCGAAAAAGAGATTTACTAGTCTTCCATATAAGCGGGAGATGAGAGGAGGACATGAAGAATTCCCGATACCTTCTTGACAGGGTGTAAATATAGGTATACTTTTTCTCATAAATGTTGAAAACTTCGTATCAATCATACTATATATCCTGTCTAAGGTATAAATATACATATTTATTGCAGATGTTGTTGTTACCATTTCATTACATTACGCCAATAGGCGAGTGACGGCTAAGTAACATGAACTGCGCCATGAAATGTTTACACCTACCAAATTGATGTGTTTAAAATAACATTTACCTACCACAATCGCCGCATTGGTGAGTGCACGTGGTTTTGTGAGGGTGGTACTGAAATGAGGAAAACTATTTTGGACCGATTTCTTAAAGTTAAGTAACTTAGGAATTATTATATTTGAAGAAACTTGAAGGAAGACATTTTATGTTTATGTTACCACTTTCCAAGTAGCTTTGAGAAAAATATTGATTTTATATTCGATTTTTGAACATTCAAGGAGCTTTTGATCTCCTCACGGTGTGCTCTAATTCTGTTCCATTGACAGAAACTGATACAAAAAGTGGTTTAAACATAGTTCTAAGTAACTTAATTCATAAATATTACGCTAAAGCTGTTGGTACAGCGCTGAGACTTATTAAAATCGGTGATTAGTTTTTATAGTACCGCCCTAATGTTTATCTATATTGGCATTTGACATCACTGACCTCAGTACCTACAACTGCGTAGCCGAGACTGAAACATTTTAACTTTTTTTGCACCGCCCTAATGTGAATATACTACCATATATGTATGTATGTATGTCCCGACACTAAAAGCTCAGTCTACACAGCGCAAAGTATCGCAAAGGGACGCTTGTGAAATTGATTTGAGTGGAACAAGTTTTGTTTACAACTTCATGCCTTCATGATTCCAATATCAGCGCTGGAACGGCAACAACAACAATAGCAAAACCACCAACAACCACAGTTGGACAGCAGCATGCCGCAGTCTCAGTCGAATAAATGCGTAGATTTTGAAAAATAAAAACGTTCAAGCAATGGCGGCACGAACAACGGCGCGAACATGGCCGCAAATAACGGCAGTGATGACGCGGAGCGGTGTGGAAAAAGCGCCAAATGCATGACATTAATTTAAAATGTTGTAACTTTTTTCACTTACAGCCTGCTTTATAGCTGCAAACTGCCCGTTGCGCAATAAAAAGTGTATGTGGTTGTTGTTGTTTTCGTTTTTTTTGCATTCGGTGCAAACGTAACTAAATTGGCTTCCGTCGGCTCCGAAGAGCGTCTGTGTGCGCCGGTTTGTGTATGTGTGTGTGTGTGTGCGAGTGTTTGTGCGCGCTTCGCTGACTGTTATTTTTTCACAAACCTTACAGCTTTTTTCTCTTTTTGTTGGTTGTTTCATAAAAAGCTGACGAAAATAAATAGCTGATATAAAATATATCATTCATTCAATCTGGCAGCGTTTTCGAGATTTGCGCTCGCTTCATTTCATTTATTTGTGTGGTGTTTTCTTTGCGCCTTCATTTGACGCATAATGAAAGGAAAATTAATAGCTGGCTGCCGACCATTGAAGAGGAAATTTTATGAGCGCAACCGGCATTGATGATTGTCGGCCATACGCGCGAAATGTGTTTTTGGCCTTCCAACATAGCAATAACAAGCGTCCGTGTGGCATGTGTCGGTTGCGGTGGCGCAGCCGGCAAATTGTTGTAATGTGGCAATTGTGAAAGGTCAAATGAATTTATTTTGCCGTTCCGCAGTGGTGCTGAAACTCGCAAGATCAATAAAATTGCGTTAATGTAGTGATGATGAAGTGTGCATTGTAGATGGGGTGATGGTTGTTAGGCTTTACTGTTATATAGCCAAATTAATGCATGCGTTTCTGGTTTTGTAAGAAAAGGTCAGACCATACTTAACTTCAGTTAGATTTGATAGTTATACTCAAGTTTACATCAAAATATAATTATATATGATTGCAAAATTTATACCTAGTGTTCTATAAGTAATGTCCAAACTCGTTCGTGCCCTCGAAAGTGAATCAATAAATCAGTAAGTAATTCATCAACAGAATTAATAAGTTGTAAAGGAAAATTCATCAAATGGCATTGTGCATTTCTGTTTCTATTAAATCTTATAAATTATAGATTGCTTCCAAATTATAAACTACACCTAGAATGACAGTTAAAAAAAATGCACAGTAAGTTTTGTATTGCCTAAAAGTATATAAAAAAATATTTTCTTTATTTCAATTCATCAAATGGTAGCTTTATACTATAGTTTTTAGATCTGACGAAATGCCCTGGATAATATACTATGCCAAACCTTGTGAAGATTTAGATACTTTAACAAATAAAAGAGTTTACCATTCAAAGACTTGAGTGTGAGCAAATATTACGGCCTTCCCCTTGGATGAAACCTAAAACTGAAATTCTCTCTAATCGAAAATGTTGTCCTTTCAATGACTTATAGTCGAAAAAAATCAAAAACTGACAATATAGTCCATGATCACTGGGACACTTTATAATAAAATTATTTTGAAAGCTCAATGTCGCTCCATATTTTCAAAAAAAAAAAATCTTCTCAAGAAATTATGGTTTTAATATTGACTAAAAATTATGAAAATAGAAATTTTCCATATTACGAAAATTTGGATCTTCAAAAATGCTCCCTATTTTTTCAAACTTTAAGTTCTTTCCAAAGCAAAACAAAAGCCGTTTTAGCGCCACGGCAACTAGACCGATTTGAGAAGGTTGGGAATCTTTATACCTATTTTCGGAACTACTTTTTTCGACACAGGCGTAACGAATTCAAGTTCCAAATATTGAAGCTTTACACGAATAGTCTTTAAATACAATATCTCTATATAATGTCATATAAACTAATACCATAATTTTAATTTCTAATATTTAAGCAAAAACCGGAAAAGCAAAAAGATTAATCAAAACCGTACTACGAATATATTCGACCGAATAGACCACGTCCAGCACGCAGTAAAGAAAATTTAGCAGCCGCACCTGAAAGTGTACACGAAGACCGTGAAGAGTCGATACGGCGCGGTTCGCAGCAATTCGAACTGACATATGAAACAGCTTGGCACATTTCACATCGAGATCTTAAAGAAAAAGCGCGACCTTCCCAAGCAACATCGCTTCGCTCTATGGGCTTTTTAAAATTTCCAAGAAGATCCGACGTTTTCGAACCAAATTTTGTTCAGCGATGAAGTCCATTTCTAGCACAATGGGTATGTGAACAAGCAAAACTGCCGCATTTAGGACGATCAATATTTGAAATTGAATTCGTTACGCCTGTGTCGAAAAAAGCAGTTCCGAAAAGATGTATAAAGTTTCCCAACCTGAAGAAATTCAAGAGCTGTAATTTCATCCAGAAATCAACGGTTGGGTGTGGATTGTAGACCGATGGAACCATTGGTTCATATTTCTTCAAAAATGTCGCCGGTAAGAACGTAATGACAAAAATGTGAAAGGCGACCGTTATCGCTTTATGATAACCCACTATTTTATGCCTAAAATTGAAACTCATGATTTCGGCGACATTTGGTTTCCACAAGACGGTGCCACTTCCACCACAACGCATCAATCGATGAATTTATTGAGAGAACTCTTCGGTGAGCAGATAACTTCACGTTTTCGGCCGGTTGATTGACCACCAAGATGATGTGATATCACACAGTTAGACTTTTTCCTGTGGGGATATGTAAAGTAAAAAGTCTCTATGCGTACAATCCCGCTTCGACTAAGGTCTTGGAGCAAAACAACACTCGTGTCATTCATTAGTTATCTATAGAATTGCTCGTCATCGAAAATTGGACTCCTCAGAAGGCCATATGAGACAACGCTGTGACTAATAATTTGAGATAATCTTCGAAAAAGTAATGCCAAAGAATGATCTTTCGGATGATAATAAATGTTCTCCATTTAGTTTGAAGTTTCTGTATTTTTTCTTAAAAAAAAGTAGGGAGCCTCGAAATGGATCTAAAAACTATCGGAATTGATCAATATTATTCCATTTTTTACTTTGGCCGAATTTTGAAGCGGATTCCGCAGTTAGTCCAATTGAATGAATAAAAGCTAATCTTGAAACTACTGTAATTAAAAAAAATCAAAAATCGAAAATTCGCTACTGAGAATAACACACTTACCGAAATTAAATCGAGAGTGTATGTACTATAACTTATGCATATGTATATCATCGAAGGCGATCGAAAATCGTACATATACATATGCACGTGTAAGCAAAATAGGTACGGTACGTCTGTCATATTAATTGTCCGTCCATTTTATATTTGCCTATGAAAACCTATAAAGTCTTCTGTACCCTTTTAATGAAACTCTTATTTGCACTTGCTCCCTTAACCGAAATAACCAATATCAATCGAAATCGTTTGAAATGCAAAATCTGTATGGATGTATGTATGTGTGCGTATGCATGTGTGAATGTACATGCAATATTAATGAGTAGCCTAATTTTCCGGCAGTCATGGTAGCTTTGTATGCAAGGTATTTATTGGAGGCGTAGCTAATTAAAAATTGTCGACAAAGTCCAAAAGGCTTACTTATCTGAATATCTGGCAAAACGAAGTAGAGTGGAAAAGTAACAAGCAATAACGGAGTGAGCTTGTTTGCGAATATATGTACCGTAATTGTGAAGTAGTTTTGCGCGTTTTTGAATCATATCTACTCGCAACATGGCTACCCTTCTACATATATACATAGGCATATCGCATACAAGTATAAATCATAGATGTGTGTACATATGTGTTGGGCTCTCCACGAAGTACTTTGGCAACATGATTTTATTGTATGCGTCAAGTATGCTCTTGAGCGCAAGCGATACAAACGTGCAACGGTGCGTGCAACTTAGAGTGTCTGTGTAGTGGTGCAAATATGCAAATGATTTTCAGATGATATCAATTCGATCACTAATTAAATTCTGTATCGCCTACAACCATTGATTAAATACAAAATTCGTAATTGTAGTCCTCAGCCTGCGTGTCTGCCTGTGTGTGGGCTTATGTGTGCGTGTGTTTGTGCATATTTCATGAGTGCTGTTTGTTGTTGCTAAATTTGCTTTTCTGAATTGCTCTTACTGCTTACAGTTACTTACGAACTCTTCCTTTGCATTTCTGTTGTTCTTGTTGTTATTGTTCACATATTACATAGACTCCCGATAACTGACAACAGTTATCTTCCCTTTTAATATGTTGCAGACACAGCCAGCTGTCTTTATATACATATATGTCTGTGTATATATGTGTGCGTGTGTTTGTTTGTTCTAGGCCTTTGCCAATATCAAAGCGAAGAGTATGTTTGTAATTATGTATATAATCACATGAACATTTGTTCTCATGTACAGGGTGTGTAGTTATGAGTTAATATATGTAACGGTATACATATTTGTATGGATTTTGCAAATTCAATTTCAATTTAATCAGTCGCACTTCACCTTCAAGTGGCGTCAGTAGGCGCAATTCGCACCGCCTACCTGTTCTATGGCACACATACATATACATACATATATACATGTATTATTTATTCGTGTGTTAGTGCTTACGAACCTGTGATGCGTACTAGAAGTTTATGAAACACACGTACATATATACCATATACATATATAGGTGGATGTATGTGTATACATAAGCATGTATGTGTTCAACATATTTATTAGTACATGAAGTAGCTATTAGTTTATGCTCGGTGAGTGCATGTAATTATGGCACTTGGGCGCTTACAAAGCCTTGAATATATGTAAATAGATAACAATGTATACACTCTGGGCAAAAAGTTCACGAACATTCCATCTAAAAGATTATATTTTTAGAGAAATGACAATTATTTTCATTTTTTTTTTTTAGATTATTTGTATATATTATATAGAGGGGTGAGAGCAGCCACGAATTTTCAAAAATCTATTTTATATTTCGGTTAGAGTGCCCTTAAGTCTATAAAGCATTACATTATTAGAATGGAAGGTGTTTTCTCAACATAGTAATTTTCAAATCAGGGGATTGGAACGATGGTATTTTGATATTCATTCTCATAATTATTTAAAAGTTTAACTTTTTAACTTTACAGTATCTTAAGTGAACCAATTTTATAGCTTTATCGGTCAGAAAATAAACACTTTTAGAAGAAAGACATTTTTCGAAAAATCTATGACAAGCAATAAGCATAAGTACTTCACCAGTAGATTTTCAGATGAGTTTTTACTTTGGGCCTACATACTCTCCAAGTAAAAGAAATGCGATAAATATGAATGCCTAAGGCCACTGGAGTCCTGTTGGAAAATTGTATTTAAAAATGCTACAGTCGTCCGCATTTTGTATCAAAATTGCAATACAAACGGTATTTTATGTATACAATAAAATATATTTAATAAAGTCTGAAAGAAGAATACATCATTTCTTTTTCCTTACTCCAAGAACAATATTTACAGGTAATCTGCTTGCAAGTGAACAAGCCTCTGAAACCGAATTAGTGGATACTTTAACTGACACGTTATTAAAAAGACCATTTTTTCAAATTGGTCTGCTGATGATCTAGATCATGGTAAAATATCTGTTTTTCTCAAATAAATCTTTATTTGCATGTAGTTATAGAGCGATATAGCTTTAAAGTTGCAGATAAGTACCCTTATCTTTGAACAACTTGCTATGATACCACTAAGGAACTGTTAGGCATTCGACAAAACCTGTTGGGTCTCTAAACTGGCGGACAAGAAAATTGCTTCACGTACAAAATGCAGTAAGTGTTTGCTAATATATTTACCATACAATTCGGCCAACAAATTAAATCGGAAGATAAGTCATATTATTCATCACTATCCGGTATGGAACCGCATATATCCACACAAGAACCAAGAAACATTCCAAAAAGCTATTTAGATATACTTTTTGTAGCTAAAAAAAAACTTCTTGTTCCTAAGGAAGCCCTTCTACCTTAATACTTCATTACATAACAACAAAGACAATGTGCTACATATAGTACAATCAACTTGGTCTCGAGGTAATAGAAAAGTTATTTTTACGTTATCCAAATGTTTCGATCTTTTGAGAGAGAAGAAACAATAATATGGGAACAAAATTCCTTAGACTTTCTTGATCTACAGGCAAGCCTTTAAAAGTGAAAGATATTGAGTCTTGGATTCAGGCTCAAAACAACGGATGTGCTTTAATAAGTGATCTTCTTGTTGGTGTTCTCCGAAAGATTTCCAAAGTTAAACTTTGAATTTAAAAAATATCTTTTTGTTCCAGATTTGACTGTCAATTTAATACCTAAACCATATCCAGTTACTTTTAGTACAGACTTTACTTAATATACATATATGAGTACGAATATATACATTGTGTATTTATCAGTTAAGCGCATACGTAAAATTGTTTCGATTGTTGCTACTGTTGCATAGCGCACTAACAACAATTTAACTCACTTAAAATAATTAGTGGAATTAATTTTGCATACAAGTTTGTAATTTGTGAGGTGCGGCAGCACACCTACGCCGATAGCAGGACGTGTACACCCGGCCGTGCATACAAATGCTGAGTAGAACGCGCTTTTGAATGGCTAGTTAGCGCTTCTAGGGCGTTTAGAAAGCCCCCTAGACGTCGCCAAGGTACAATTAAATAGATATGGCAGCAATGACTTAATAGAGCAGCATTTTACTGCCACAGTGAATAGTACATAAATAGTATAGGTGTTTATTAGGGTGCGCCTTTAGTAGAGGAAGTTAGCATATTATTTAATAAACTAAAAATTGTTATTTAAGGGGGTAATCTGGTCTAGAAGCATGAATTTCAGGTAATTTTTAAAGTGTCGTAAAAAAAGGCAATTAAAATTTTTACTATCCATTTTTTTATTAGTTATTTGTTAATTTTACAAGAGTGCAGAAAAAATTAAACACTAAAAAACGTAAAAAATTTCAAAAATTATGAGTTGACTAAGGGTGACCTTACCCATGATTTCAACCCTCCTAGTTATCTGAACCCCCAAAAAAAAAAAGATTATTGATCTAGAGTAATGTCGCATTGGCCGGAACTTCGGAAAAGTGCGAAAATTTTTTTTTTCACAAAATGGCGACTGTCTGAAAAAAAAAGTTTTTTTGGATCACTTTTTCTGACTATTATATATATTCCAACCATAGACAAGCCTATAAAGAAGACTCTCTATGGATCACTTTTTCTGACTATTATATATATTCCAACCATAGACAAGCCTATAAAGAAGACTCTATAAAAATTTCAAGTAAATCGGTCTTGTAGAACCTGAGAAATCGTGGGAATAGTTCCGAAAAAGGCAGTTTTGAGAAAAACTCGTTTAATGTTTAGAAGACAATTCTAGTGAACACGAACGCCACGTCACAAAATCAGCAGTATCTCCGAAAATAAGTCGAATTTTTAAAAATCCTTCCAAGGTCTTATTTTTGAAAGTCTAAACTTTCAAGATATGAAAAAAAATCGATTCTTTCCAAATCTTAGACAAGAATACCCCCTTTAACAGTCTACATATATTCATCTATTTTGAGCGTTATATTGAGGGAAGATTTTATGCGCTATGGTAGTGTATAATTCATTGCTCCAAATTTATTGGGTGATAATGATTTTATTATGAAAAAACAGCTCTATGAAATAGCTCCAATATGAAAATCGCTATCATCCAATTAATTTTGAGCAAATTTCAAAGCATAAAATCCTCACTGAAATTTTTAAAAAGGCCTTCAACTTCATGATATAACAATGTCTGGTAAAAAGTAGCTGCTAAGTAAAGATCTTGAAACTTCTAAATATTTTAGATTTCGCTTCAAGTGTTATTTCGTGAATAGGACTAACTGAGCGGAACGGCTATGAACTATTAGTATCTGGAACCGGAGAGAAGAATATCACTATTGACAAGGCAGAGGTGAATATGAAGTCGCTTAACTACGCTATTATCGACATTGCTAATACCGGAGGGAACATATCAGCGGAGAAAGAAAACCCCGTTTGAGTCGGCGTTGAGCGTTGGTCTAAAGAGCCTAATCCTGCCGTCATCCTTGAATAAGTCGGTCTTAAAAATCGATAGCAGTCGCTTACAGAGAGGAATCTTCTGGTTGACCGTCTTCTAGTCCGTGGAAGAGGTTGCAATCATCAGCTTCAGTCTAAGGGATGACTTGGGCATGACGAGATGGTCCTTAGCCTCCTGAAGACTCACGTCTTCATTAGGAATAATTTGGCTGTAGTATCCACCAATTAACTGTAAATATGCTGTCCAAATGGAATATAAAATTTAGAACTAGTCTCAAGGCTATATACCATCATGGTAACCCCACAGCAGAAGAGATAAAAATGATGCGTATAGACCCAGACTCGCATTTATTCCTCGAGTCTATATTCAGTCAACATTAGATCTTTAAATTTACTCCTTCAGAGATCTTATAAAATATATATATATATATATATGAATGATCAGCGCAACGAGCTGAGTCGATTTAGCCATGCCCGCCTGTCTGCCCATTTGTCTGTCCGTCTGAATATACTCCGACAGTTTCCTCAGAGATAACGATCTGGAATATTGCAAACGTTTTTTCTCCCAATAACTCAACTCAAATACTCATTATTGGGTCTGTAGGATATAGCTGATATAAGAACTGATCAATTTTCATAAAGAGTTTCTAATCCTGAAAAAAATTGTGATATTTGTCCTTTTCAGAAGCACGCTGCCTATATACCGTTCTATTTCTAATTGGCATACATTGCCTACAATGGAGCCTTTTGCCCTATGATGAATGTTTGACTAAACTCATCCACCCTAATGAACACACTCACATCAAATTTGCATTCATAGCGTACGTGCGCTAGATTTAGCTGATTAAAAGGCAAACGCATTTCGAGTCATTCCTCCAGTTACAGCATACACTTGCAAAATACGCGTATTAGCATAAAATAGTAATTGTAAATTTAATGATAAACCGCCCCAACACACTAACTGACTGAATAAATGACCAACTGATGGACGGATTGATTGCATTATTGGCAAACCGAATGACTAAAAGCCGTCACTATCGATACAGTTAGTCGGAAATGTCTATGAATACGATGGCCTCGCACAGCTGACAGCACACAGCCCCACACACATGCACACACATGCACACAACATGTATATATATATGTATATGCGGCTGGTACGCGCTGGGCGGACTAGCGAATGGCAGATTTTGACGCAGCAATTCATTTTGTGTAATTTAATTGCCACACGCGTTGTCTATAATAAATGGCACTCTTGCTACGGAGGCGCCAAAGTGCTAATACTTTTCCACTACTCATTCGCATTTCCATTATGTGTTTGCTTTCGTTTTTTTTTGTTGCCATTCGCTTTTGTTTGTCCTTGATTGGATTCATAAAATATAAGAAACTTTGGCAAATCACAAAATAGAGGCATGTACTCATAACACATACACTTATACAAATTTTATACACATATATATATATATATTATATGTAAAAAGTATATATATATGTATATATATAAGTTTATGCGTTATAGCAAAATGCCTTTATATGAGATCCCCTTAAAATTTCCTTAAATCTTTATGCCGCCAAATATTATGAAAATACTAAAAGCTAATTTTTTTAGTCTGCGCCCAAAACACATGCTGCCACACTTGATTGAATACCTAACGGAAAATATAAGTATGTATATTTGCTTAACATATGCACGTGCTTCTAACTCTTGCATATTAAATTTAATATTTCAAATTTGTTTGCATATGATAGGTGCCAAAAAGAAAATACACGCTCCACAGCAATAAGCCACGAAGACAGAAAAGCAAAAAGTGCACAACAAGCCCAGGAAAAATTGTGTAGATTTACTTAAAACTTTAATGCAACAAATGCGCTAATAAAACATGCCGCATTACATGAGGAAAAGGGTCCAAAAGGGTAGCTGCAGGAATTTTAATATACTCGTTTATTTTTTGCTCGCAATCGACCCATCAAGCTATCAGCTCTAAATCAATCAACTGACATGAGACCCAAACCGTCTAAGCGCTACCAGAGCTCCTTGCTTATGGGAGAGTAAATATTTAATGAGGAAAGAAAAAAGAAGTAAAAAAAATGGTGTAACATACTATAAAATGGCAGAAAATAAAAAAAATACTTTTTTTCAGCAATGTAAAATATAAAATAAATTTTGCATGTGAACCTTCCTCGGCTTTAAAATTGCAACTGAAATTAACTTTAATGTTTCTCTGATCATTACAAAGTTTTTCATGACAACTTAAGCCACTTTTTTGTCATCTACATGTTTCTTACGTGCTTAAATATATTTTACATGAAGAGAAAAAACAGAAAAACTTCATATATTTAGATCCAAAAAGAGACTGTTTCAACCCAAGGCTGGGAGCTTTGACTTCGATAGCAATACTTTTTAGAAAGTCTGTCAAAAAAGAAAGAAAGGATCTGATAGATTGTCAGATTTGGAACCACACAGTCCCCTGTTCTATGTTCTGTAAGTTCTGTGACATATCTTATCGTCATCGTGAAGGATGGTGGGAAGTTGCATGTAAATTTATTCACTTTCATAAGTAACTTCTTGGAATTACATTTAAGCTAACTTTCAAAAACAAAATTTATAAAAATTCGAAAGTGTTTCTCCACTCATTTCCATGTTTAATCTGTAAGTTCCCTCCAAGGTCTAGCCTAGTTTCCTAGAAACAATCATTGGTTCGGTTTCATCCAGATTTCACAATTGGACGAGGGCATGGCGACACCCACTTTTAGTTCACATATCTCGGGACCTGATTTCAAACAAATGTTATTTATATACTCGAAAAATATATAAAACAATTTTATTTAACTTCAAAAAGTTTAAATTATATTAAATACTGTAATAACAAGGTGGTCCTCAAGACCTCCAAGATTCATATTTAACATTTTTTATTAATATTTAATTATTACTTTTGCACTACATTCTTTTTCGCAATCCTTAAAAGCCAAAACTGTCAGTTATATTAATCAGCATATCATTCCACCACCAACACCTCGCCTTGCAAACCTATTGCGTTCAATATTCAAGTTGCATACACGAACTTCAACGAGCAGCGAAGCACGAGCACACTTTACTCATTTGCCACTTAACCGTTTGCCATAAAATGCAAAGAGTGCATGCATGACATGACACTCATACGCCCGGTTAGACCGGCAGGGCCTACCCCCTCGACGAAGTCGCCGCAATTGAATTCGCATTTACTTAACTTTTATGCGAGGGCTCAGTGAAAAAGTTAAATTGAAACGCAAACTAAAACGAAAACGAACGAACGCAAAATGGGCAAATGCACAGCGAAAACGGAAGAGGAAGTTGGGGGTTAAGCGCAACGATGAGCGCTGAAAATGAGCGAAATATGTAGACCTCAAAAAAATGAAGGAAGTCAGTCAACCGCGGCGAATCAGTTGTGAGTTGACGTAATGAAGGAGAATTTATGTAAATTATGACACGTTTTCGGGCTTCACAATTTTCTCATTTTTCACTCATCCGCATGCCACACATACACACACACACACAAAGAGACTACGACAAATACAGTTGGCAGCAGCGAGGTCGCCTTATTTCACCGTTGCAATACACTCAGTCGCTCATACACTCCCAGGCATAGGCACTCAAATGTCGCCTCCTCGTTGTGATGTAACGCTCAAGTGGCTGGCTGTCTGTCACACAGTGTATCATTATTTAATTTAATGTAAAATAATTAGTACGAACGACTTGAGCGACACCCAGCTGCCGGCATTGCCGCAATCTTCGTTAACTTTCCCACTCTTTCGGCTCTTTCGCTTCGTACGTTTTTTATATCAGCATTCACTCGGCACATTACTTTTATTGGCATTCTTGTGTATGACACTTGGGCGCGAATGTTCCACTTTCGCGTCACAACATAGCTGTTGGCGTTGGCTCCTTAGCCGCCGCTTTCCTTTATATGCACAAGCACTCTCAAATACATATGAACTATAGTTGTACTCTGTATGTGTATTTAAGTTTGTATGTGTATGTAAGTCAGTATATTTGCTTCAATAGCTGTCGTTTATGCTTTATTGATGTCAACTCGGCACTAAGGCGCTGCTATTGTGCGAATAACTGACAGCCTCAAGGAATCGGGTGTGTTACCTCTCATATTGTCGCGCCTGTAAGTGTATGCGTGTAAGTAACTGCCACCAGCGATTGCCTGCTGCAGCTATACGCTGTTACGCCTCAATGATGTCATTGCCTGCGAATCACGATATTCGTATATATGGATTGCAGAAAGGAAAAATTTTAATATTTTAAGCCGATGGTTTTCTTCTCATCACTTCCTAACCGTATTATTCATAAACGGAATAAAGTTTGCTATGTAAATTACACTACAGAGTTTCAAAAAATTTCTGTCTTTTTTAGAGAGTAGAGAATCGATCGAACCATACAAGCTTTCATACATACTTTTACCGCTTTCGGTATAAAACGCTCAAAGATATAGGACAGAAAATTGCAAATCGAAGGCGGATAGATTATTATCTTCCAAAAATGAGTAAAACTGATCCGAACACCTTTTACTGAATCGTATATAAAAGTATTGCCACACTCAGCGATAGTCATGTTGCACTTTAGGCGATCTCAGCTTACGAGATTAAATCGCTATTGGTATAGGCATGCATAGAATGGCAAAATCTCTTATCACATTGCAATAAAGTGCATCTTATCTAAATGACAGGTCACAAGAATATATCCGGGAAAGACGCTACTAAAATGGTAGGACCGGAACCCTGCATTGCGTTTGCTTTTTCTATCATGAAGGAGCTGCTCAGCAAGGAGGAGAAAGTGGAAAAATTTTGGCAACAACTCACAGGTAAGCCATTACAATCTTCGTAGCTTTAAAAGTGTAATCAACCTACCGAGAGACAAGTTCAGGCTACTTGTCGCTTTTTACACTTCACACTGCAAGCTCAAGAAGCAACCATTCAATTTAGGCGTCTTCTGCAACAGTAAACGGAAACCTCCGAGCACATACAGATCTGTGTATCCGAATACTGAATTTTATCTGTGTGCTGTGCCCATGTGAGTGGTTGAAGATGAGAGTAAATAAATAATGAAAATGATGCAAAATAAACCTTTGGTCGTAGTATAAACATCAATTTATGTCCATTCTAATATATTCTAGCCATACACTGAATATACTAATTTCCGGTAGCTAAGCTGTTGTTTATGTAAGTATTTCTGATATTAATGTTGGGATTCCAAACAAAGCAGACTGTCTTATTTCGTTAATTTCTTCCGAAAAATGAATATTGACATTACAGAATTTCTTTCAGTTTCGAAACTTTATAACCTCACTTAAACTAGCTTTTGAACCTCATCATAGAAAAGTATTATACTTTCAGTTCACCTTTGAAAAAATCAATATTTTTAACTAAATTCAGCGGTATTGCGATCTTGAAATGTAAAATTCAACAAATGCTTTTTCGCTTGGAATTAATTAATTCAATGTAAAATGCCAATCTAGACCATCAAAAGTTAGACCCGATTTTGGACCTGCTTACTATTAGTAACAATATATGTTAGACTCTCGAATTATGACACACTCTTCATACAACAATACATTTCAATAATATCTAACGTTCGGTTTCGCCCGTATACCAGGGCGTCCTTATTTGATATTGCATTACTTTATTAACCATTAAAATGTCTACTACTGCACCGTTATTCAAATAGTATGATATGACATTTTAATTCCCATCCAATGCCCCGTTGTCTTCACATACCTTCATACCCATACACAACTACGAGTATTATATACTTGTAGTATGAATCCATATAAGTATTTAAGTACTTATAAATATAAATGCATGTGCGTGGTGCCGCTGTAAACGTTAAGCGTGCTAATAGCTTGTTCATAGCCGACTTGACACTATATAGTCGTAAGCTTTGCTGAGGTAACTACCAACCGTAGCCGACTTAAGTAAATTGAATCCATCGCAAGCATGCATACTCATGCACATACTTATACAATGTTAGCGCTTTGGTTCGTGCACCTCTTTTTTCCCTGCGCTCAACTTTTTCTACCCTGCCGCCTGTCCGTTTGTCTAACTTTCTTATTCATCACGTACTTATCAATGTTTGCGCAACGCAAATATGTGCACAAAGCCAAGAATACACGCACACCCACACATTCACATGCTCACACACATGCATACTGTTGCAATTATATATTCTAAATGTATGTAAGTATATAATATATATGGATGCGTATGTGAAATGTACAAGAGTACACTTGCACTGCTAACGCCTGCTGAGTGGCTTTGTGCCCAAGTGGAGTGCGATGATATGCCGCAGTCTAGAGCTATGCAGCTACAAGCCGGAGTCAAGGACCAGATGACAGCAAATAAAGTAAACAAAAATATTTGCTAAAGTCTCACCAACGCCATCAATGGATTTTCGCTATTAGTTGCCTTGCTTTTGGAAAAACTTAACGCTAATGTTTGTAGGTATATAGTTAAGACTATATACTGATCTACTTGTGTCCTATAAATATATTGTATCTATAATATAAAGATTAGCTTTATAGCGACGCTGGGCTAAAAATATGTCTACGTGTCAGTCGACTAATTGACTAAATCAAAACATTTATTCAATTTGAATACTCTTATTAATAACAAATTTTTGTTGATTACTAGCGACACCCTCTTGGCAGTTTGAGATTCAAGGCACTATAATATAAATCAAATTCAAATTCTATGTACCAAGCAAGACCCATGTTGCACAGAACTTCAGAGACATCATCAGGCTTTGCAGATGGGTTACACCAAAGCGGTATCTCATACTGGTTAGCACTAAACTGGAACGTTAGTCGATCGGCGTCAACAAAAATTAGCACTAAATCTCATATTTCAAAATGTATATTAATATCCTGTACAAGGGTTATGTTTGTTATGACGTTTATATTACCCAGAAGAAAATATATTTTTAAATGATCGCTTGATCTGTCCATCTGTCACTGTTTGTATATACTGGAACTAGTGCCTGACTGGATCTGGCTGGAACTAGTACCGATGTGAAATCATGCATACGTCCTCTACTCTTCAGTAAGAATACAGCTGCTAAACAATCTAGTGCTTACCTGGAAAACGTTTCGATTTGCGAGGTATCTTCAAGAAATTTGGCGTAGGTTATTCTCCAAGGCAATAGTATAAACTTCAAAAAAATTGTTCAGATCGGATCACTAAAGTCATATTAAGCGAACCATCCGAATCAAGCGCTTGTATGACAAACTTTTCATTTGACGAGGTATTTTCAAGAAATTTATCTTCCTTCATTTATTAGGAGCTAATCACGACCTGAATAAATCCTTTCTAGCATAATCACCTATTAAAGTGATTTTATATAAAGCAAAGATTATATTAGGATTCGATTCCATACTCAAAGTAAAGTATCTTGTCATATGAAAAGCAAGTCTGCCAACCTTATTATTTCACCTTCTAAAATTATAAAAACGAAAGTGTTACTTTTATGGTGGAAAAAGTGTAATAGCTAAAAATAACTATCAGAGGAGATATCAAAGATTGTTTACTTTTGGAAATTTGTTAGCTAACTTGGATTCGTATGAATCTTATGTAATTAGAACTTTACGTTGCTGTCGTTTACCTGTCTAACAATTGTCATTAGCACTTCAGCAGCAAATTATAATTGCAATTGTCATGAGGGACTACATTCATATACTTATAATACATATATAGTTACATATCCTATACACAATTTTAACTATAAATATTTCTACTAAATTGTATGGGTGCAATAAGAGTGTTAACAGAGACAAAACAGCTGACAGCAGCTGACTTCAAGTGTCAAGCAGGCACTGAGTAAATACTTACATATCGTCACCTGAAATGCAAAATAACGTAACAACATTTTCGGAATTTTACAGTGGCATGAACTAAACACGACATAAAATGGAACACAAGTGAAAAAAATTTTTAATATTGGTTAAAATTGGTTTATATCTGAGCGCAGAGCCTGAAAATGTTGGACATATCTAATATTATGTTTGTAATTTGAAGTAGTGAGTCATAATCAATAAGGCACTCAATTTCGAATTTTTTGATGATACGTTATTTTGCATTTCAGGTGACGACATGTAGGTATTATGTAAATAGTTATATCAAGCATTTCGTTGACTTGATAGTATAATTTACCATCTTTTCCTTGAAATATCTCATTCAGTTTTGAAAGTCGATAAAAATATTATAACATAACTTATTTTTGCATCTGATAATAACGAAATTGCTAAAAATTGGAAGGCTAATAAGTGTTGAAATGTAATCCTGCCAATGAGACCGTATAAAGATGTCAGATAAAATCAGTTAATATCGGATACAATTGTGAAATTTAAAGCATTTGCGCAGTCGCAATGTGCTTTTGGCTCGTGGTGATTTACAAAAGGTATCTGAGCTTCCTACGCTCAGCAATGTTCACATGACCATAGTTAAATTAAAAATATTCATTATTTAAATATTCATACATTAGATCATATGGTAAAGAAGGAAAAATTCTTAAATATTCATCTAAGTATGTATAGTCTTATTATCAACTTGCAAGTCAATAATAACGCATTTTTTAAATTTTTGTATTGAAAAGGCATTTTAATTTAAAAAAAATTTAAAATTTTATACATTTATGGAATTGAATCAACTTTAATTTCCTTGATCTCGTGATCGATCACTAGAAGAGAAGGAGGTAGGTAGAGACCTCTTCTAGAAGAGTTTCCTACTTAAATCTATCTCAAATCCAAACACCAAAATAATTGTTTTTTAACTATAGAGGAATACGAAGGACTAGTAAAAAATTTGATTTTAGATAAAGAGATGGCTTCCCAATAATAGTGGTTTCTTGCGAAAAAAACTTATATTTCAGAAAAGCTTAAAAATCGAAGATGCTATCAGAAATCTATTATCTAAGAAGATCGTATGAAAATTTCAAAATGGTAGAGTGACAAAACACGTTTCAAAAAACCCTTTTTCAAGTCTTGGCTGGCGGTTACACTAAGATAAAAAAAAATTCTTTTCTCTATAAATTTAAAATTTTCGAAGAATGCTCAAATATGTGCAAAGAAAAATCGAGTTTTTGAAGATCAAAAATAGATAAATTCTGTTAAAATGAGAGTATGAAGACAAAAAAGTCCGAAAATAAAAAAATATCCAAACATTACTAAAGACGTTGTTTCTTCCCAACTAAAAAATGTAATTAAAATTAATGAATCGAAAGAGCACAGAGCGAACCTTTTCGTAGTGTGAACAATTTGCTAATAATCAAAACTACAAATGAGTTATATGTACACTTACATTGAAAAGCACGAATATTTTTATGCACTATATGTGTACATAGTATATATAGTATGTAAAGTTGTACGTCAGTGCATGGTTGTAAGCTTGTTTGCCAAGAGCTCGCGCGCCGTCGTCACAATGTCTCCATATCGCTGTGTACCCAACACCGTCTCCATCTCCATCACTGTCAACGGATTTTGTGTGCCGTTTCTATGCATTTTTTTTGGTGTTGCTACAAACACAGTTAAAGTTAATTCAATAATCGCAGCCAATCGATGTGAAAGCCATTTGTGCAAATAGAGAAATTATAACAAAGCTTGACGTACACTGAGCGGAAATACAAACGGCGAGCTAGCTAAGCAACAACAACACCAACAACAACGGCAGCAGCTGCAACAGCAACAGTTGTGTGCAGCGTTGTTGAGCGACGACGAGTAAACGTGCCACATTGCAAGGCAAATGGCTAACAGCCATCATCAGCAAATGCAAGCAGCGGCAGCAAGCAGTGGCGGCAAGCACTGGCAACGCGACGACATTCAATTACGCCAAAGTGCAGTTAGAAGCAACGAGATGATCTACAAAAGCACGCGCACACATACAAATATATATATACACACCCACCTTAATATATACATATATGCATACATACCTTGTTAAAAGTGTCGTTAGTTGTAGATTATGGTTGCACGAGCATGTCTGTATGTTTGTCAGGCTGTAAATACTCGTACATATATATGTGTGTTTGTATGGGCATATTTATATATGACTGCATGTTTGTATATACATACGTCATTGGGCGCTTCGTTTAGGTGGGTGATGAAATTATATGCAAACAGGATTAAACAGTCTAAAGCTTTGCAAATTGATTGGGGTTTGAGTAATTACATTGAAATGAGGCAAAGCGATGGATATTACAGATAGTTGGTTATGAATGTCTGTATAATAATGCACGCGCAGCACATGCTCACGCACACGCGCCCACACATACATATATATTTTATATACAAGTGCGCTTACATTGCAACGAGTATTTGAGTGCAAGCGCTGCATTGCTGGTGTCTTCGGGCACTTTGCAAATTAATATTCACCAATGGCGATGTTGTAGAGTATTCACAGATAGTTATGGCCATTGGCTAATTAATCTATTTTATGGGCTATCCAGTGAAAGTAGCTTATGTTTATGTTGTTAACGTACATATTCGGTGGCTGGTGGAAGAGCTCGAATGATGCTTAAGTACTTATCAAGAAAAGCCAACTACGATGGATTCGAGGGTCTAAAAAGCTTATATATGTAAATATAATAAGATTTACTATTTAATGATGGGAAATCGATTTAAACGCTTACAAAATCGCTTTTTCGTTTTATTTAGGAAAATTCTTGAAAACAAGTAAGGTACGGCTAAGTTCGTGTGCAACCGAACATTTTATACTCTTGCAACTTTCAGGAATGAAAGCAAGCTAAATACCTTGAGCTGTAAAACGTCAACCTGAGGATCGAAACCAAGCAATTTTATATACATACATATAAACACTACATATAACTCATATGCCGACAGACACATATCGTTTGTCAGAAAAGCAAAAACTGTTATATGTAGAATATTGGTTATATGTTGGGGTAGTATCGACCAAATTTTATCTCTTTTTCTAAATACCACAAACTGTTAACATGTCAAATACTAAAAAACTAATGTAGCGTAAAGTCAGTCGGATGTTCGAAAATCCGGATAATATTTATGTGGAACGTAAGTCAAGTTTTCGCTCAAATTTATTTATTTTTGGCCGATACATGCAGTATAATAGATTAGATATATGATTTTACCATGAAGTGGCCGCTGTCACGCCCATCGTTCAATTTTCACACTGGCTCTCATAAAGCTTACTCACACCATCCCGGCGGAAAATTTTTACGTCTCTGACAAATTTAATTATTGACTTCTCGTGCTTTTAATAGTTTTTAACAGTACGGTTATATAGGGAGTGAGCGGGGTTATCCTCCGATTTCATCCACTTTCATATTATAGGTTGGAGTTCTTATAAGATTTGTACTCAGCAAATTTGGTTGTTATAGCTTAAGCGGCTTAGGAATTATGAACATTGAACTTATTAGAGGGCGAGGCCACGCGCACTTTTTAAAAAATTTTTCGGCAGCAACTAGTTGCAAGAGTATAAATACATATATGTTCGAAACATTTTGTATGAAAATTTCGTTTTGTACTATTTTTATAAGCCATTAAGCCAATAATGTGTAGTTGTTCTACAGGTCTCAAGAAAAAAATATTTTTTCAAACGTTTCTGTTTCTCAAAACGAACTTTTTAGCTCTTGCATAAAAGCTATTTCAAAAATTTTTAACGAATCATTATGAAAGATGGCAGGTCGGCAGAAAATGGGCTGCCACAAATGCAGTTCCCTCAAACTGCCAATTTGAAATGGGCTTAAGGGGAACATCTCGGCATAGCAAGACGGGACACACCACAAATGTAGTTTCTTATAGTGTTGCTGGTGCTTAGGGGAAAGAACATCTATTTTAGGGAAGATAAAACTAAGTATGGTCATCACACGTCACCTTCGGAGTTTTAGTAAATTGAAATCGGCGGATTGCAGAGCGGGCGGCGAGGATGATGAAATAATGGAACACCTCCTATGTAAATGTCATATTTCAGCCGTTGAGACTGTTTATGTTTCAATATATTTGTTGGGCAACTGGGAAACAAGGTGGAACATTTCAGTTGTTTCAATGGGAGTAAAGATGGTCTAACTGCAAACGACAGGGTCTGATGCCATTGGGCCTGCTCAACCAACCAATCATTTTGATTTTTACCACAAAATAAGTCATAATTGAAAAACGATTTCCTAACCCTTTTAAGTAACAGATAGACACGAATAAGATAGCTGTTGTGATATAATGTATTTTCAAGCTTTTAGTTATAGCTAAGCCACTGTAAATATAAGGTAATTTAATATTATTATAATTAAAATGACAATAAGTTCCTAACGATAAAACTGTCAAATTAGATCTCACTCTTAAAAACCGAGAAGTTTTTTTTTAAGAAAATCAACATCTTTATACTAATAGTTGTGGACGCGCGTGAAGTCAATGGTTTTACTTAGGAAGTAGACTAGAATGAAATCAACATGAAGTGAGATAAAGCGGGTTAAGCAGAAAAAATGGACCGTTAGTATGATCGGCATACATGAGCGGGGATCATACGTATAAAATTATGTCATAATACCCGATTTCATAATTTGTAAACTTAAAGTATTAACCAGTTTTCAAATAAAAGATCTACTTATAGTATCTCTAAAGAAAACTCCGGAATTATAAAAAAAATGATAATTCAGAGCTTAGTGTTGTTATAACGGGTATCTAATCTCACTGGTAAGAATTAGATAGGTTATCATAGATGTAATCCAACGGTAGGCTCAGTAAAAGTGCTGCTTCGACGGGGTCGGACCAAAGGGAGAAGGGTGTCAGATGAGTAGGGTTAACAGGGTACGCAAAGAGGTGGCTAGTGTCATGGGCGGACTCATTGCACGCTGGACATATGTTTGATATGTCAGGCTCTATTCTGGATAAGTTGGAGTTTAAACTGATATAGTATCCAGAACGAAGCTGCGCAAGGGTCATTCGTGGTTTTCGCTGCAACTCGAGCTATTCGTTTGCAATGGGTAGTAGTTTGACTCCAAGTACGCAATTCACTGAGAAGGAGTCGGTTCAGGTGTTAATGGCGGTCAGTGCATATCTGAAATTTGTTGCGTCAGATGTATTGAAGAATTGTTTCAACGGTCTTGGGTACCAAATTTTTATTCTACATAATGAAAACATATAAACATCATTTGTATTTCATTTATTAAAAACATTTCTTCAGTCGGAGCATTCTCTACTTTCTTCAGAGAATATTTTCTATGGCTTGAGTCAGATTATTTCAGTTGAGATAATTTGAAAAATTTGCCATATGCTCAATTCGCTGAATATGTAAACGATGCATTCATTTTTACGTATTAAATATTTACAGGCTCAAGAGAATGAATGTTGAAATTAATCGAAAAAAACCTGACTTTTGAATTAGATAGATTCAAATGCTCTGAGTTATGGACCCAAAAAGAAAAGCTTTATAAGCAATATTTGTCTTCAAAGAAATAAAAGCAGTACAACACTACACGACTATTAAAAATACATAAGATCACTATATCCTTACAAAATATTTACCAGCCCAACGAATTTCGCGCACTACAAATAACCTTTCCAACCACTTTCACTTACAGGCACTTGAATCTTCAAAAAGCACAAACGCTTTTGCAGCGCCAAAGCTATGCAAAATATATACGTAAGTTTATATGTTTGTATGTATAACTATATACTTATATAAAGGCATTTATTTCACAACATTGTGTTAATACAAGGTACGTTCCAAAGCAAACAGGACTTTTTGAATCTAGCGCCTCCTGGTGGCGCCATCTATATGTCCACTGGTGCGTTAGAATATGCTATCTTCATCGATTGTCCAGTGAGAATTTCATGACATTTAATTGATTGGAAGTGAAGTTATTGCGTTTTAAGTGTCAGTATGTTTGGGTTATCGGTGCGAAAATGACCTTCGAATAAAGAGCCAACATTCAATTTTGTCTTAAAATTGGTAAAACTTTTTCCGAAACGTTTCAATTGATGAAACAAGTTTATGGCGATGATTGCTTATCCCGTAGCAGTGTGCACGAGTGGTTTCAACGTTTTCAAAATGGTCGTGAGGACATAAATGACGATCAACATGTGGGCCAATCAAAATCAGTGATCACCTGAAATTCCATCGAAACTGTGCGTGAATTCATTTCACTGACACTCATTTCAATTCAAATCAGCTGAAATCATGATTGAAATTCATGGAAATGGAATTGAACATCTTCAGAACATCAGTTTATCGCATTTTGACTGAATATTTGGGCTTACGAAAGGTGTGTGCATGGCTTGTTCCGCACAAATTGACTGACGACCAAAAATTGTTCAGAATCCAACATTCGATTAAACGTTTGTGACCGATTATTTGACCAAAAATCACTTATTAACCATTAACCACTCCCCGTATTCACCTGATGTGGCACCGTGTGACTTCTTCCTTTTCGGAAAAATGCATTTTCCCATGAAAGGAAAGCGTTATGCAGACGTAGAGGCCAATCAATAGGCTAGCACCGGCATACTGGCGGTCATACCGGTCAACGAGCTAAAACACTCATTCGACATGCTTTTGGACCGTGCAAAAAGCTGTATTGAAGCAGAGGGAGACTATTTTGAATAAAATAAATTGATTTTGCCGAAAAAGCCATTTGTTCTGTTTTTTTTAAGTCCTGTTTACTTTGGAACGCACCTTGTACTTTAAAAATTCTCGAAGGGCATTTTTTACCAGCCGCAGCCAAAGGAAAATATTTCGCAAAAAGCAAATAATAGAATCCTCCTTGTAGTCCTCTTAACTTTGAGTTAAATATTTTGTATTAAGGAAAAGGAAAGATTAGTATTAATTGTTCAGCAATAATTGTTTGTGGCCAAAAAAGTCGATATGCATTTTTGAAATATCGACTGACTTAAGTAAGTCACATTAGTTGTTTTCATGTCTGTTTAAATTTTACTATCCAAGTGAATTTTTTGATAACTTGGTCAAGAGCTTTTTATAATAATTGTGTTAATACATTGTGTATACCGGTATTCTCTTTAGACAATTTTCAAATTATTGGAAAAGTCGTTAAATCATTATTTTTTTTTTTAATGTTTGTGAAATAAGTTTTTGCATCATTTTATCAACGAGAGACGACAAGACCATATTGGATTGCCATTTCTTACCAACAAAAATTTTTATCGGAAAGATTCTTAAACTGCTGTGTTTATGCTCCTACTATTGTATCAATACAAGGCGTTAGAAGGTGGGTCAGACAACAATTAATAAGATATGCAATTTTTCTTATTTGCAGTATATTTTATGGTTTAGGATCCTATTTGTAAATTTCTAAAAACACAAAAATGTTCTGTCCCATTCGTTGCAGAGCTGAAGCTTTGAATCAGTTAGACTCAACTCGTAAATTTGCTACAGAGTATTATAGTTTTGTTCACCTAACGGTGGTTGTTGTAGCTATTGTAGTTTAAGAGATAGATAGGAACGATAAACTTATTAGAGGACGGCCTATGCACACATTTTCAAAATTGTTTACTCACAGATGGTTTTTGCTACTGCGAGCCCCTGTGCCAAAAAATATCTTAATTTAGTGATTGATTATGGCACTCTATCGGTTTGAGGTTAATGGCGTTTTATGGGCGTGGCAGTCGTCCGATTATGTCTATCTATGAAGTCGTAATATTTTAATCAAGATATCTTAATTTTTACTCAAGTTACAGTTTGCACCGACGAACGAACGGACAGACAGAGAGTCACCCGAATCTCAACTCGTGCCATCATATTGATCATATATACATATGTATACTTATTTGTATAACCCTATTTCGATCCGATTAGTTTTAGGTGATAGATATAACCATTACATGAGCAAAACTATTGTACCCTGTAGTAACATGTTGCAAGAGTATGCAAATTGCATTATGTTTAGTAAAGCCTGGTAGAGAAATTCGATTATTTGCTTCCCACTCCCGAAAGCAATTGTCAAATTTAGGCTTTTTGTAAGGCCCATGTAATGGTCTCACTTCTTGAATGAAAAAAAAAATACGGAAATAGTCTAAAACCCTAAAGAAAATGTGTTATATTTCAAATTGCTGGCAAATTTAATAGAAAAATGGAACAATCGCAATTAGTCTAAATTTAATATCATAACTTGTTTATGTTTAGAGATTTTAAAATATGGCTAATTTAAGTACCCCAAAATGATTTTTAGCAATTTATTTGCGGTTCCATCCGAGTTTGGCGCTTTCCTACTTGCTTTTACAGCTTTATTTTTCTTGTTGTTGCCGCTAGTGCCGCCATTGTGTGCCAAAAACTTAAGTACATGTAGCTTTATAGAATATAAATCATATTGTAAATGAAAATGTTGAGAAGGCAACAACAAAAAGTGCACAAAAGTGGCGAAGGAAATGAAAAAAAGCATAATCGGCACAGCGGTAAAAGAATTTTTAACTACAAAAATTAACAAAACCGGCAGAGTAAAAAAATAAACGCACACGAGCAAGCGCATCTATACATACATATATGAAAGTATTTAAGCATGTATGTGTACAAGCAAAAAGAAAACTACATGTCAGTTATGTAAATATTCACTAGTATGCGTGAGTGTGTGTGTGCATTCGCACTTAAGTTAGTGTGTAAGTAATGTACTGGCATAGTCGTGTCTATTTGCCAAGCCCTGTGGCACAGAGCGCTCGCCGAGACGCTTTGTTGTTGTTATCAAGTTTTTGTTTTTTTTAATTTTTATATTTTTTTAGTTGTTGGGCTTTTTCATTTTTTCAGGGGAATATTCATTTTTTCGCCGCTTTATTTAACTGCGAGTTAAGTGAAAAAGCCTTGAAGCGCACTTACACACTCACACTCGCGTGCAAAAGTGCATGCAACGAGCAAGAAGCCGCCATATCCATTGTATTTGCATATTTGGCAGCAGCGGCCGAGTCCGAGCCAAAAAAAAAGAGTTCAAGAGGCACTGCACGCACACGCACACACACAACACCACGAAAGCACATGCATATTTATATATCAGTGTGTGTGCAGATTACTTACACTGCTGTACATGTGTTTAAAGTTATAACGAGCAGAGGATGCGCTAATGCACACGCTCACGAGTAATGGGAGTGGCTAAATAAAAAATGTACTGCCGGTCAGCGCCTTCCAAAAACTCAGCCAATGCTCGTTTGCAGTTCGTTGTTGCTATTGTTCTTGTTGTTGCCGTTGTTGTTGCGCGCTAAATAAGTAAAATAATGTTGAGTGTTTTTCACTTAAAGCGCAATATAAGTGGAAAAAATTCACACAAAATTTGCAGCAGCTGCAAAAAATGCAAAATATTATATACAGCAACAACAACAACAAATAATGTAAAAAAAGAATTTGGAAAAAATCGGCAAAATATGTGCCTGAAATGGTTTTAAAAGAGTAATGGCGTTTAAAAAAGTGTGTGCGAGTGCATTTACACACATACATGCAAACATAAGTATTACATATACAAATGTACATAGGTATATACAACTGACCACTGCATTGTATATACACTTGCCACGCAAATTGGCTGTGTGTAATGCACTTTACGGGCAATATGTGTAAATGCGCTTATTTAAAGGCACTGATGTACACACACACATACATACATATACATATGTATATATGTGTATAAAATATATATTTTTACATATAAAGCACACAGGCATATATAGATATGTATCCCCATGCAACGTAATAAATATGCAGCAGTGCCGCATTACCTGTCGTGAATAGCCAAAGCGTTGCCACAACAAATATCCTTGCTATTTTTTTTAAATTTTTTTAAATTTTCCTGGCTTTATTGTTTTCGCTGTGGTAGTTTTTTACATTTTTTTTCTGCTTGCGTTTTGGCTGCTGTAACGGTCGTAATTTTTGTGCTTGGCTAATTAGCACAGCCGGTTGAAAAAGTTTAGTGAGCGAGAAAAATTGCTGCTAAGGCAGGCAGCCCATATGCATGTACATATAGTATATACAATTATACATAATTACATACATACACATATATTTGCATTTAATTGCTCTGCCGGTTAAAATACAATATTTTCCACTTTTAGCTTTACCTAATTTTTGTTGACCTCGTTTAATATGCCGTTTTCGACAGAGAAATTTAAACTTTTTCAACGTGACGATGTTTTAAATATTTTCAATTTCCAAAACCTTCCTTTCATGATTGTTAAAGTTTTTTTGATAGAATTTATAACAATTATCTATTATCTATTTATTACAAATTGTAAAAAATTTGTCATAGTTGCCACATGAAATTTAAAATTAAAATTGATTATGTTACTTGACAAAATAAAGACCGTTTTTTGGCAGCACAATAATGGTTCGCTCGCTTTCGTTCTGGAAATTTCAATGTGAGAGATGCACCTCGCTCTGGGCGAGCTATCGTTGAAAAAATCAATGAAATTATGGAAAAATTTACCAGGACCGTCACATCAATAGCCACAACAACACTAAGGAACCTAACATTTATCATCAAACGATTTTGAGTACCACATGATTTGTCTGTGAAAAATTGAATGGATCGAATTAACATCTGGTGAAACGAATTGAAATTGAACCATATCTGAAGCGAATGGTAACAGGAGACGATCAAATACGACAATAATGTGCGATCATGGTCCAGGCGTGGTGTAGCTCAACAAATGGTCGCAAAGCCAGAATTGATTCTGCCTCGGTTATGCTGAGTGTTTCGTGGGATTGGAAAGGAATCATCCACTATGAGCTACTCCAGCCTGGTCGAAGGATTGATTCTGAATTGATTAAAAAAAACAAGTAAGGAAGGGCTAAGTTCGGGTGTCACCGAACATTTTATACTCTCACATGATAAAGTGATAATCGAGATTTCATTATCCGTCATTTACATATTTTTCAAATACCGTATTTGTGTAAAGTTTTATTCCGCTATCATCATTGGTTCCTCATGTATGTATTATACAGAGAAGGCTCAGATGGAATTCAAAATAGCGTTATATTGGAAGAAGGCGTGGTTGTGAACCGATTTCACCCATATTTCGTACATGTCATCAGGGTGATAAGAAAATATTATATACCGAATTTCATTGAAATCGGTCTAGTAGTTCCTGAGATATGGTTTTTGGCCCATAAGTGAGCGACGCCAAGCCCATTTTCAATTTTTAAAAAAAGCCTGGGTGCAGCCATTTCTTTCGTAAAATTTAGTGTTTCTGACATTTTTTGTTAGTCGGTTAACGCACTTTTAGTGATTTTCAACATAACCTTTGTATGGGAGGTGGGCGTGGTTATTATCCGATTTCTTCCATTTTTGAACTGTATATGGAAATGCCTGAAGGAAACGACTCTGTAGAGTTTGGTTGACATAGCTATAGTAGTTTCCGAGATATGTACAAAAAACTTAGTAGGGGGCGGGGCCACGCTCACTTTTCCAAAAAAATTACGTCCAAATATGCCCCTCCTTAATGCGATCCTTTGTGCCAAATTTCACTTTAATATCTTTATTTATGACACTTTATAGGTTTTCGGTTTTCGCCATTTTGTGGGCGTGGCAGTGGGCCGATTTTGCCTATCTTCGAACTTAACCTTCTTATGGAGCCAAGAAATACGTGTACTAAGTTTCATCATGATATCTCAATTTTCACTCAAGTTACAGCTTGCACGGACGGATGGACAGACGGACGGACGGACAGACAGACATCCGGATTTCAACTCTACTCGTCACCCTGATCACTTTGGTATATATAACCCTATATCTGACTCTTTTCGTTTTAGGACTTACAAACAACCGTTATGTGAACAAAACTATAATACTCTTCTTAGCAACTTTGTTGCGAGAGTATAAAAAGGGCTTCGACTTCCATCAGAACAACGCTAGACCATACACATCTTTGATGGCTCGGCGAAAACTGGGAGGGTTTGGCTGGGAAGTTTTGATGCAACCACCACATAGCCCTGAGTTTGCACCATCGGACTATCATTTGTTTCGGTCAGTGCAGAACTCCCTTAATGGAGTGAAGTTGGCTTTAAGAGAAGCTTGTGAAAATTACTTGTCGCAGTTTTTCGCCGAGAAACCAGAAAAGTTTCGCACTGATGGAATAATGTCTCTAGGCGAAAAATGTAAAAAAGTCGTTGACCAAAATGGTAAATATTTAGTTCATTATAAATATGAAAAAATTAGTTTAAGTTTGATTAAAAATACGAAAAGACTTTTTCGACTACCCAATATTTATATCAGATTTCGCTAGTTTAGCTGTCAAAAATATTTCCGCAAACGAGTTTTTAAAACTCAAATATCTAGTGCCGTTCACGAAACTACTTCTTTCGATGCAATGGTCACGGTATCTCAAGTTTTGTTTAGTCGATTTATTTGAAATTTAGTACGAATATTTTTAAAATATGTATAACCTATGTATATACTAAGAAAAACTGAAAATTTCTAATTTGTTATATTTTTAAGACATTTTAGAAAGTTAAAACATGAAATCATTGAACTTTATTTTTCACTAGTCGCAATTTTTTAACCTTTTTGCAGGGTTGTCATTTCATACGATCATTAGTTACATTTTTAGTAATCAATAATCGTTAATGATTTATTTTTTAAACAACCACAAACTTTATTTATCTATTTTGAGGACGCATTACTTTTTGTTTTTTTTTTTTTTAATTATGTTGTGAATTTTAAAATATGTATTATATGTATGAGTAAATAAATAAGAAATTGGATATTGAATATATCCATTCCTTTATTTTTTTTTTTATGTGGCGAAGTGTGAAGTATTTTCAGGATATAGAACCACTAAAGAATGTTTTTGGTATGCTACTAATATAAACGTGATTGTACGCAATTAGCCTTTTAAATGTCTGAGGAATTTCATATGTACGGACATCAAAAAAAGGCTAAGATTTTTATTAGGAAGATTGATTTTCTTTTAAGGGATTCCATCGGTTTCCTCGGGTAACATCATGTTTTTAATTTTTTCCTCATTGTTTATTATTGTTGCAAACATACACTGATAAAGAATACATTCTAAAATTTTTGTAAAAAAAAATATTTTAAATTCGGCCATTGCGACACCATTTCCGATGACCTCTAGGAAAAAATATATGCCCGTATTGAACAGATAACTCCTTAAAGGATACAGTAAAGTGAAAAAATACGTTTTTTAATTAACACCTTAACTTTAAACTTGGACGAAGGAAAAAACCTGAAAATTGATTTTTTGGCAGACATTTTTACAAAAAAAATAAAAATTCGGTGAAAATTTCGGGACATTTTTTTTCAAATAGTTGTAATCACAAGAAATCCTTCGTCCAAGCCTTTTTCTCAAAGACCTGTGTTAAACTTCATGAAGATCGGTTGAGTAGTTCTCGGCTTCGCCAACCGACATCAAAAACACATTTTCGAGTTTGTATTTGTTGAGTTTGTATGTCTGATATGTGCTACAGTGGTCCGATATCAGCTGTTCCGACAAATTGCAAGCTTCTTGGGGAGAAAAGGGATGTGTGAAAAGAAAAAACTCAAAACCTGAGGGACAATTTCGTGTACAAACAAAGATACAAGCAGACGGACGCACAGATGTCATAAGCGTTCTTTCAGAAAACTCCATTGAACTCAGTAATTGCAAGGGAGAGAGTTTACTGCTAAAATGTATCGAGTTTCTATAATCAGTTTCAGATAAACTTACTTGAATTGCTAATTGAAGTCAGGTTAAGGATACCCGAAATAATATTGCTTATTTCACCACTGAAGCCATATATACATACTTAATTATTGATTGTATTACGGCTTCCGTCATTATTTTTCCAGCTTTGAAATTAGGCTCAAGAACGATTAAAGATAATGGTCAATAACAAGAATATTTCAGTATAACCTCACTATATCTGCACTAACCAAATACTGACAGAAGCAATGCAAGTAAATACATACTATATGTATAAGTAGATATATAAAGAATATACATGTACCATATATATTTTAAAACGGGTCCTTTTTGCGCTCTTATACGCTTTCTCTTTTGCTGCCGCTGCCAACCGTTGAGTTGCTGGGTATTTTTGCATAAAATTAAAAAGTTTAATTTCCTGTTTCGTGGTGATTTCAAAACAAAACTCTTGAAATTAAACTGCTGCGGTGTTGGTTGGGAAAGTTACTGATGAAATTCATGAAATTCATTACACTTGCGCGTATGCAAAACGCTCGTAATGAGCTGCAGTAAGAAGCAGCGTGAAGCAGAGACAGCAACTTAGGGGTGTGCAGAATGAACTTATTTATTGTTGCTGTTGGTATATAAAATGACACCATTTGATATTACGCAGTGGAAAATAAAAGTTTTTGCTCATAAAGACAAGTGACAAGAGACAGCGTAACAGCGAGAGTGTACGAGTAGTTGGAATGAACTGACGTAGCCGGAAGTGTGGAACCGGTGTTGGGTGAAGAGGATGTGGTTGATTATGTTCTTTGTTCTTCCCCTCTTTTAAATGGAAAGTTATTTATGGAAATAATTTAATGCAAAAGCTTGTGACCTTATATTACATGCGCAAGAGTGGGAAACTCACGCCTCGATTGGACATAATCGAATGTTATATTATAATATGCATGTTGATATCCAGCATGTAGAAGTGCCTTGAATATATTTCAACTATAGTAAGACAGATTCTAGGTGAAACAGTATTTTTTATTTAGCTTATCTCATAGAGAGTGCTCGAGTAGTATTAAAACTAAAAAAAAGTTAACTTCGGTTGTATCGAATCAAATTATCTACGCTTCACAAACACAAAAACTTCTTCTCAGGAACTTAAATCCGATCGTTCTGATAATATGACAGCTATATGCTATATTGAGACGATATGAACAATTTTTCCAGAGATTGCAATATTGTTTTAAGCAATAATCCATGCGAAGTTTCTTGAAGATATCTCGTCGAAATAAAAAGTTTTTAATACCAGCATTTTATTCAATCAACAAAGATATGTCTCTCCCTATACATATTTGGAGAAAAGTCAACCATATACATAAATGGAAATACTTTCGTCGTGGGCTAGAGAATATGAAGTTTGGAGAGGATATGGGGATAAATAAGTTAGTATAAACCACATGCGATGAGAAGTATTGCGTTTAGTTCAGTAATGTGTTCTGGAAAAAATAAATTTTTGCTCAAAGTGGGCATTGCAGATTTCTATTTATAAGTAGATCCACCTGAAAACCAACTATGTTACATATATCGGCACCTAAATCTAAGGTATGAGTATTCTTTTGGGAACATTTACCCTTACATGGGTCATGATATTCAGATCTTATCCAACTTTTACTCTATAATACAAAAAGAAAATGAAATGTTCTTCCCGGAAATGCCTTTCTACCTTTAACAATACTACAGATAAATATATAAGTATGGACCCACCCACATATCAATACTTTTATACATGTGTAAAATATGAGTTTCGTAGCTTAACCTGATTCTTTAAATAAGAGAATTTTTACTCAGGTTGTCCCTTGCACAGACCGACAGTCAGAGGAATTTCAGAAAATATTGCTGAGAGTAAAAAGAATTCTTTGGCATACATTGTCTAGATACTTTGGTGTAAGTGGCTGATAAAAATAGAAAAAATGAAAAAAAGATAGTTCAATGAGACTGCATACGTTTACACAAAACCTCTTTTGGCTCCCAACCCGGTTTATTAGGCGACGGATCGACGAGGAAAAACGAAGGAACCGAGTCAGTCGGGCTCAGGTTGAACGCTTTATGGTTTTGTTCGAACCATTTCGCTGCTATCTTATAATTTTTTATGTAATCATAATATGGAAATTCTTTGAAAGTGAGAGTAAGGATACAAATTTGCCAATTAAAAATGCAAAATTCGAGAACGCGATATAGAATACTACTCTAGCGACAACGCTTAGTCTTTGGTATAGACTTGTTTTTCAGAAATACATAAAGTGCATTCGGCGATTTTTACGATGAGTAAGATTATTCAACAAAGAAGTTTCATTAAATTTTGAGTGCGAAATCAAATTTCTTGTGCTGGACTATACAACATTTTCGAAAGAGCCTTTGCTGATAATTGATTGTCGAGAGCAAGTTTTTGATGGGTAAAAATTATTCAAAAAGGGTCGAGAACGCGTTGACGATGAACCACGTCCAGAACCAACATCAACTGATAATCAACACGTCAATAAAATAAGGGAATTGGAGCTTCAAAATCGACGATATTTTACTGACATCGTTGGAATATCGGAAAGATCATTGAAAAGCATTCTGAAAATTCATTTGAGCCTAAGAAATGTGCAAGCACGATTGGTTCCGAAATCACAATTTTTTTCGAAAAACAGCGTCGCGTTAACGTCTCTGAAACAATGTTTTCCAACTATCAGGATGTCATGAAACATATTATTAGTGGCGATAAGCCTTGAATCTATGCTTACGATCCGGAAACCGACGATCAATCGGCCGAGTATCGTGCAAAAATGAGCCTAACCCGAAAAAAACACGAAAGCAGGACAAAAGTCGAAGTTATTTTGAGGGTTTTCTTTGATTATCGAAGTGTGATGCACTCCGAATTCCTTGCGACTGGCCAAACTGTCAACAAGGAATGCTAGTTACTCTAATGGTGTTATGCGTCATTTACGCGAAGCCATTCGTAAAAAGAGATCGGAATTATGGGCCGACAACTCTTAATTTTTGCGCCACAATAATGTATCGTCGCATACTATATTGGTTCATCGTTAGTTTTTCGCAAACTTTTCAACCAATATCGTTCCCCAACCACCGTTTTCATCTGCTTTGAAGTAATTGAGGATTGATTAATCATGAATCGTTAAAAAAAACCTTGGCACATTGGTATATTGTAGCCAAGGGGCTACTCTGGGGAGGGCTACATATATTTTGAAGAATTAATAAAGAATTTTAAAATTATAAACAAAGTTTTACTATTTTTGCTCAAAGTGTATATCAAAACATCGAAAGATTAAGACCAACCCTGATGTTAAGTTAATAGTACATATACATACATATCTTGTAATTAATGAGAGTATATTAAATTTATGAAATTCATGTTATATTTTGATTCCTAGAATGAGCAAATATTTGTTTGTCTCTGCAATTAACAAGAGACTTTATGACATATATCGGTAATCATAGAGAAAATTATAATAAGATTTCTATACGTGAATACATGTTTTTGTATTTATGCAATCAAAAGTCTTGAAATATTTGCCAACGTTTGGCCGGCGGCTAAATAATTGCAAATGAACTTGCCATCTATTTAATATTAAATGTCAAAATACTTTGGATTGAAATTAACATTTCAAAAAGTAAACAAACTAACTAATAAAATTATGTGCGAAGGTTTGTATTCATGACTATTTATATCAGTTGATATAATTGTTATGCTTTCTGCATTTGAGGTTAAATAGTATTTGATTTTGGTACTAATAATAAATGGATTTGAATGAGTAATTAACGGAAATATGCATATTAAGCAAATATTTTACAAAGTACGTTTGAAGATTTTGACAAAATTGCGCAAGAAATTATGCTATAGTATGCCGTTCTTAAGGATACGTGGAAATATCTTGAAAAGTATAAATAGAAATACATAAAGACGTGCTTTTTTAGAACTATTTAAAAAATTACACAATAGAAACACAAATAAAAATGTAATTTCGCAGTGGTTTGACACAAAGGATAATTTCGTGACATTTCAGAACCATGAGCCTTTAACCGAAAACTCACAAATTAAAATAGTTGTTATATTAAGAATAAAATATTAAATAAAACTTTTAAATTAAAATCCAACTTAAAACCAGCTTTAATTCTTAAAGCCAACTGATGATATCATCGCTTCGGGCAGCACAAGAATACACACTTTGAAAAGGCGACAAGTTTTATCTCTCACAAACCATAACGGAGGCGTATCCCTGAGCGCACTATGGTGTACGATATCAAAAGTGAACTGCTATTACAACAACAACAATGGTAACAACGTAAATGCATTGAAAATGTGTAAGAAGCTGAAACGGTTGGCTGTGTCAGTTCAGTAGCGTGACGCTAATGGAGCATGTCTAATGAGTGTAGCTTAAAACGGAAAAAGCACCCAAAATTGATGGCATTGGCCAGAGGAGCGCAGGCGAACGTAGCATGGCGGGAGAAAAGAAAAATCCGTGATCAAGAAAATCAATTTCAAAAATTTTTTATTATTTAGCTATGTGTAGCTGTTTGTTTGTGTGTTGCAGGTATGGGTAAGATATTGTACATATAAATATTTGTATGTCTGTAGACATTTTGAAATCGTCATACGTAGTTATTTCTATGGTGAGGCAATATCTACAGATATCTTGGTAGCGTTGGTAGCGGTATTGAATATAGATCTGCTCCTTATACACAGATGTATAATGGTGTTAGATTTTATGCACTCGCAACATGTTGCATAATGTATATTGTGGGCGAAAAAATCTATTGTTCGACAAAGATTAATTATTATACGCCAAAATGATGTAAGAAGAATCAGAACAGATACAAGCGGACATAAGGAATCAAACTACAATTTATGCTAAATATAAGTCACAATACATGCATTATTTTGCTCTGAATTTTTTAAAACGATGGTAATATGAAAATATAAGATATCAAGTTTCAGTTGCATAATGCCCTAAGTTATAGGTGTCTAACCAAGTGCAAATTTCTTTTCATAACGGTAAAAGTGAAGGCTATGTAAAAGATATTATGATGTTTTCAATATAACGCGATGATAAGTAGTCGAGCAGCGTCATGAGTGCCGAGTTCTGTCTCAAAGAAGTAGAATTCATATGACTACAGTGTCTTAACTTTAAACAAAACTTCAAGCTGAGTTACATTTTGCTGTGCAAAAGTCAATGGTTTAATTACCTTAATAACTCTAATGAATATTTATAAATATATTTTTTAATATTCAAGAAGACATTTGATCTCAAAAAACATCCTTGAAGATCGATAAGATCGTTTTGAGACTTTAAGAGTTAAAACTAATATCAATTTGAAAATCGCTCAATTTAAAGAACGTTTTTTTTATTTTCCCGGAAATAAATTTAAATTATTGTCTGTATCACTCAATGATTGTAAGTAATATTTTATCGAAATTGTGAACAAAACTGCCGTTTTGAAGTTGTTTGACTGTGGGACTGACGTTGTTGGACTCCAGTACAGAGGGGTTTCTCAAATAACTCGGGGAACATTCTCAAAAGACGAAATCATTTATAAATAATATTATATCTTACATTTAGTGAAAGAAAATTTTTTAAAAGCCTCCCTAAGGGATTCTTAACGAAGCAAGAAAAGATCTGGTATATAGTAGTAGGTGTAAGCGTTGTTTCCAAAAAGCGTTGCACTGTTAAATGCACCCACGAACAAGAACTACGATGGACTAAACACAATAGTTCTTTCGATGAAAACAAGTTTAGAAATTTTTCAAAAATAATTAAGTGCCAAATTTAAAGCTGTAGAGTGATTGATGACTTAATTTAATTAATAATAATAAACACATAGGAAACTAAATATTGTCCTTTATAACGTAATCGTCGAATTTCGCGACTATAACTGAAGGTTTTGAAAGATATTTGAAATTATTGTCACTAAAACTATTAATATTTATGGAGCACAACTTAATTTAATCTAAAAATAGCATACTATATATATATCATGTTTTTTTATTCGTAATTTTTTTGTTACGTTTAATCCTCGAAGACCAAAATCACAGAGGCAATGGAGAACTTTTTTATCGCCCGGTGTGATCGCGTGTAACTCAAAAAATATTTAATAATTTCGTCAAAGTTTTATCGTCTACTTTTACATTTTTTTATAAATTTAATTTTAAAATTTTTAAACGATTAATACGGTAAGTTTTTTTTTAATTCTCAAATATCGTACATTTTTAAGCTGCCACACTCGGTATGTCTCATAATTCCTTCCGCTTCCATTGATAACAAGTTCAAACTATATAATATTCCACTCCGGCCGAACCTAAACTACCTTTCATGCTATTAATATCTTTATAGAGCGTAATGCCTACTTAAATAGGAATTTAGATATGTATAGAAATAATTTCTCTTGCTTCAGTAAAAGAAATCTAGCAGAATGCAACGTCATCGGACATTCGACACGCCTCGTTGGCTGACCATATGCGTCCAATTCCGAATCAAGCATTGCCTCTGAATCTCACAAACACCAACATACATACAAACAAGTATATGAGCACCGTTTGATAACGTTTTGTATTTTGTACGGCAGCAACAACATCAAGAAGAAAGATATAAATAAATAAAATGAAAAAAAAGAAAGAAAAAAATCTTAAAATGTCAGTTGTATGTTGAATTTTCACACAACGCCTTAGACAGCCTCACTTAATGGCAATAAAAAGTAAATTAAATCAGTGTCCTTAATCCCTGAATTGATGTCGGCGTTTTTCCTTATACGCTGCCATGCTACTACCCGACATTATTTTGTTCTCGTTTTCCTATTCATTTTGCGCCTTACAATATTCTTTCAATTTCTTACTTTTTTTGGAATTTTTCTTCTTTCTTTTTGTGTTGCCATCCACTTTCTTTTCTCCGCTTCATTACATCTGAGGAGGCGGGGTTTGGTAACGATGACGATGACGGCGACAACGCCGGCAAAGCTGGAGCATTGTTGTGTGCCGCCACGTCGCCGGCAAAGCTTAAAATGTTGAGCAGAGGCTTCAATTTAGTTAGTTGAGAAGCGGCAGAAATCACTTTGGCTCAGACTATGCGGCTTAGAGGCGTGCAATGACAGGCGCACATGCCTACGCGCGTTCAAGCATTTTTACATACACTCACATACACAGCTAGAGTACTCGATATAGGCCGCACTAGACCTTTTGTTGGTTGCCACGACCATTCGAGCATATTGGCACGCAGCGCTTTGAATTGGAGCGCATAGTCGCAGGAGACTGAGCTGCTATCGGCACGACTCGTGTAACAGTCAGCTGTTCAACGCGCTTACGATTCAAATTATTGGCGCGTCTTACAACATGCCAATGCCCACAGACATACATTCATACCTATACACTTACTTGAGTATGCGTGTAATAAAGACTTCAATGGCAAATTTAAAAAGATTACAACAACAATAATGGTTACAAGTCGGCGGCAGAAGCGCACTTTGAGCTTTTAATATGCGAGAGATTATGATTTTGCGGAAATTCTTCGCTGTCTGCCAGAAGTTTTGTAAAATTGTTTAAGTTTATTTCTCTCTGTCATAAAAATTCCGCAGGAACTTTATAAATCGATTTGAGCCAATGGAAGCGGACTTTATCTTTATGATGTGGTATAAAATTGTGTTTCAATATCGCAAACATAAGCTGCTTAACTAATTTAGGTTGGATTCCCTAGTCATACTCTCAATGATTAAATATACAAAAGCTGTTTGAAGAGTGGATTGTTAAGTAAACTTGAAATGTTAAAATTGTTTATGGTGGAATTTCCTTTTCACAAGTCAAAGATTTATTTAAATGCCTATAATTTGAACTAATATTGAAACAAAAATTGTGTTTAATACATTTTTTAAGTTCATTTTGAAAAAGGTGGCAACATCCAAAAATATATGCATTAAAATTCTTCTTAAACTGTTTTAATTTTATATGCAAGATAAAATATTTCATTTCTTTAAATAATTTAATTGCACATAAACTTTAAACATCTGGCAACTCTGCTCAAAATTATACATACATACATATGTATGTATATGGTGCATTTTTTTTCACACGTCAAAGGCTTCTTTAAATGCCTATAATATGAACTAATATTGAAACAAAAATTGTATTTCATAAATTTCTTTAAGTTCATTTTGAAAAAGGTGGCGACACCCAAAAGTATTTGCATTAAACGATTTTTTGGCTAGTTTTATTAGCAATTTACAGTGTTATATTTTATAAATATACAATCTAATTGTATATAAACTTTAAGCATCTGGCAACTCTGTTCAAAAATATTTTCTCTTTTAAGCCTTTTCAGTTTGATATCCATATTGAAACAAATGACGTTTTAATCAATTTTTAGTTATGTGAATCAAAAATTCAAACAGGTGGCAACTCCTAACTAATACATATTATAATTACATTATTAATTATTTTCAAATCAAATTTTTTTTCAGTTGGTAACCTATTGAACTTCTTGTGGTCTAAAACAAATAAAACTTTTGTGTGAAAAACACTTATACAAACCCTTAGTTGAATAGTGCATTCAGAGAAGCTCATATAAAACGTAACTGCCTCGAATTAACGAAGATAAAGGGAACACATATGGGAAATCATGTTCAATAATGGTCGAGGTAGCAGAGGTTCCCAGCATCTATTAAAAGTCATTTAAACGCATTTTGTTTAAAGCAAGTCGTCAGCACCACCTTTAAACGAAATATGTATTTAGTTTTTGTGTAAGACCTTATGTGTAACTTCATCAAAAAAATTTGGCTTAAATTTCTCTTCTTGAAACGCACATTTGTCTTTGCATACGAAATATGTCTTCATATATGTATGTATGCACACATGCTAACAATCTGAAGGCCCCGCAGTGGCATAAAGTTTTAAAGTTGAATCAATCATTTTCACTTTGATGCACATCAACAGCAACAACTACAAAACCAGCCGTAGCATCGTTTACAATAACTGTTAGTTACGTCCAAAAAGTCTTAGAGAACGACATTTAGCAAACCCATTTGCAGTGAAATGCTATGGCAACCGTTGCAAATCTACGATCATATACAACATACTATATACATATACATATGAATATATTTACAACACTCAGACTACACTTAAGTAAATTACCGTTATCCAAAATTGCCGGAAAGTGCAAGTAGTTAAATAATTCGAATTGAAGTGTATACAATATAAACTACTGAACATTAGGAACATGAAATAATAATAATAGTCTTTAATATTTATGAGCATTAATCTATAATTTAATATAATAACACTTTAAATGAATGCAATTTTTTTTAGAGCTATAAATACTATAAATAGCTCAACATGGATAATAACTGAAGTAGATTGTATTTAATTATAGGTTAAATGCACGTATCTCATAAGATACTAGAAATACATATAAACGGTAAGTCAAGTTTGGTGGGAGTATATTCCATTGTCATCATAGTCTCCTTACCAAAATGAATCTTTCTTGATAACCTCGCTAACGTACAATAAATGATTATAATCGATGATCATCTGTTCAATGAAAAAATCTTTCATCAATTGGCATTAACATCTTGGCCAAGCACCTCTATCGACTCTAATAAAATTAGTGAATTTTGATTATAACCCCGTCCACTCTCAGTCTGACTATGCGCACTTGTAGTAGAAGAATGAAGGAGATAGCTTCCTTGTTGTCATGATTTATGAAGTTTTGTTCTCATCTGACATATAAAACAATGATTCTTGATTGGTACAAATATCCATATCTTCAATATCCTTATCAAATGCCATATATTTTTCATAAAATGGCGACTACTCAAAACTGGATAATTTCGGATTTTGTTAATCTATAGGATAGGCAGATATATTGAGCAAATTAAAAAAAAAAAAATCGAGTAATTGAAACTTGACAAATCATGACGACCACAACGAAAATCGTTTCGGGAAAAGTGCGTTTATTTTCTCGTTTTTTACTCAAAGCGCTTCCTCAACACGGAAACGGCTCGAAATTTGAAAGTAAAACTATACTCTAAGCTATTGAGATATAAAAAAAAATTTGAGTTTTTCAACTTTTTAGATTAGCGTACCTTCTTAGAGGTTGTGAATTGATCAAGCAAATGCTAAAAATTATTTTATTAATTTATTATTACATTTTGTACAGGGTATATTAAGTCACGCTGTTAAAAACGCTTCGAAGCTAACTCCGGAGACCTTACAAAATATATTCATATATGTATAAATCATCACCGTGACGAACTGAGTCGATTTACATAGCTATGTCCATCAGTCTGTGCGTTTATGTGAACGCCCATCCGTAGCTGTAATACAGACTGATCGAAAAAAATTAAGCTCTGCTAAGGAAAACTTTCTTTTTACTAAAAATGATATTTAAGCTTCAGTACAACTGAAGTTAGCATTTTATTTTTGTTTTGTTATTTCTCTCAGTGATGGCTATAAGAGGTCAAAGGTTTCAAGATAGAATTTACACATCTCAACAGAAGTCTCATGCGGACTAAGCGTATTTTGTCACGCATTTTAACATATTTTTATGGAATAAGTAAAATTTAAAGAAAAACATGATTTTTTTGTAGGCAATTTGAGCATTTTACTTTTGGTAAGAAAAGTGTGGAAAAGGATTTGATAAAAATAAATTCTTTCTTCGTGGTGCCATTAGCAACAAAATACTGTGTATTTACACATTCAGAATTTTCTTAAGAATTTGTATTACAATATATATTTTCTGTTTCATTTGTGCAAGTGAGATTTTATATACATATATACTACACGTTTCACAACGGGTTTCCTAAAGGCCTATTTGTGTTGTCAGACACACACTTTGCCCACCTAGTTAAATAAGGATATTGGACAGTATGGTGTAAGATATGCAGATGTGAGCTGAAAACCATATGTACATATGTACATATATTAATTGTTCAAAATTTCGAAAACAATCAATTATGACTAGCTTACTGAAATGCTTGTGAATATAGTACTTTCATAGTAGTGCAAATAATGTTATAAACATATTTATAAGTACAAATGAATACATGAATAAGTTTCTAGCAGCTAAAGTTTGCCGGGCGTGAAAGTGTAACTGTATTTAAAGCTAGCATATTTCAATTGTTTCTTCCAACTCTATGCACACCTACGCCAATTTTAAACGAGTATTTATATATGTATGTGTTTTTGCGGGAAATCACAGCTGTACATATGAGCGCACCATTGTGGCATATCCCGAAAACGCGACAATCAACTCGTTAATTCCGATGCAAGTGCATGTATGTGTGAGCGTGTGTATAACGCTGTATGAAAGCTTTTATGGACATATAACTATACATGTTTAGCGTTTACGCTTCAAATAATACAGAGAATAAAGCATTACAATAAGTAATAAGAGAACATTGCATAAATGCAAAATCACTGAAGCAATTGTAATTTTATTTCATGCCAGCCAAACTTTTCCCACACAAGATACTCTGCTTTATCTAGCCGAATTTGTTGAGGAAAGAACGCTGCTATACAACATAACATATGCACACATACACACTAATACATTTATAAAAATAAATATATATATATATTTATATATATATATGATATTTTACTGAAATTGAATCGCCACAAATATCATACATGCAAATAGACAAATATGAATATGTGTGTGTGTATGCCAAAATGAAAGGATTTGCAAAAGTTTGAATGGCATCACTCTCAAAAGAAGGCATTTGAGACTGTTATGTCGTTTGTTACGGCTAGCAAGTTACATATGTATGTACATTTGTATGTTCACAGTTTTAGTTGTAACAATTCAGCCGCTGGCGGTTATATAACGGATATGTTCGTTTGCGCGTACTTTGAAAACTTTTAACAAGAAAAATTGTTTCAAATGATTCAAAAATGGTATGCAAAAGTAAATTTCTTTCAACACTTTGCGGTCGGCGCAATTTAACACAAACATATATTCATATATATACATATATATTTGGGTGTATTATATTTTATATATTTTCTATAAATTATATACATTTATTTTAATCCTATACCTATGTAGGTATGAAAGTCAGAAATATTGTCATTATCCAAAATGCCTTTGAATCTATCTATCCAGCAGTCAATAGAATTTTCCATTTCTTTGGTTTTCAAAGCACATACATATGTACTTTTTTTGGAAGCAGCAAACTCAGTTGAAATTCATCAAATACTTCTCTAGAAAAGCGCTTCTTCAAATCTACGCCAATTGTATCCAACAAAGGAATGTACATTGAGACCCTGTAGTATTTTTCGAAAGCTCTCATGCAGAATTTTCGCGTTTTGTTTGTCGGCCGTAGTGTCTTGGCTTTTCTACGTCAATTTACGGTTCTGCCGCCATTTTTTCGTGAGATAAATGGATCGAAATGTTCCTCGGCGTTTTGTGTTCGATTCCGGAACATTACAAGCAGTGTATCCATCATAGTTGCTGCCTTTGCCAGATCAATCGATTCTTTCTGAAGAATCACGCTGAGTGAATGAGATAGAATATAAATTGAAATTTACACTCGGCTACGATGAGTATCGTTACTTTTCCCGTTGTTTTCTTATGCTTCCAGTAACAATTCTATGTTGGAAAACTTGAAGGATAAACCGCGGAGAATGTATCAATCGAGCATACCTTTGACGGAACTGAATGCAGCCTCTATTTCAAGTTCACTATCAAGCCGCGTCGCTTTAAATTTAGCACTTTTAGTTACGGATCTGATTGGTTTTATTAACATTTATTATGCATACGTTGCCACACTTTGTAACTTCAGTGGTACCTTAGTATTATTTACTATATTCAAAAATAGAGACAGTCTTTAATTTCGTTTCTGAAATAAAATGGAGAACTTCTGTATTATATTTCTGTTACTTTATAATTTTCCAGCGTAGTAAAGTTACTAATAAGCCTTTAGTCTTTAGGGGGTTGGAAATTTCCCCCCATTTTCCACCTCTGAATCCGCCACTGGTGTAATCATTTCAGCGGTTGATCTTTGCAAGTTGCAAGAGTATAAAATTTCAGTTGTACTTGAACTTAGTCCGTACTCACTTTTTGAAAACTCTTTTTCTTTCTAAAATATTTGTAGGCTGAAAACTTCGATGATAATGAATGTCGCTTTAGATTTGTAAATGACTTCGTTGTGCAATGAAAAAAACTTTGAATATGAAGTACATGAAAGTTGTTTGAACTTTTTCATTGAAACTTCTTAAGTTCTTTATGAATATAAAGCTTCTAGATATAAGGTTAAACAAATTCATTTTGCATTAATAATTGCTCCTTCTTGTCGCCTTACTATTAATTGTCTTACAAGGTATTTAACAAAAATTAATAGCCGAATAAACTTATAAAAGAAACCAACGGAATAAAAAAACCGTGTATCTATATATTTAACCTTCTAGTATCATAAATCTACTTAAGCGCTTGGGTTCAATTAATTTCTACAAATTTTTCTCATTACCCACAGTCAATTCAAGTCAGAGCGCTTTCTTTTCTTTCTTCATTCTTCTATGTATGTGTATTTGTTTCGCTTAAGTGAATTCTCTGGTCTAACAGTATGATCCTTACTTAGCAATAGGGTCAACAAATAATAATAATCCAATCATATAGCAACATCCGCAGCTACTAAATAGCTGCTTCCTGATTGCCCAGCTACAACTGATATCAACGGCAACAGACCAAGACCGGGGCTTGTATTTTAAGGCAACCATGCAACCGCTTATGTCTTTGTCGCCGTTGCTGTTTCTTTACTCCCCTCATATTTCCCCCGCTTTTGTGCCGTCAAGTGACGTTTTACTATGGCTAAAAACCGAAAGATGACATCCGCCTCGTTGGCGGGCCACGTGCTGTACGTTGGCGGTCGAGATTGATCTGCCAGCGGAGTGCGGCAGAGCAGAAGGGTAGTGGCGCGAAGGAACGCAGCGTTTCATCAGCTAAGGAGATTAAAATGGTTGCTCATGCAGCGATGGAGAACAACGAAAGTTGGCTGGCTGGCTGGTTGGTTGGCAGCAGCAAGCTTGAGTGCTCATTGCAACATGCAACATGCATCAAGTGTTGGCGTCGACGATTTATCGCTGCCAACGCTACTTGAAGCAGTTTTGTTTTTCTTTGCGCTTCTTACTTTATTTCTTATACTTGGAGATTGTCTGCTGAGCGCGCTTCTTGAGTGGCTGCAATATTTCATGTATTTGTTGGTGTGTGCGGGTGTGTGTGTGTGTGGCGGTCTTTTCTTCATTTTCGCTTGCTGCACATTTTTCAGCATATCTTACACCTACGCTCCTTCATAGCGATGGGTTATCATATTCCAGCGACAGCGTTGGCATCCGCTGCTTGCCACACTGTCTTTATTTCATTTAGTGGCAATTTTTTTGTCGTCTCTTTTATCCTTTCGGTTTAAATTTTCATCATTAATCGATTAGTGCATGTACTCTTAAGTTGTTTTTGCAGCTTTTTTTGCAACTTCTTCCTACATTAAGTTCGTCTACAAAGCCATTGCTGCCTCCTGCTTGTTTCGGTTATTGTTGCAACATTGTGCCGTTAAGCGCCACTTTCAGCATAGTGTAGCTACTTTGCTGTGTCATAAGTATTGTGTGTATGCGTTTTTTCGCTTTAAACTTTGTAAGTATGCATTTGAATGCTCAATTCATGTGTTCTATTAAATTTTAATGACTTCTCAGCCACTTTCAGTATCGATAAAGCGCTTATAATTAATACATACATACATGTGTGTATGTGCTGTGTATACACACCTACACAAATATATATGTGTAGTATGCATTGTCTTTGTTTCATCCAACAATAAGTTGCAAGTTTTCCGATCTGCGCAATAGTTCAACATATTGATGATGATGAGGTGCATTAAAACATTGTTATCGCATTCGTACTTGTAATGTGGCAATAAATAGGCAATAATACTAGCAAAAAAACATTCTTTGGCATGAAGTGCAGTAATTTAATGCGATACTCTAATTTATAAGGCAACTCAATGGGTAGTAATCTGCTAGATTACTGCGGTACATTGTTAGAGTTCTGGTAGTCGATACATCTTTGTAGTGGTTGCTATGCATTTTGGCCATAACATACAATGTAATGCTGCTGAGCCCAACTCAAAGACCCATTTTTCATCTTCATGTACATGAGAATGAATGATAATGGATTTGGAATCTGAAAGCCTAATTTCCCAAAGAGATGTCGGCATAATGCCACTTGGTAGTAAAGCATATTTCACTTATATACATATGTAGAATTCAACTGAAACAAGAAATCAGTAAAATATTTCTTACGGTAGCTATTACACGGAGTCCAGAAAAATATTATAATATTATTTCTTTAGAACAAAACATGTGTTGGTTCCATGCATTTATCTAACCCTACTTTGCTTAATTCAGGGTCAATTTGTGAAGCTTAAAAGCGACGATTCGCCCGCTTGTCTAAAAATTTTTGGCGTTGATAGTACTAATAAAGAAGAAAAAGAAAAAGCAAATTTATGTATTGGCTTGGAATTTGTAGACAACTTTTTGAATAAGATATTTTTTTCTGGCTCATTACTCAGTATTCAGCTAATAGCAGAAGCTTAGAGATCATTTGTTATGCAAGGAAAAATATATGGAAAACTAAATTAGGCATTGGCGTTCTTGTATTGATCAGGCAACTATTTACTGATTATTATTATATGATAAATCTTTACTAAATTTTCTTTATTTGAATTTTTTTTTGTCTTTTTATGAATTTCAAAACGATCCGATGTTATATTATTACAAAATTCCATCTATAATTTTTAAATTTTTTTTCTAGGTATTTGCTTTTTTTATTTTAGCTCAGTACAGCATTTATATAAATTAATCTCGATCTTCACCCTATTTCATACGCAATAAAAAACTTTAGGTTGAAGCAAATATAAATTTTTATTGATCTGGCAGTAACTATGGACCCAAACTCAATTTTAATCTTCATGCATCTTCCATGGTTTCTAAAGCTAAAGGCGCACTTAGTTTTGTTAAACGCTGGTTTAAATAATTTAGAGATCCGCTTATTACGAAAATACTTTTTACATCTTTGGTTAGGCCTATATTGGAGTATGAATATGATATGAAAACCTAGATATCAATTAAAACTTATGAATCGATCTACGTTTGCTGGTCGTAGAGGAATGCTTTGTATAATACTTCTTGTAAAGCTTATGAATGGGCCAGCCTGTAGACCATCTCTGCTGTCTGATATTAATTTTAACATCTCCATTCGCTTATCCACGCAGTTGAGACTTTTACTTTTAAAATTTTCAAGAACAAATTTTGAGTTAAGCGAACCATTGCGAGGTTATATATCACGGTTTCCATTCTCATTCCAGCACTTTTGATATAACAGACTCACTTTTTTCCATTAAAAAAACTCGCTCTTCCCTTTTGTAACTAACAGCTAAGCGTTTGCGGATTGTGCAATTATAATTTTTATAATAATACTTTATTAGTACCAAAATGGGTGTGTTGTAGAATATACACTTCTTGAGAGAAAGTCTTGCGTCAAAAGATCACCGCTAAAAGGTGGTTCTGAGACAGTTTATTCAACCTATTGGCTCTCAAAACAAACTATCAACAAAACTTTTAGAATATGAGTGAAGATTTCGATATTATCCAGCCTATAATTCCTAAATAAATACTAATTTATTACATCATTTCATAAGCAATTTCGGAGTTTTAAATATTTTAAATATTGGGTAGTCGCGAAAGTCTTTTCGTATTTCTAATTAAGCTTTAACCTATTTCTTTTTTTTAGTTATGATAATAAATAAATAAAAAATTATATACCATTTTGGTCGACCTCTGTTTGCCCATTTTTCCGCTAGAAACAAAACTATCATCAGTGTAATTGGAAACTTCAAAATTTCCAGAACGGGAGCGAGCGAACCACAGTTGTACTACACGAACTGATACAGCACCGTCTCCGTAAACTTCACAAATTTCATGCTTTGTTATTTTACCAAACGACGAGTAAATATAGACATTTATATCTAGAAAACTGAACTAGAAAAACGGCGAGTATATTTTTCACGGTTGGAATTCTGCGGAAGGTATTTCTTGGTCTCTTATAGGCAGGACTGCCGAGAGGGTAAAAGTGTTTCTAATAATTCATATTTTTTAACCATCTTCCCACTTACTACGTTTCTTTGAAGAATAAGTCAAACACGACGTATTTTTTATATTTTCATCACCTATGTGTTGATGTTGGGTGGAACAAACTTGTCTAGTACAATTTCGAAAGCCAACAATATATAAATCAAACAAAAAAAATCTAGAAATTTTCAGTCAAAAAAACATTTTACTAAATATGTGTATGAATTTGACAGACTTGACAGTTAATAAGAGTATGGAAACATTTCATTGAAACATTTTTTATCTATCTAATTAATAGAAAAATAGCACATTTCAAATCTATTGTGATAAAGTTTTTGAAAATGCTGTTTAAAATCCGCCAATCATCAATTATTTGGAACTTAGAACTGAGCTTTTGGACAACTTCTTGGCGAATTCGGCTGAGCAGAGTGTAGCTGGTTCTAAAATTCCACTCTGTGAAGAGTATGATCGAACAAATTTTTTTATTCTTGCTAAGCTGCTAAGCAAATGTTTACCATTTGTAAGAGAAACCGGTAAAATGCAAAATATTCTTAAAGTGAAGAAAAAAATTTTCCTAGAAAGTAGGTCTTAATTCAAAAAATAAGACCAAACTATTGTTTACTATTTATATTCATGAGAATGTTGAGTTCATGTAATAAATAATTAAGGACAGCATTGAGTCCCACCTTCACCTTTATTCTTGAAGGACTAAAAATTCGATCTTTGGAATTGTGCTAGTCAGTTGAACCTTATCTCCTACGAGGGTCCAGTGCTTCTCCGATATATTTAAATACCCAATTCAAACAACATCTCAACGGACACCCAAGAAGCCTATATGTAATTCGATCATAATTGCTAAATGGATATTAAAAGCCTCAATTTACTTTGATAGAATAGAGAAAATAATTAAAAATGCGTCAACTCAAAGACGACAACTTCAACTAAGCCAGAGTCAGCGCAGTAAAAACCGAAGCTGTAAAATTAAACGATTTATTTGACTAAGTGAAATACTTTGCGCCAAAAGCAGGCACACATACGCACACAATGATGATGAAAAAGGAAAAATACTTATGCAAGTTGAAAAGAAATTTCTCAAATTTCAAAGCAAGCGTAAAAGTTAATTTTCCAAGCAAACAAACAGACTGTAAACCACGCAGATGAGTGCCGCCAAAATGTGGATTAAGAATACGGCCTGCAAAGGTAAGCCGAACACCGCTGCCGGGCGGAGGGTCGGTGATTAAAAGCTACTACAAACAAAAAGGTGAGCTAAAAGTTATAAAGAGAGCGGGAGGTGGGGAGAGAGAGAAAGAGGGCACACTGGTGTGCAGCGGGTACGGTGTGCACGCTTGTTGGCATGACGCTGGTCACAAAAATAATGAAAGCAGGACTTGAAATAATTACGCTTGAGAAATTGTCAATAAAGTAATTTGCCTTTTGGCATTTGTCCTTGCCGGCTACCGACTGCCGTGGCAGGCACATAGCTGCATATGTGTTGTGCAGACACACATACAGTGATATATATACACACATATATATGGTTTTGTGTTTTTGCGGCTGTGTTTGTATGTGTTTGTGCGCACATTTACCGCATTTACCTTTATGGCATGTAAATTTGTGACTGTGTCAAGTAAATGAAGGACTTACGAAATGAAATAATTCAGTTTAGCAGCTGGGGAGCGTAGAAAGAAGGTACTATGAACACACACGAATATACACATACAAACACAAAAGCCTTCTGAAATGTAGAGGCCAGTCTTTGCGAGCGCTTAGAATACTTTCTGCTGGTGTTAGTGCAACAACTTTATATATGTATGTATGTTTAGGTATATATGTGTATGTATTGACAAAATTCACTTAAAAATAAATAGCAAAACAAAGGCTGGTAAAAATCCTTAACGAAATAAGTAAAAAATGTTGAAAAAAATAAAAAATAGTGAGAGCGCGGCGAATTTGAGCGGTTGCTTTAGGCGCACAGACGGCGCTTGCTGCGTCTGTCGCAGAATATCGCTCACCCTTGCAGCGCAGGATTTCCACTTGCGCTTTGTGCCAGCGAAATAATTACAGCGACTTACTATATAAAAATGCACACAAACGTTTTTTTATTATAACAAAATTTTTTTCATGAACAAAAATATTAAAAAGTAAAATTGTGTCAGTAGTTGCCACAAAGTGGAAAAGATTCCAAAAAAATATAAAAATAATGGCTTTAAATATTTATTAAAATATCTGCTGCAACCTTGTGCGGCACACACACATGCATACGCCAACATACTTTCACACACACTAAGACACATTTTCCTGAGCGCTTAAGTGCGCTGCCGCGCAACGCGTAATTAAAGCATAAGAGTCACATAATTGAAATAACTGTGCTTAAGATTTCATTCCACTTGTTCGTACGTCGTGATTGTGGTCGTCGTCGTCGGCAGCGTCTTCTTCGTAGTCGTCGCTTTCGTTCTTTTATGACGGCGTTTGCTTTGGCAACATCGTTATTATGAGATGTCCTTGATTATATGCGATGTGCTCGCGTGTAAGCCAAATGACATAAAAAGACATCAACGGTCCAACCAACAAATATTTGAATATGTGCACATGTACGAGTATGTGTCTATGTAAGTGCAATATAGAAAATAAATATTCAGCTTAATGTGCAACCACATGTAAACATGTTTTACTTGAACTCGAAGCCTTGGAATATAGCTATGTAATTTCTTATGTAAAGGGTGTCGTTTTCAGAACAATTTTTCTCTCAAATGAATAACAAATAAATTAATAAAATTTAAAAGTAATTGGGTTTGTATAAGATTTAGGGCATATCGGTGCATAGTACCTGCCTTATGATGCCAGTGACATGCCAAAGTTTGGTTTCCAACTATACTCTTATAAGCATAGACTATTAACTGTAAATCTGTGTCTGCTGTATGATGATCTAAAACGTCAGCGCAATTAACTTCGAGAGCTGACGTGTCTTAGAAAGGCTTTGTCTATAACTAAACACTTTCTTTGTATGTATTTAATAATAGTATACCATATTAGAATTCAAAATATAATTTCAGCGGCAGCGGAGTTGATCTTCCTATTTTCTCATCTGGTGCTACTAATTTAAAATTATATGATTTTCTACTTTTAATACAATTTAGACAACTTTTATTATATCTACACTCACATGTATATATTTTTTAGTATATTCGTATGTTGTAGCAGCAACCGCTTCCCTTATACTGTCATAATCCAAATATTTTCTAAGTGCCTTTAAGCACAGCAATGTTGAGCTTACCTGAAAATGAAAAGAAAATTTGTTAAATTTTGGCTACAAATGCATATACAAGGAGATTGAAATTAGTACAAGGTGCTTTCCAAAGTAAACAGGACTTAAAAAAAAAACAATCCATGATCCAAATCATCCTGTTAATGATTAATCAAAAGAAGTTTTAATTTAGAGAATTAAATTTTAAAGCAATGTTAATAAGATTTGTTGAACAAACAGTAATTTATTGGCAAATATCGAAACTATCATAAATGAAAGTTCATAAATTAAAGAAAGTTTTTTAATTCCATATACCGAGTTGAGGAATAACTAAACACATTTCAATACCAATTATAACCATTATAATTAATAATTGCAAATAGAGATTGTTTTCGCATTTGCTTACTTTGAATTCTAGTCATCGTCTTAATTACTCCAGAGCACTGATCGCCTAAATTAGATATTTAAATTAAAAAAAAAAAATTTTAACTCTTTAACCCAAAATTTGTGGATTTCTAAAACTTCGATTATTAACTTTAATTCCAGTTTTTGAAATTCAAGTTAAATTTTATTATATTTTCATTCAGCTGCTGGGATTAAAAATTTTACATCTTACTTTTAGTCAAAAAATTTTGAATTGAAAATCCTGCTTGTACATAAATCATCTACAAAATATAGTATATATAAAGCAAATAAATGTCAACAAAATATACCAAAATTGAGCAAAATATTATTTTCCGTGAACTTCAAAATTATTCTCGAGTATTTTTTGTGTAAAAAGGCGTAACAATATTTCAAGTGTAAAATTGTCTGGTTTAATTTAACAAATTTAACACGTGATCGAATTTAATTCTGTCTCGACTATTTGCACAGTTCTAATTAACGCGATCGATTTCTCTTGCTTCAAGATTGCAACATTCTAGCTTGTCTTTCGTGTGAATTTTGTATGAAATTAACAATTAGCATATGCTTCCTATCTTTTCTAAATTTTCTTCTAATTTTGGTACAACAGTGTATAAATTTCTGCGAATTTGCTTCAATTATGCTTTTCGAATGAAATATGACGTCACAAAGGAATAAATTTTCATTGGAAAAACAAATGAGAACTATCGCTCAGCAACCTAGTAGCAAAAACAATAATATATGCATTAATTATAAATAACCATTTTTGTTAGAATCGCGGTTTCCAAAACGAATTCCAATAGGTTAGCAAATTTCGAAATTTTGTATTCGTGTGAAAGTACATTCGATGCCATTATGTACTGAATCTTCTCTTTTAATTTTTTTCAATTTTTTTTTTAATTTTTCTAAATAATTTGTTACTTAAAAAAATGGTTTATATGCCTATTCAGTCGATGTATTTGTTAGTATTAAATCAATCACTGAGCCAAAAATCGGAGGATTACCATCGATAGCAAAAATTGTTCGTTATTTAATTTGATCGCGTGATCCCCGAACGGACGAAACCTATTGAGGAAGGTAGAGAATATAACAAAAGTTACAATTTAATTGAGCTTCGTCGGCAGGTTGAGTCTTTAACGGTAAAAATTAACGCATCTCATTTTCTTGAAAACTACAATTTCTACGAAAAAAGTTTAATGGCAGTGTTGTAGGTAATAAAATGTTTCGAAACCTTCCTTTTAACACGTTTTCCACATAACTAATAAACTCTGTGGAATATATACATAGTGAGAATAACCGAGGTTTAGCCTTTTAGTGACGCAAAAATAACTTTCCTATCCTTTTTGGCTGTAATTTAAAAAAAAAATGAAAAAGTTTGATTCTGCTTGTGGATTATGTTTATTTGGTCTTTTAAAATTTTTTACATCAAGTCGAGAATATGATATCATGTAAATGGTATCATGTGGCCGCCGCCACAGTTGATTGTCCTTTGAGCCCTTTTTATGGCATTTTCCATCACTTTGGCCAGAACTTGCGGCGATAGGTCCTCACTTTCTTGACGGATATCGTCTTTAAGAGCCGCAAGAGTCCGAGGCTTGTTGACAAAAGCCCAAGACTTCAAAAAGCCCCACAAAAAGAAGTCTGGAGCGGTCAAATAAGGCGATCTTGCTGGCCAGTGCAAATCGCCAAAACGGGAGATTAGACGCCCGGGGAACGCATCCTTCAGCATATCGGTTGTGGCACGAGCAGTGTGTGCCGTTGCATCGTAGTGTTGGAACCACATGTTTTCCAATCCCAATTCATCAAGTTGCGGCAAAAAGAACTTATTGATCATTGCTCTGTACCGCTCAAGACTCAAAGTAGCCGCTTGGCCCGCGACTTCGAAGAAAAAAGGTCCGATGACTCCTCCAGCGAAAACAGCACACCATACAGTGACTTTGAGCGAGTGTAATGGCTCTTCGTGGGTTGCACGCCGATTTTCAGTGCCCCAGAAGCGAAAGTTCTGCTTGTTTACGTACCCGTTAAAATGGAAATGGGCCTCATCACTCATGATTATTTTTGATGAAAAATCATCTTCCCCTTTGTGGTGATTAAGGATGGCTTGAGCATATGTTAGACGCGATTGGCGGTCAGCAGCTAACAGCTGATGCACCGTCTGGACTTTGTACGGAAACATCTTCAAATATTGTACCAAAATTCGTTGTAAACACCGTCGACTGATATCCGCTTGCGTGGCACGTCATCTGGTTGATGTCGACGGCGCTTCCATGGCATCCTCGGCAACAGCAGCAATATTCTCTGCAAAACGGCTGTTTCGGGTTTTACCATGCCTGGCAGCATCTCGTGTTGTGCTAGTCTCTTCAAGACGAGCGGCTAAACGTCGCAGTGTTCCACCAGTAGGCTTCGGACGGCGACGAAATCTGCGACGAAATTCACGTTGTGACAAAGTCACCGACCGATTAATGCTCAAATAAATAATCACCAATAACCCGCGTTCTGGAGCAGTGTAGCGTACTATTGTTTATTTACGTGTATTTTGCATGTGTTTACTACACAAATGTCAAAACAAAACCGACATTAGAGGTTAATTGCAAAATGTATGGCATCTTCTGATAGGAGGATTACTTTTGCGCCATCCTGTATAAGCAATTGCAAAAATAAACTCTAAATAATCAAAGGGAAATCTCCTACGAGGATTGCCTTTTATATTTCGCGATTAGAGAACAAAAACAAATATTAATCAACGAAAATCGCTTAATTGTTTTCAGAATTTTCTTAATAAAGTTCTATACACTTTTATTATCATAGTTTTTTTTTTACGAATAGGAATAAAAAGAAGTCATTCGGTGCCAGGTCAAGACTTTGTGGTGAATTACTCATCAAATCGATGTTTTGAGTGCTCAAAAACGCAGTGGTTTCAGTCGATGTGTGAGAGCTAGCATTATGGTGGTGAAAATTGATCCGTCTTCGGCGGTTGGTTTGCTTGACTGCTTGAAAGACAACTGGTAAATAAAAGGTTGTATACTACTCCGAATTTACTTTGCTCGGTTGCTCAAGTGGTATGATTCCAAATTATCCAGTATTTCAATAATAACAGGCAACCATTTGCTTGGAGGTGCTCCGTTTGCGAACAATTTTTCTTGAATTCAGCTCATCTAGAAGAACTCATAGAGTAGAGACTGCCGGTACAGCAACGAATTTGGAGCACCTTCAATTCGTCTTGGAGTGATCTACGGCCTTTGAATTTAACATATCAACGACAAACACTGATTCATGAAGGAGATTTATCGAATATCGTATTTGTCAAATCCATTTTTTTGGCCGAGAAGAACTGTAAAGTTGTGGGTAGCCACATTGCAACTCAAGCATTAAGTAGTTTAATTATGTGAGATAGTTTTATCTTAGCGAATTACTCCCTTAAACAGTTGTCGGATAATTGCTTACCCTTTATATTATATCCAAATACTGCACAATTTTGAGGCTGCTATTAAGCAGAGAATACTGTAGCAGTTATGGAAACTAGTTGTTGTATGCAAAAATCTATTTTCAAACCGGAAAGTCTGTTTTTATTGCTGTAAATGCCATTTTGGTAATCATCAGATTGCAGTGCAGCCATGGTGACACATGCAAATACACACACACGCTTACACACATACAAGCATATATTACCAAAATAAATATAATTGACGCAAAAAACACATTTAATGCAGTTCAATGAATACAAACAATGGCATAAAAGATTTCGCTGGCATGTCTATCAAATATTTGAGCTGAATAAACTGAAATGTGAAATTACTAAAATGACGGTGCAGGCTACAAAAACAAAAAAACGAGGCAAAAGGACACAAAAAGCGCTTGTAACAGCAGCGCGTTTTGTACGGTGCAGGGAAATAGCACGCGCAGCTAAAATCAACAAAGCGCTGACAGCCCTGAGTGATAACATGCGAGCGTCAAACCGCTGATCTGGCGCGATGCAAGCATGTGTGCTGCACTTCTATGCGTCAGTATGTTTGAGTATGTGTGTGTCTGTTGCAAATGTGAGCAGCTGTGGCCTGGCGGCGTTTAAACGCTACCGTGAAATAAATTCAAGGAACTCAAAAAATAGTAAAAATAAAATTTCTACACGTACACACACACACAGCCGCAGAAGGCACGTTGCAGGCGGAAGACAAAAAATTAGCAAAAAACTGTTAAATTGCTGTTGAAATGCCGTTGTTTACGAGTAAATCCACAATCGCTGTGCTGCCAAGCGTGCACGCTGCTGCTTCGTGTGTGCGCAGTCGTGTGTGCGGCAGACCGCGCTGCCTGCCCGCGCGCCAGCAATGGCCAGAGTAGCAGCCGGTGCAACGGTGCGTATACTTAACAATTTTTTCGCGCTTACATGCAATCGGCGAATTTTTCAGGTTTTTTTCTCAACGCCTCCACTTTTCCCTTCGCATTTGCTGCTCACGAAATAGACGCGCAAATGCACGTTACGTGAAATATCTTGGCACTTTTCTGTTTGTCCTCCCCGCAGCTGGCGCACGCATGTGTGCGTGGCGCTATTTGCATTCGTCAATGCCCATTGATGTGTGCGTGTATGCCAATGGTTTTGCTTCTGGTATGGCAATAAAAAATGTAAAAAAATCAAATAAAATAAAAGGAGTAGGCTAAGCTGCTTCTTGTTGTTGTTGCTTTGTTGAAGTTTACTTGCGTGTGGGCAAGAAAAATGTTGACTGAGTTAAAAAAGGCTGTGTGCCCCTTCCAATTGTGCATTGTTGCCTCCACTTGCGCTCCTTTTCTCTCCTTTTTCAGCGTATTTGCATTTGCTTGTGTGTGGCCCGTACGGCGTTGAGTATTGCTAATGTTCGTGTATGAAATCGGTCGGCTGCCTATTCGGTCTAGTGTTTGATTTTGTTCGTTTGTCGTTGTTACTGCCTGATGTTTGCCATTGCCATTGTTTACTTTGCCGCCGCTGCTGCAGTGTTAACTTTGTTTTGTTGTAAGCTAACGGCTTTTTGGGAATTTTTTCAAAGCCTCATATTGGTATTTCCCTCCTTTTCAACCGTGGTTTGTTTTAAAGCTATGTGTACCCATATAAACTTATATTTTTCTTGCCTATTTGTTTTCTTGCCGCCATTTTTATTGAACTGGTGCCCGCATATGTTCACATCAAACAATACGTGCCAATTGCAGCCCATCAAGTTCTGTGTACAGTCGTAAATTGTTGTTCGTTTTAAAGCGCAAACAAAGGGCTTGTGATAGCTGGTGACCTTTTTGTACCCATGAACAATGCTTTGGGCAAGGATATCGCAACTAATGTCCCTTAATGCAGTGGAGGGGATATACAAAAGTTGAATATACGAATAATATGATTAATAAAATAAACATATTTATTGAAGTCTCTCAGGCTATATAAGCAGAATATTTTGAAAATTTAGTTATGCAGAGAAAAATCTGAAAAAATCAAAAGTGTGTAACATCAATTTGATTGATGGGATCAGTTTTCAAAGCCTAGAGAATTTCAGAGTGACAAATTTCATCAACAATAAAAATATTACAAGCGATTATACTCATGTGGTAAAAAGTGAGGCCAGTGCAATAATAAATTTTTAATATGTATAAGGGAAATAACTTATGTCTATAATTTTATCCGAGCTAAAGTTGCTTGATGAAATCTCGAAATTGCATATGTGTATGTACATATAAAAGAAAAAATTACTAACAACCAAATGTGAACTTCAGTTTGATTTTTATTTTCTGTGACGATTATTTAAAGAGAAATTGAGGCACCAATTGTTTTTTATACGAAACCATTAAATTCTTTTATTTTTCCAAGAAACATCGTGAGAGATACACCGATGATCGTAAACTGTTTCGTTCAAATTTAAATTGATAAATAATAAAATATGAATAATCAGCTTGAGGCCAAGACTGGGATTCAATATGCATAAGGTTATTTACTATTTTCAAAGTTATTAAAAAATCTTCCAAACTGTGTTGATTGCGCCTTGCTGACTAAAATATGTATGGTATGCCCCTACATTGACCTACGACTGTTAATAAAAATTAAAATACTTTTTCTTCTCCAAAATGACATTATTCAGAACCAGAAGACTAGAGGATCGTTATAGGGAGAAATACAAATATATAATATAAAAAAAGCAGAAAACAAAAAAACGTTGAATTCGATTGCATCTTTCTCAAACGCATTTCCTTTAAAATAAAGGGTATAAAAATATCCTTATTTTGATTTCTATCACCCAGCTATCAGTTGTAGTGTTCCGATTTAAAAAGTTTTCTCCGAAATTTTAGCGAAGCTTTGAATAGCAGTATTTGCCAATTTTTTTCATGATACATTGTCAACTCCCACAAATGAGCAGCTTCGTGGTGAGGAAGGCATATGTTCAAAATTTCAATCGAAATCTCTAAACTGGGAGTCTAATTCGTCATGCTAATGAAATATATACGTATTTATACTTCAGTCCCATTATAAAATTTCCTTGGAAATACCCTAAAAAAAATTCCCTGAAAATTTGAGTCCTTAATATTAACATTTCGGACTGGACCAAAGCATGTAAAATTTTCCATTGAAACTACACGACAATCGTGATTTTTTATCTTTAAATTTCTATAGCTCAGAGGTATTTTGTGGCATTGCATTGACTTTAGACGCATATTCTTCAGCATTTTACACTCTATAAAAGTCTCATTACAACAAAGACGTAACTCACACCGCAGAGGTAGTACGGGGCTCTATACCGGATTTTTCCACGAATTTCGCATTTTTTTGTATATATCTCGTAAATGACAAGAGCTATAAAAAAAATGTCCAGGCAAAACTTGTAAGAAATTTTATTTCCTACAAAAAAAATTCGAGGACAAAACCGCTATCATTAATACTTCTCGAGATATTCGGCTTTTTAAGTAAAGCTGTATGGAATTTTCATAGATTTTTTATTACATACCATCTATGAAAATTCTATAAGGACTTACTTAAAAATCCGAATATCTCAAGAGGTATTAATGATAGCGATTTTGACTTCGGACCTTTTTTATAGCAAATAAAATTTTCTACAAGTTTGTAAATTACATTTTTTCTATAGCTCATGTCGTTTCGAGATATATACAAAAAACTGCGAAATTCTTGGAAAAATCGGGTTTAGAGCCCCGTACTACCTCGCTGGTGTGAGTTACGACTTTGTTGCACTGGGCACTTTTGTAGAGTGAACAATTCTGAGGAATATGTGTCTAAAGTCAAAGCGATGCCATAATTATGTTTACCTCTGATATATAAAATTTAAATATAAAAAATCACGATTGTCGTGTATTTTCAATGGAAAATTTTAAATGCCTTGGTCCAGTCCGAAATGTTAATATTACGAGCTAAAATTATCAAGACATTTGTTTAGGGTATTTCCAAGGAAATTTTATAATGGGACTGAAAACAATGAATAGTTCAAACAAAACAACCCTAATATATATATATATATATGTATGTATATATGTATAAACAAAGCGGGAAACATATTAATAACATTTTAAGCCACATATTTCATGTTAAATGTATGAGTAAACATATTTATTCTAAGCTCATTCATTTGCACATAAATATATATTATATAATCATAAGTAATATAATCTATGCCATAGAATTAGTTGACTTATTGTTACAACACGCTTGTACTCGTATTACAAGTATTTAGTACTGTGTGCTTACATTATCTTAAGTTGTATTTACTTAGCACTCTCAGCTGCGCTTTAACTGTTTTATTTGCTTATGTGATATGTTTATTAGGGTAACCGTTAGTTCAATAGTTAATATGGCTTCTAAACTTGAAGTCTTCAGCCCAAAAAATTACGATCAAAGGTAAACAAGATCTTCACGTTCACTTTGATATACGATTCTCTGATCCATTTCAGTAATGCAGTAAAACTTTTATCTCCAACAAAAATAAACCTACAACTTCCAAAAAATTATATTCCTCAATAAAGTTGTCACTCTACAAAACAGGAATTAGAGATCTTTTTCACAAACACATTCCTTTAAAAGTAATCTGTAGTTAAAGTTATTTATCACACGTACACAGCATTTATAGTGCACCATGTCGTATGAGCAACACTGAATGTGTTTGACGTTAAATTTTGCTATACCTTTGAAATAAATGTTATATTTTGGGCAAAAAATTAATAAGATCTTTCTTATTGAGCAAAAAAATGTTGTTTTAGAATATCACTTTCACGAAGTTGCAGATTTACTATGAATAAGAAAATAAGATTTAGACACATCGAAGCTAAATTCCCATCACCAATATAAAGGTTTACTTACAGGCATTCGATTCCGAACGTTCAGTTTGTATAACAACTATATGCGGGCAAACAAATAGAAGCATCTTGAGGAAAAACCGGGGAAGACATACGCACAGTTTCAGATTGATATCTAAAAACTGAGGACTGGGTCATGTTAATACAGATAGATGGAGATGTTTAACTCGCTTCAGCCTATCAGGCTAATCATTATAAAAAGGTTCTTTCTTCTTTTCGGAACAAAAATTCAATTTTCAGGGTGCGTTTGTAGAAAAGAAATTAACTTGGCAAATGACGGACACCCTATTGTAGATGTACGTATGTAAAGCAGCAACTGACCACGGTGCAATGACGCCAATGTACATATGTATGCGTTGTCATAAGTCAGACATATTTTATATACATACATATATACACCATAAAATACGGAAAATAATAACCAAACTGGCACCAATACAAAAATAATCACCACTACACATACACGCAAACACAGCCACATTTGCTGGAGCGCAAATAGCAAAAACAACAGTCAAGCACTTAACATTAAGTGCGCCAAAGCAGCATGTGTGCTTGTAAACACACACACACGTACATACAACAATATTTATGTACAACACGCATATGTTCATATGTATTTATGTATGAGTACGTAACATTTAATCTTGGCTCTTGCTACTTTCGCTACACTAACCATCACAGAGCGCCGGGAGTGATCGCGTTAGCCCGCAGCGAGTCAGTGGGGAGCAGGCGCGTCACTAGTGGCACGCCTACACACACACAAATCAACAAACATTTACTAGTTTATATAGCAGCATTTGGATGCAACCCAGCTTCGAGGTTAGCCATACTCACCCACACACATACATACACAGATATGCGCACACGCACACAACTGCATATTAACACCACATCAACTTATAACTTCTCAACTGTGCTGCAGAGCGTATGAGCAATTTTCGCAGTAGGAAGGAAGAAATAATCATAAAAATTATTCCAACATCACTCTACGCACACACCCATAAGCAGTTATGTATGTATGTCAGCAATGTATGTTAAATATAAGTGCTCATATACCCAGCTGCATATGTATTTAGCCGGCGCACATCCGTCTAAGTGTAGATATTGCAAGCGGAAGAAGCGCCTTGAAGCTTGCAACGGCTTAAGTATATGAGTGCCATATACGAGCAAGATTATATATAAGTGTGTAGGTGTTGCCGTGATAGCTAGCAGACTTTGCTTGCTTATTGCGGCACATATAAAAAGCACTTAAGCGCATACACACATGCTTATGAATAGTGGTAAATACCAACACTTCTTAAGCTTCTTCGATAAAACATATACCCCCACACACACTCACATATGCAACGCAATGTCTGACTTTTGTTGCTCACTTTGGTTTCTAGCAAGTATGTTGTGATTCCGCATGATTCAGTACGCACACACACATAAATACAAACAAATAGCCTTGCATCCATACTACTTCACTACAGCACTCTTTTATTGTATTTCAACTATTACTAGCTCTATTTCGCTATCACACCACTTGCCTCACATGTGGTTATCACATATATTCATTAGTATTAGTGCGTGTACTCGGACATTTCTTATTGCCTGCGGTAATCGCTTCATTACGATGCGGACATTAAGTTGTATACACATATTTACACATACATATATACGCTGGTGGACTAACCCAACATGTACTTTAATGGACTTTAATCCTTGAGTAGGCGAGCGTATTTCTTTAACCTTGAAGGTACATTCGACAAAGCAAACAGCGGCCACAAATATCCCGACTCATATATGAATTTACACAGAGTACATTTGTATGTGCCTGGCCGGTCTACTGTCCTATATACTTTCCTTATGTATGCCATGCCTTGTGCTGTGTGCGAACTTAAATGCATGTCCACTTATTTGCTTAGATATATTGTAGATAAATCCACTCCAAGAAACTCGATATGTGTATGTGTGTGCATATATATAATATTTGTTCCTCAAATAAGTATTTATGTATGTATGGCCGTGCTGGAAATCTCTAAGTGGGCGTGTTCTACAAGTCAAATAATTCATTCAGTTAATTTCGCTTGCTTCTTATTTAATTTTGCATCTTTATTTATTAGTTTATTATATAAGTATGCATATAAACTGAATATAATTGGAAGATAGTGAAAATTAATAGTTTATTGGAAGCGAAATGTCTCAAGTTGACTACCGAATCGGTCAACTTAAAGCCAAACATACTTTTTCTAACCATTTTTTAAATCCTGTGAAGTTTGAGCAGACCGTTATGTGAGTTTTTCATCGTCTGTTTTTGCCATATCAAACACTTGGTTTGACGATTGTGATCAAAAAATTTTATGGGAATTTAACACCACCGATAGATCGATTTCACTCATTTTACTTAAGCTATGGTATGTGGGTAAAAGATCGCTTAATGAATACACACGATTTTATTTATTATTTAAACTCAAGTAATAGGTCAGTAGTAGAAAAATTCGTTCATCAGCCGAAATTTAATAAGTGCTCCATCCTTAAGGAAGCCGGTGCGTAGATCAGTAAGAAGGATACTGGCCGTTGAGCGCGTGCCACTGAAGTAGCCGTTTGAACATAATTTGTTTCAAGTGGGGTATGAGAAGATGATCAGCTGACTGCCAGAAAGTTTTCATGAGGAGATTATCTCGAATATATCTTTGCATTTCACCAGTCGCTATATCCAATTTCCCTTGACATAATATTCTCATTTTCTTTACTAGAGACTTTGGTATCGTAAATAATGGGAAAAACCAAGTAATCATGCATGGGAAAAGAAAAGTGATCTAAACAAAAAATTTTTCAACTCCAAAGGAATTGCTTTTTAGGCCTTAAAACATGTTCAAACATTAATGTAATGTACCTTAGGATATGAAAATTAAATTGACTCATTATGTGGTGATCAAATGTTTTCAATTAAGCCTGTGGAAACACTATTTGATTAGACAAGTGTATTTTAAAAGTGATTGGTGAATATTTATATATATATTTAGTATTTTAAAAGTGAATATTTAAGACGTAAAAATAAATGAATAATCACAACTACAGAGTTTGGGTTTTTGAATGCTTTATTGTATGCTAAACTGAATTATGTAATTACTCATTTATTAGTTTATTTCGTCATAAAATTACTTTAGTATATAGTTTCTACATATGGTAAGGTTACAAGCCTGTTTTTGTTTTTGTGTACACTTTAATATTACAAAAGCTCCCTGATAAAATGTACTACAAAACATAAACTAATATGAATTACAGAATAAATTGCATATTGGATGTTTAAACCTATTATTTGTCAAAAGCTTCAAATAGAAATTTTCAGTACTTCTTGATTTTAAGACTTCCATGTGCGATTTTAGAGAGGCTATGCAATTCTAATCATATGTTAGTACACAGTCTTTAAAAAGATAAATATAAAAGTAAAGCTGCTTTGAAGGTACTGATCTGTATTTACTAGTAAGTATACTGGAATACAACAAAAGCTGCAAAATACTAACGTCGAACGAAGAGCTTAATATTAGAGGACCTAAAGCAAATCTCCAAGAAACTTTTTTCTAGCTATTCACTCGCCGTCTATTAGCAATGAAGAGATAAAAGACCGGTTTAAATTTCTGTCAGATAACCTTTCATACATAAAGAGTTTTCGACAGCCATGAGGATACCATTTGCCCCATATTCTTGTTTACTGTAGCAATTATATGTACTACAATTAAAATACCGCTCAATCTGATTTTTTCCAATGACTTAGAGACATTTTTACACTAGCACAGCCCACTTGATAGCAAACGTATGAATTAACACAAGGGTTTCAGACCATGGTGTGTGTGACATAACCGACCCAACACTCAATAAATGGGCTCAACGGCAATAACCGCAAAGTGGGTTCTTGTTGTAACGCACCGAGAGGAATATCGGCGCCCAAACGAACAATGAACTTACACTCGCTTATAAAATATATTTAAGGAAATTGCCTCTAAAATACATTTGAGTGCAAAAACAACGAGAAATGAAAGCAGAAGGATTTTATTTCTGCACCCATGTGGATATATATAGTAACTGCGTATACAAAAGCCCTAAACTATTACGGATTTTATTGTGCAGACCAAAAGACATTTTAAATAGCAATAAATGCGTTTTGTTGTTGTATTGGTTGGCTGGAGGTATTTGTATCACAGTACTCATTGATAGCCTTCCCCAGCGTTTACACTCGTATTTTGCTAAATTTTCGTTACTGCTATTCACATGGTGCTTGCTGTTGTTGTTGTTTTGTTCCCTTCACTTCATTTGTTTTCTTGTCATTTAAATTTCATGCATATTTTATAGACAACGATACCATTTTAACGTACCAAACAAACCAAACCAATCGACTAAATGACCAATACGACACAGCAGGCAACCAGCCAAACGACCGGCCATGTGACCCCATACCACACAAACGCACAAAAACATACCAGTATATGATTCTACATATATGTACACATACTGTATGTACATGCAAATGCACGCTTATGGTCACAAAATGTTGACTCTGAATATTTCCAAATTCCTATGCATCACATATTCCCTGTGGCTGTCAACATAGCAACAACAAGTATATCGGCAACAACACCAACACCCAAGAATGTGTTAATTTTTTGTGTGTGTACCATATCGTAAGGTAAGGACCCAAATGCATTTCGATTTTATATTTGCCATTTATTAGATATTTCCCATGTGTATTTGGAATGATACCATAGGTGCCGCTCAGAAGAGGAGGAAATTGTGAGAAATTTCGAAATTTTTCGTTCACTATTGTGGACGTATTTTCCTTATAATAGAGATATTCAGTTATATGGTTCCGATTTTTTATGGGTTAAAAATAGTTAAGGGATGTGCTTAAAGGCTACTGTCATTGCACTCCATCTCTGAAACACGCACTGTAAGGAATATGATATGAGAGTGTACTAATTTTTGCCCATAGTAGTAAGTACCTACGTTATTTGTTTGAATATAGTTTACTGTTCAGAAAATGTTTATTTCAGTTGATGTTACTTAAAAATGTAGAAAGCAAAGATCTATTAATGTTCTAACCACAACCATAAGTATTCTCAGATACAACTGAAACCAAAAATTTCTAATGATTCTTAGAATCTGCTTCACATATAGAGAAACGAGTTTCAGAAACATTGCATGTTATTCGACCATACTCTCTAAAATTGAGTTGAGGGAAAATAAATAAATCAGTTACAAATATCTAATATTATCGGGTTCGTTTGTTCAAAGTCTAATATTTTTCCAATTCTTAAATTACAATTACATTTATCTCTTATAACAGGGTGAGTGTAATTTATAAAGAAGAAAAGAGAGGTTTTAGAAGAAAGCTCGAAGACAGCTCGAAACATAATCGATTTATTCTTAAATTTTACTCAATAGCCGGCATTACAATCGTAATACTTAAAAAAAAGTTAACCATTTTGATTTCAGCAAATTTTCAGAACAAAAATAGATGTTCTTTTAGACATGTGGTATTTAAAAAGAAATATATTTCTTATAAATACGAGTGCTTGTCATTATTCGACCACATACTGCAGCAATTTGGGCCGTATTTCGGCAATAACTTGCACATGTTCGACGGCGGCACTTAAAGTATTGCTGGAACTCACCCCGCTTCACATAGTATTCGGTCAAGTCGCCAAACACACTCTGCTCCAAATGACAACAGAAGGGTTTGGCAGAGGCAAGGTAATCTCTCCCCAACTTATGAGTGAGCTAAGTAGCGTCACACCACTGGCTCTTCTCGCTATAGCATTACCGAAAAGGTTAACTTCACTGAGGAGTTGAGGGTACCCTCAGCAGTAAGGCCGAATGGAGCGATTTCGCTCTCGAGCTACTGCTTAGGGACTCAACGTAACTATCGCAATGAACGTGAAATTATAGCAAGCTATAGCCAAGCGGTACTTAAAGCAATTTCTTCATACGAGCTCAAATCGTTTTTTGGTGCAACATAACGTTTTGCTAATGGGTGGTTATACTCGTAAGCTCAAAAGGTTTAACTATGCAATCAATCTCCCAAGAAAAAACTCAGGCTACTTGTCGCCTTCTACACTGGCCATTGTAAGCTCAAGAAGCACTTATTTCCCATGGGCCCAGCTCCTTGTGCGAATTGGCGGTTCTGCGACTTGGAGTCTGAAACACCGGAACACCTGCTACTAATGGACTGCACAGCAGTCTGTAGACGCAGGATTAAGGGCTTTGGATTCATGTTTCCAAATAGGGATCACATCGCCTCTATAGTACTTATCAGTATATTGGAACTTGGTGGGGATAGTTGAGATGTTGTGACTTCGGAGATGGCACAACAGACCCTAGGACGTGGTGCAGTCCTCACTTACCTATCTTATCTAATGCAGACTGAATTCCCTTTTTCACATTCAAATGAATTTACTCAATCTGCCTTATACCGCCTTAAATATTTGAGTGATTCAAAGGAAGTGGTTAGAAGCTTATGTCTCATTTTTACTTTCACCCAGTAAATTTTGGTTTTCATTTTTGAGCCCGTGTTTTCTAAAGTAAGGTGAAAAATATGCATTGTTTTCAAAACAAACATTTTCTGGCAAACTATGGAGCATTGTCTGAAGACATTTTAAATTATATTTCAAAGATAATGAATTCAGTTTCAAAGCACGCATACGCATGCGCAATCCATTAATACAGTTTGTCTGAGATTTTCTTAGGAACTGCCATTCAAAGAGTACCCGTGAAAGACTTTTTGTATTATCCATTGTCATTATTTCATTATTTTTTAACTGCCAGTACAATTGCAATGCCTGTCAACGGAGCGGGTTTGGTCAACAACCACTTTGATTGAATATTTCCAAGAATCAAAAATTGAAAGCATTGCAAGCAGCAGACTCGTTGCTTCTGTGATAGTCATTTGCATTCCACAAGTATTATTGTTCGTTTGTATGAGTACTTTTTCAGCTCATTCAAAAATTTTTACTTTCATGCTTTATGATCTCATTCAGTCATATCCCGAGCCTTTATTGGTTTTTAATGACAGCAATATAAAGTATATACCCACTCGCATTGTGCTGAGTCCCAATATTCTACAACATAACATAAAATTTCATGCTCTGCATTCAAGTCGAATTATGTTGGGAAATAAATAACTCCCAAACTCCTCATACTCACACACCAACATCACACACATGCGTGTTTATGTGACAACAGTTATTCGGGCATTCCAATCAAGTATTTGCGTATGCCTGAAGCAATTTGGAATTTTCGATTTTGTGCACATTTTATTCTTACGTTTAAAAATGCTTCGACTGAAAATGTCTTTTTCTCTCTCTTTTGTTAAATATGCATATGTACCTAAAAGATGTGAGCACTCCGATAACTGTTATTATATTCGAAAGGACAGCAATTGTGAAATCGCACAAGAAATGTATGAAGTCCAAGAAACATATGCCATTTTTTGTTGTACGCACTTTATTGTTACTTTTTATTTGTTGTAGACTCTTAAGAGTTATGCATTGTTAATAATGTATGCAAAATTGATTTCTCTTTGTTGTTGGTCAACCTTTTCCGCTTTAATTGTGGTAATAGCATTTTGCTTAGCTGGATAGAAAATTGATCAAAAACAGACCGCAAAGCGTTACTCGGAGAATGTTCATTTTTAGTTCGTAAAGAGAGAAACTTTAGATTTGAAAATGAACTATTGTAAATGCATAGAAATGCGTTTAAATCGATTTTGATAAGAAGAAATAAGTGCTTCGTGTTTATGTTTTTAAAAATTTAAAGGGTATATATATTCACATATCTTTTGATCAAAAAAAGGCAGAAATGCGATTCAGTTAATTCCAGTTAATATCGTTCTATTTTCTTGCAAAATAATCAGCTAATTTGTTATTTAAAAATTAGTCGAAAAAGTATTTTCGTATTTTTTCAATTGATGTCGTTGCAGTCGCATATCTCCAGTGCTACCAACCGCATTGTGTCGCCTGGTTGGTTTCATACCATATATATATAGTATATATTGTTGAGGTTTTAGGCTTCATTTTATTAAATTTGGAGAAGTTGAAAAAAAGCTACAGATGTTCAAAAATTAGTGAAAATAATGAAAAAATCGCTATATTTTGAAATTTTTGTATAAAGAAGGGAAGAATGCCACCCAAGCCACCAATAAAATTTGTGAAGTACGCAAATGATGCTGTATCAGATCGTGTTGGATAACAATGGTTTGCTCGCTTCCGTTCTGGAAATTTCGGTTTACACAGATGGAATAATGTCTCTAGCGGAAAAATGGCAAAGTAGAATTTGCTTATTTATTTTTAACCACTCTTTTAATGTTTCCGCTCGATGTTCCAAACTAGTAGAAGCTCGTTTTAAAAATATCAAAAAGCTTAAGATGAATCAAACAAATAAAACTGAGAACTGACTGTCTAAGTAATTAGGAATATATGATCTCTCCTATCCTTAGTTCTCAGAATATAGCTAAAAACTCTCAGCGAATATCTAAGGCACCGATGAAATGACTGTAGAATATACATTGCCTAACAAATTGAGAAATAATCAGATATGAATATGCCAATATATATCCAAGACGTTCTCAAGAATTTGGACTGTCTTAAACCACAACTAGCCGCATATTGAGAAAGGATTTGGGCTTGCATTCGTATAAAATTGATCTCAGTCAAGAACTTATACCGTTGGACCACGTAGTGTGTATGTTGATTTTGCCCTAGGACAACTTCTCCAATAAGCCTTACTTTCAATTGAATTGGACGGTAAACAAACAACACTGTCGATTCTGGTCCAAAAAAATTAACAAATAGCCATTGTATTCACATAAATTGATAGTTTGGTGTGCATTCTGGTCTGGTAGAATAATCGCTCAGTACTTTTTTCGAAATGAAGCTGGTGACACCATTACTGTCAATGTAGAGCGGTATAGATCGATTACAACCCAGGTTTTAAGGCCGTAATTAGAGTATGTTGATCTTGACAACATCTGGTTCTAACGAAACGTGGCTACGTGCCACACAGCACGTGCAACAACCGAATTAAGAGAGAAAAGTTGGGAGACTCAATTGGGCCATTGAATGTCCTACAAGAAGTTGTGATTTAACACCATTAGGCTACTTTTTATTGGTTTATTTGATGTCATTTGCCTTTAGCAATAACCCAGACGCTCTTCAAGCTTTAGAAGTCAATATTGAATGTGCCATTCATGACAAACGACTTGATTTAGTCGAAAGAAGTATTCGAAAATTTGGTTCATCGAATTCCTTCCTGGCGGCCGTTTGGATGATTTGTTAAATTCCCCTCTTAAATGTATGAATTGTACTTAACATTAAATAGAAAAATTTGAATTTCCTTAACAAGGAGTGTGTGCTTTTTTTAAATGTTATTACTCTTATTGGAAAACTCTGTATTTCGGCTCATGGTCTACTACGAGTATAATATTTAAGTTGGCTGTGTTAGACTATGAACTGATGTCAGTGCGGCATTCTAGACGGCGTTTTTGTTAGACATGTAGTTTTAAAAATAAATAAAACCCATTTAGTTTAATGTTATGGACAAAAAGTTATTTCTATATTGCCGTCGCGATTAGCTCGAATAAAGGCTGTTAAATCGCATGATCTTGTGGACCACGCTAGAAGCCCGCAAAGCGAGATAAAATGCGTTCACAAAAGTTTCTTTCAATAAATTGATGGACTGTACGGCTTGTAACGCGGTCTTTTTGGAAGCAAAAGTCGTCCACATCGACATCATTCAACTCAGTTAAAAAAAAGTCATTACCTATGGGTAACTTTCAGTCCGTCTTCATTTTTGAGAAAATATGGATTAATGATTCGCTTTGTGTACAGAGACCTCCAAACAGTGACTTTTTGAGGATGTGACTTCCGCACAATCTTCCATAAAGTGGATGGGCAATTGTTACGCGCGATGACAGATGAACTCATTTACACTCTGTTCCATAGAAGAAATTGTGTCTTGGGTGCGAAGTCAATCCACGGGTGCACGAATTACTAACACTACTTGGCGATGTTGTCGAAACGAATATAGGATTCTCAAAGTGAACCATTATTTTGGAGTCTTTGTTCCAGAGTAAGTTTCGTGATTATAGCAAATCAAATTCAGCGGTAGAGCAAATAACAGCTGTCTAAAACAAGACAAGTCGGATAAAAGTATTAGCCCATCGAAAACCACACGACTAAAAAAACTTCCGGCAATTTCAGGATCTGACATCTTGAATCTTTTATTAAATTAAAATATCTAAAAGAAAAGCTTACTAATTATAGGCATTTTGACATTGATCATGGTGCGCTGAGTTGTTGCATAGTACAAAAAGAGAGGGTCTGAGTCGGAAGAAAGAATGAAAGCAGCGACAGTATTCACTACTTCTTAAAAGTGATTGCGCTAATATTAAAATTATCATTGAATAGGAGTCCGAACATCCTGAATAGCAGTCATATTGGAGAACAGATTGTTTGTATGATAGCTTTGCTAAAATTAGTCAAATAAATCCCTAAGTATGCTATCTCGACTTCGGAATAAGCTACAATAGTCCGATATTAGGTCATTTTAGCAAAAATATAAGAAAGATTCACGAATTCGCAGGGAAACTAACAATATTATTTGTAACAATCAAAAAAGTATAATTGCTAAAAACTGCAAATCTCAAAGTTGAAGCAAATTTGCCACAATTGCAACATGTGAAGAACATGCAACACGCACGAATGGCTACACCAAAATGCCAAACAACAACTATGTAAAGGACAATTGAATAAAAATACGCAAAGGGGGGAAAAAATGCAACTAAACTCGAAAGCTACAACAAACGAACACACCCGCGCATAAGCACACGCATATATGTATGTACATACGTATATGTAGTGAGAGAGCGGGAGGGAGAGAGCGATGCACACACACGACTGCGCGACGAAATGCGAAAAGCGCTTGAATGTGAATGCCAAGTATAAATGTGGCAAGCAACTATTTCGATGCGCCCACATTTGTCGTGTTAGCGGCATTTGCCATACGGGGCGTATGAGTATTATTTTCTATGTCACTGCCAAAATGCCAAATTGAGCAATGAAATGTAAACTTTTCATTTACAGTGCAACATTTGTGGCATAAAGAAGTAAGACGCGCGCATACACACACACACACACTGCTAACCAAATGAAATTGAAGTGGAAAATAAAGAAGACAGTTTACGTGCAGCTGTGTGTACGTGTGTGGGGGTGTGTGTGAATATACATGAAACTGCAATGCAAGAGGTGGAGCGGAAAGTTGCAACATACAACAAAACTACACACACATATAATTTAAATGGTGTAAAGGGAAGCTCTTTACAGTGTGTAGTCATGTGCTATTCTCTACTCACACCTACATATATGTACATAAATATTTCGCAACTCGATTGCATTCATTTGCAGTGCGTTCAATTGCAGCAAAACAAATCAATTGACAAACGTAGCCGATTTGCCGTCTAAAGCATTGAAATGACAATCGACTAGCAAATAAATGCGTTAATTAAATCGCTTTTGAAGTGCTACTCGGTGAGAAAAAACAAGCCTTATTAATTGTATTGTCATTTTAATGTGCACATTATTACGATTTTATAACGTGCATGTGTGCATAATCCTTCTGGAGAGACAAATGAAATTTCCAAACGAATTATAACCCATTGTCTTTGTTAAACATCATTTATATTTTATGTTGTTGCCTTAGGCGCCATTTATTTAATGCGCTCAAGAGCAAAAATACTGCTTTTGACAAGCTGTTTTTCACAGCTATGAAATTCGCATACTTTGCAGCGCTTTTTGTAGTAAAGAGAAATAGAAATAAGTAAGGAAGGACTAAGTTAGGATGTAACCGAACATTTTATACTCCTGCAACTTGCCAAAAATCTAAGCCAGGGAAATACTTTAAGGCGTAAACCGTCGACCAGATGATCGGAATCCAAGTAATTATATATAAACTTAATCGAACGTATCTTCGAGTTAGATATCCTTCGAGTTATGGAAGGAAATTTCTATGAAAATTGACTTATGTTGCCAATTCATCAGTTCGAGTTATGGTAGTTCAACTGTATATAAATATACCAGGTCGTGCAGGTCATGAGTTATGTGATTTCACCTTAAAGTAGGCAGTGCCACGCCCGTTGTCCTATTTTTTACACCGCCTCCTCTAAAGCCCTCTCGATCTATATCGGCGCTGAAATTGAATGTCGCTGCTAAATAGAGCTATTGATTTATCGCGCTTTAAGTAGTTTTTAACAGTACCGTTTTTTGGTGAGGGGCGGAGATATCATCCTGTTTCATCCGCTGTTGGTAATGGTTGCTATGAGAATTATCGTAACAGAATTTGGCTACAAGATATGTCCATTAAACCTATTGGGGGCTGGCAATCGCTCACTTTTTCAAAATCTTATGCCCCTTGCTACAGCGGTTCCCTATGCAAAAATACAGTTCTATTTTTATACTCTCGCAACAAAAAACCGTATGCTTTTCGTGAGGAAAAGTCGGAAAGTTGGACAATTCCGAAAAAATAACTTTTTTTCATACAAAATTTTTTTTTTCAACTTTTTTCCTAAGCTAATGCTCGAGAACAGCTGAACCAATCTTGATGAAATTTTCAGAGGTTGTTCGCTGTGGATCGAGGAAAGTTTAGAAATAAAAAAACCGTATGCTTTTCGTGAGGAAAAGTCGGAAAGTTGGACAATTCCAAAAAAATAACTTTTTTTCATACAAAAATTTTTTTTTCAACTTTTTTCCTTTTGTTTTTCAATTGTCAAATTTGTCGTTTGCTTTCTTTATTCCGGTTATTCAAAAAAAAATTATTGAAATTTATTCCGTGAAAACGTTATGTGTGTTTCACACAAAGTGCTCAATTACAGATTGAAATTTGTTACGATGCCACCAAGAGGTCGCGTTCGTTTTGGCATCTACATAAGTATATATATTGACAGCCCATGGCACATGACCGAGTATTCCCAGGATGCGATGACATACGATTGAAATTATGGATCGCGGGCAATCAGCAAGCGATCGTCACGATGTCAGAGGACAACTTTTAAAACAACAGTTGCGATGTTTTGTAAACTTTATCTTGAAGCAACGTATATGTGGTGCTGTTAGATGCTGGATGTACTCTGTTGAGTGGCAAAAGAGAGGTTTGCCGCACGCACATATTCTTCTTTGGATGGTGGATGGTGGATGGTGGTTACACCAAATCAAATTGATGAAATCATTTCTGCGGAAATTCCTGATCTAGAGGTAGAAGCAGAATTATACGAAACCAATATGGTTCATGTACCTTGCGGACATCACAATACCACTTCGGTTTGTATGTCTGACAATAAATGTACGAAACAATATCCAGGTGCTTTTCTTTCGGAAACACAAACTAGAAATGATGGATATCCAATGTATCAGCGTCGCTCACCAGATGACAATGGCAGAACATTTAGCATTCAATTTAGAGGCGTGAATATCGAAGTTAACAACACATAGAAGTCGACAACATATGGATCGTACCATATTCGCCACTGTTGTCTAATTCACATTCAAAAGTCATGTCAATGTTGCGTATTGCAGTTTGGTGTAATCGATAAAATACGTTTGTAAATACGTCACCAAAGGAAGCAACATTGCGGTTACTGATCTTGAACGATACGGTCGATACGTGAACTCCAATAAAGCGCTTTGTAGGATATTTACTTTTGCGATTCATGAACGTTTTCCGAATGTTGTGCGTCTCGTAGTTAATTTGGAGAATGACCAAATAGTCTTTTTCAATACAGAGAATACAGTACAGACAGAGAAAACACCCCCAGCAACAAAATTAACATTTACGAGTTTTTTCTCAACTTTCGTCAGTGAACCGTTTGCGAGAACTTGCTCTATTTGGAAATATCTTGATATTATACATACAATTACAATTACAATTGCTGGAACATGATAATCACTGGAATGAAGTTCGCACACTTTTCGCAATGGGCAGCCATCAAATTAGCGTCAATTATTGAATACGAACAAAAATGACATTGCCGAAGACATTTTACATCGTATTCGCTAAGAATTGGAAATGGGTAAATTCCGGTTGATACTTCCGGTGGTTTGATATCAATTCCATCTTCCCTTTAACAAATCACCAAAGATGAACTCATCACGAATATTCGGACATTGGACAAATTATCGTAACTACAATTCCTTACGTGCACGAGCAATGTTAGCTGCCAAAAATACCGATGTTGTTGACTTAAACTGGAAGATTCAAAGTCAAATTCCGGGAGACTTGCGCTCACACATATTGATCGATCGTGGAATTTCTAAATTCTTTGAATAGGCTTGGTATGCCACCGCATCATTTGCGTCTCAAAGTTGGATCTGTCGTTATTATGTTCCACAATCTTCAGGCGCCGAAACTGTGTAATGGAACCTGACTGATTGTGACGCAGCTATCGAATACAAAGGAATACGATTCTACGAATTCCTCTGAGTTCTAACGATTTGCCATTTCAGTTCAAACGTATTCAGTTTCCAGTGAAAATTGCATTTGAGACACAAGGATAGTCGCATAGTGTATGGTATACACTTGGAAATGGTATGTTTTTCACTCGGCCAAATATACATACGTGGCCTGCTCACTAGTTGGAAAACCATCTTTTCTATGCACCGGAACAGAAACCAAAAAATGTTGTTTTTCAATCTGCGATACATTGAAAAAAAGTTAAATGATAAATTCAACTTTTTCATTTCTAAACACATAATTTCACGCAGGACAACGACTGCGGGGTCAGCTAGATTATATATAAACTTTGTGCCGTCTCTGATATTTTCTTCCAGTTGTAATAAATTTCGTGGAAAACTTAATATGCCCTATTCAGGGTATGTTTTTTTACTGTTATGACATAAATCACATCGGAGATTTTCTACCTTGCGTTCAAGCAATTAAATGATTTTCTGAAAAAAGAACTACAAGACAAAAAAATTTATCAATTTCTAATGCATAAATATATTATATGGTCTAATATATTCAGTAATTGCTCGACTCAGGGACTCTTAGGTTTCGGAAAAACAGTTCCTTTTGCATATGTCGAAAATGGCGCTATTTGGACCCCAAATAAATTTTTTGTAAATAGTACGATTGTAACGGACGCTCAAAAATCTTTTTGTATGGCATATGGCGGTTAAGGAAAGCTTTCATTCCATTTTTGGCATACAAGTATATTGTTATCATTAAAGAAAATGTTAAGATAAAATTAGATACTAATTTGGCAGAAATGCGGGTATCAGTAACAGTGTAAACAATAAACAGTGTGTGGAAATTTTCAAAAATTCATCAACCAAAACACAGAAGAAAGCGCGTTTAACGCTCTACGCCAGCAAAATTCTCGTCAAAATAACGAAATAAAGGCATGTTCACACTTATATGCACTTTTTGTTGTACGCACATGCACACATCCCTCCATGCTTCACCCGACAGTTGCAAGATAAATGGACTAACACAAAGCAATAGCAGCAACAATAACAAAAAGTTGTCATCGTGTGTAACGCTGCAAAGTGTTTACAACAAATTTAAGCTTTTCGTTTGCACTTGGCGCAACTTAGAGCTAAACTTCACGCTATCTCAGCCGCCACTATCACAGCATATTAGCGACGCCATTACATACACACACACAGACAGCCTACATGCAAATATAACGTTGCGATAACTTATGTGAAGCGCACTGAGTGAGAGCAGAAAGCGTTCGTAATCCGAAGAGTTTTGAAAAATCAATGTTAAATACATATTTAACCATTATGTTATTATTAGAGGATGGAGTTAGCGGTGCTGAGGCTCTGAAGTGTACCCATAATGCGGCATCTGTTGCGTGGCATTCGCTTTGGCTGTGTGTGATGCAACGTTGCCGTTGGAAATTGCCTGTGATGCGTTGGTTAAAATAAGCAACTTAGTTGGTTGTTGCGCTTTTATCAACATTTTGCGGTCGTTCTCTCCATTTTTTTCTTATTTTCAGGTAGCTTTTTTAATAGTAGTAAATATGTGCTAGTATGTTTAGGTATAAGAGCTGAGCGCTTCCTTTGGAGTGTTTTTAAATTATTTTCTAAAACCGGCATTCGTAAGCTAAGGTTTTCTTAGACGAAATCATCAATAGGCTCCCTTACTGATGATGGGTTAACGATATTGCCACATACGAAACAAGCTCTGAAGTATTGATACCAACAAGAGAATCCTTACTTGGCAAGTTTTACTGATGACAAATAAAAAAACACAGCAATTTGACAACAGCAACGTTTCCAGTTACAGTGTAACTCTATAGGCATAAAACTCGTGTAAGTAATCAGGAAAGCTGCAATCCTGAGTTTGTTTTGTTGCCTCGAAGTTCGAGCCTGAGCGTTGCAGAGGTCTCCATCTGTGCTTTGCTCAGAATTGCAGAGAACCTGTTGTTGGCGGTCATCCTGTATACATATATAACAAGCTTTCTTTATAAAGCATTAGTTCTTAATCTACTTGGATGTCCCGAAAGTTGGGGAATATTAAATTCTCTCAGTTAGTAAATATCTACAAGTCTAAGCAATAGTAATAGCTTTGGTTTTCTTACTTTAATAGTCCCTTCTTATATCTTGCCTGTTTTAAAGAAAGTTGAAATTTAGGGCCCAATTTGTGACAGCTACGGGCTCAACCCGAAGCTTTGAAATACTGTTAGTAGACAGTAAAAAGTACTGAGTTTCAGGAACGATGTTAAAAAAACATTTAAAAATATATTTAAATTTAATGCTATCCTTAAAATAATGCTATCAATGTACTTCAGCGGTTTGATTATCCGGTTTGTTTCATGAAGGGTGTTTTCAAAGGTATGTCGTTTTCTAGATGGATTTCAAAGGCAGCTGAAATTCTAGTTTTGTGTGGCAAACTGATAGTGACCAATCCTGCAAATACAAAAGCTATCCCCATAAAAAACAACCCTTTATTATATCTCCCACGGTAATCTCTGTAACTTTTCCACTTTGAGTACCGTTATCTCATATTGAAGCGCTGAATATATATATTTTACGCTTTGCATATATGTGTGTGTTAGTTTATAGATTTAAGCATCGAGCTTTAATAACACCAAACCACCTGCCTGCACCCAATGATTCGCCACCATGCACAGCAACCTGTACAATTTCATTCACAAGTAAACATGCATACCTCTATATACTCGTATAGAAATGTGTCTATGTTGTTGCATATACCCAGATTTTTTATGTGCCATTGCAGCTTGGATGTTCCGGTATTTATGTACGCAACAATTTGTATGCCGCACTCAATGGGTTCTGTACACACACACACACACCTGGATGTATGGGTGTCTGCATGTAAACAAAAGTAAAGGTATGCGTCTGGATATTTGTCTGTCGGTTTTGCTTACGCAAAAGTGATGCTTCAGCGTACATCCACCGCATTTCCACTGTGAGCCATGCCATTATACACACATAAATCTATATAAAGCAATGTGTGCATTAGTATGTCGAAGTAGAATCTCAGATGAATATGCATGTACGGGTGAATATGTAGGTAAATCTAGAGTTACCCAGTAGATAAACTATCGACTGCATTACTAGTAACACTCATTGGATTTTGGGTTCGAATCCCCACTATTTTTGAAAAGTCATATTTTGGATTTTTTCTTCGCGCGGAAAACAGATCCTCTTGACAGTAAGTGTAGTTTTGAAATTTACTAAATCTTCATCTCCTAAGAAGAGCCTTCAACACTTCTACAACCGGTAAGATCAAGAGAACTGGTCCAAACATCTAGCAGAACTTTACTAATAATATTTATAATTACAGTTAGAAACTCCTCATCCTGCTTGGCTGTGACTTAAATCTATTTCGTGGTAAAAATTAAAGTTTTCAAGTAAGTAGTCTTGAGTTTAAAACTTTCTAATCTTTAAATTTTTGCATCATGATAGTAATTTCGTATAGTGAAGTTTTGAAGTTAACATCAGACCATACCACTAAATAGTTCGGATTCCTCAATATTATAATAGTATCACTAAACTGACCCATGATGTTGTTCTTTACATCCTCATGTACTTGATAGTCACCTTGAAAATTGGGTTTGCCATCCAGAACGAAGTGAGGGTGTGTAGCATTGCGAGCTGAGTCCCATTTGGCATTTCCGTTAAGGAGACACTGTTTGTATATATGCGAAATGGTTCCATAGTTTTCGAGATATGGACTTTTTTAACAAATGCTTTTTTCTCTCACAGAAGCGGTTGATGTTGAAATCGTCGATATCGGAGTTCCAAATGCTATCTTTCATACAAATTGGTCAGTCAAACTCAAGTTCATGGATGAAAAACTCTTCTAATCGAAACTATTGCTTATAAAATTAAAAATTTTATTAAAAACTTTTTTATTCGACAAGAAAAACTATTGTCATGAAAAATTTTGCATATTATTGAGATCGGACCACTATAGTATATAATAGCCATACAAACTAACCGAACAAAATCAACATAATAATTTTTTTCCTTGCTTAGTAACCCTAATTCGAATGAAAGTTTTCGTTTATCAAAAAGCATGGAAAGAAAGCATACTCGGTGCTTTTGCACATATTTGTGTATGCCTAGGCAACGAGTTGGCAGAGATCGTTGCACACAGCTTAAACTGCCAGCCACTTGTCTATGAAACGTTTTCTCTTTCACCCACTGCCACAACGCTGCATATTCGTTGTTTGTATATATTTGTCGGGAATGGATTGCCAGCGAACTTTTAACGATGGCAACGCATCCTTGAAATATCCTTGTTTGTATTTGTATTGAAAATTGCACTCAAGGCAAGCATGAAGCACAGTAACGATAGAAACACCCACAAAGCAGAAGCAGCAAAAACAAAAAAAGATCTGAACGTAGAGAGCAAAACAAGGACGAACAGTAAAACAATTTCAGCAACTGATTTGATGATGAAACACAGGCAAGTTGCACGACATTTAGACATTCGGTTCTGTTGGTTTGCCCATTCAACGCGCTGGCTGACACGCCGGCAATTCGAAAATTCAACGCCTGCTAACTTTGCCGCAGACAAGCACACAGACAGTGCATGAATGAAACCATTTAGCTATGTGCAACATGGCTCTAAATCTATTTAAAACGCAATGAAATTGACGTTGCATTGATCGTGTTGCAGCATCGTGGTGGCAACGCCGGCTCGTGTTTATCCGTATTGTAGTAGAAAATTGCCAACAGTTAATAGTGGCTTTTTTTGTGCCTTCTGCGCCTAAAGCTATTGAATGTTTGTTGTTGTTGTGTTGCTAGAGAAAATAAAATTCGTTTATTCGTAATAGCTTTGGATGGCCTAACACTTGTTCACAGCTTAAATAACAAATTAAATTTTGAAAGTTTATACGCAGCGCGTATATTACGCAATACTCGTTGCAGGCTAAGACATTCTCCGCACAGTCATTGTTTTGTGTATTATTTGTGGTAACTTCAATATGCTTGTGTATCTGCGCTTTTGCGGTTTACCGGCTGAAGTGGCGGTTAGATTTGCCTTGTACAAGTGTATGCATTTGGTGGTTATGCCGTTAGTGTTGCACACACTAATTTGCCGCTATTCATCAGAGTTTGGCACCACGGCGGTCGCGCAACTTCTTGGAAAGCAAATTGACAGCATTCAAGCACATCGGCGACCCATTGACGCTTATTTGGTGACCTTCTGGTGAAACATCCAATTATGCGTTATGTCATGTTATTATTTTTTATTTATTGCAGGACTTTATTTAAAATATTTACTAAGCCTTCTAATTTGTGTTGTCATGTGTTGTCTCTCTGTTTTTTCGAGTTCCTCGTATTGAAAGAAAGCCCCTACCCTCATTTATTCATAGGAAGCATATGCAATTCTGATACATATTTCGAGTTTATTGATTTCCGTGATGCACATATATAAGTGCAATGATAAACATTTTCTTTTTAAGTGTATACAGTAGGCTTTTTAATAAAATAATAGGGGTTAGTCTTTAGTGATTTTCAAAAATTTAATGAAAAAATATGTTCCATTGTGTCATCAGCCATTTACCTATATTTTCTTGGTACTTGAAGTTAGAATACTCTGTAGAGATACCGTTAAAGACATGCCTCGTTCTGGACAACCTTCGACCTTTTTAACTGATAAAAATATTAAAAATGTGATGGAAGGTGTTTGACAATCGTCAGGCAAGTGTTTGAGAGATGGCAAGAGAGCTCGACATCTCTCGCAAGTCCATTTGAGTGAGTTTGGTGTATATTTTGGGTATGAAATGCGTTCTTGCTCGACTCGTCCCGATAAAGCTCAATTGCTTTAAAAAAGAGTACCGTATACAGGCCTCTTTGCATATACTTGATCGTGCGATTGGAACGAATTTAGAGCCAAAAACACAATAAATACCATCGATCAACCACCATATTCACCAGATTTGGCTCCGTGTGATTTTTTTTTGTTCCCGAAACTGAAATAGCCATATCAAAGTGTGTATGAAAAGTTTTTCAAGGAATAGCAAAATCGTTTACATACGAGTATAACGTCTGGTGGGGATTGCTTTGAAGTCAACAAAATAAGTATTGATCAGTAATTAAATATTTTGATTTTTGTTACGATTTCCGGGTATTTTTCAATATATACATATATATATATTTATAATATCAGTTAAGTGTTGAAAAATTAGGATGCATCGAAGTAAACAAAGACAAATTTCGAAAGCATATATTATATTTTTGCTAAATGTCTTATATGAGTTAATTCTTTATAATTTTCTTGTTATAAATAACTTTTAAAGATCAGCAACAATTTTTAATATTGAAACTTAGTGATATAGGGACACAGAGAGTGCTGTTCAAATTATCAAAATTATCAGAAAACGTAATCAAATGATTGCGAATATATTCTCATATTTCAGCATATTGTGGACAATTTCTTCGAGCTTTGCGGTTAACTAGGGAAATTTCGACTATCAACACTAAACCTTTCCAAGATACACTTTCCGGAACAGTCCTTACTTTGAAAAAATCTGTATCTCTCATAAATTGCCGTATTGAGGACCAACAAAAGCTTTCAGCTTTTCCACACGTAAATCAGGGGTAGTTTACAAATGTCACTAAAAATATCTTTTCACGCCTAATGTTTTGACAAAAAATTTTATAATTTCTAATATGATCACGTGTTAAAACATAGAGTTCATTCTGAGAACATTTTGAAGGTCTCTAACCCTCTTATTCACAATAATTGGTAGACTGTACTAATACAATAATATACTAATATCTGGGAATTCGGCGACATCATTATTTCTAAGTAGTGCATTCAAATTACTTTTGAAAGGAAAGGGAAATTTAAATTTACTAAAGAAGGTCATTTTGTTTATCATAATTCTCGATATCTCCACGTTTGAGTTTCAGTAAACCCTTAAAATATTCGACTTAATTTTTTGCATTATTATCTTTATTAACTATAAAAAAAATACTTTCTACATATGTATATGTGTAATACGTAATTTATGTGACTGAAGTACTTTCGCGAAGTACTCCTTTCTGCGTAAGGAGACTGGAAGTAATGTTAACATAATGTTTATATGCGGGAAGCAGGCTCGCAGAATCCTATTAATGACTGGGAAACAAAATTTTTATTTCTCACAAGCCAATATTAATCAAAATATTAAATATGCGATTATTTGAAAAACTGCTGTGAAATTTTTCATTAACCGAGTAAAGCGCCATAAGTGGCATGTCATTAAAAAAACAACTGCGTGATTTTAAAAAGGTATTTTTGCGGTTTGTTATCATTTTTTCGCCTTACATTATTTTACATTGAAGTGTCAACTGAAGAGTTTTTTGTGTGGCTTTATTCCCCGTTTCTATGAGTTTTGTTCAAGGGTATCAGGTAGATAAGCGGAAGAAAATTTTCTTGAATTACAAATACATGTATTTCCTCAATTATACATGTTTTTGTATATTTTTTTATAAAAAATAAAGTTTTCTTTTAGGAAACTCATAATTTGGTTAAATCTACTTACTATGAAAAGTGCCGAGGCCATTATATGGCTGATTATGCATTGTATTTTAATGTCTATTTAATCAAAAAATTAAATTTTCTACAAATTAATGCATGCGTACAACTACACATTTTACGTTAATATCCAAATTGTCAACGAAATCGACAATTACACATCCGATAACTTTTTCAGATTTAGACTTCACAGTGCTAGGATATAAGCCAATCAGCCCTAAGACTGAAAAGTACGCTCATCACAAATACATTTTTTTGATTTCATCTCTCTGTGCACTCACAACAACATTTTGTACTTCTTGGTCAACAATTCCGTCGCAATTCCCATCAGTTGCCAGTCTACATCCATCTACGTCTTGCCAACTTGACAAGTGGTTGCCCAGCTTTTGCAGCAACTTCTATTCCAATTACCATCGCTGCAGCCACCTACTGTCAACCGCTGCGGACTGCTACTCCACCAGCTTCACCTACATACATACATAAACTTGGCGCTTAGTCGACTCTAGGCAAACTACGGGCCGCTGCTCGCAAGAAATGCTTTAATATTAGAAAGTAGTAGGAAGCAATTATTTCTTCACTTTATTTTCCTTTCAACACTATTTTCTATTTCTCATAAATGTGCGCTCTGCTGCTTTGCGTGCTCAACGGCCGGCAAACCAAGTTCCTCACTCACCCACATCAGAAGTGTGGAATTTTTCACTCTGGCTAATAATTAAACTTTGCGTAAAAGTTGTAAAATTCACCACTTTCTCTGCAACAAAATCAGTTGTTGTTGTTGTGATTTAAGCTAACTGTTTTATATACAGTATTTGGCGTAGTTCATCGACTCAACTCCGGCAGCTTGGCGGTTTTCCCTTATATTTCTGTTGTTGTTTATTGTTGTTTGCTGGCGCTTGCTCCACTTCTGGTTCTGTTCATTTTTTCCAGCTTCTTGTGTCTATTTCACTTATTTGCATTCTGTGGCAAGCCACATCTCTGCGGTTGTTATTGTTACTTTTAATGTTTATTATACTCTCGCAACAATGTTGCTAACGAGAGTATTATAGTTTTGTTCACATAACGGTTGTTTGTAAGTCCTAAAACTAAAAGAGTCAGATATAGGGTTATATATACCAAAGTGATCAGGGCGACGAGTAGAGTCGAAATCCGGATGTCTGTCTGTCCGTCTCGTCTGTCCGTCCGTCCGTCCGTTTGTCCGTCCGTCCGTCCGTCTGTCCGTCCGTCCGTGCAAGCTGTAACTTGAGTAAAAATTGAGATATCATGATGAAACTTGGTACACGTATTCCTTGGCTCCATAAGAAGGTTAAGTTCGAAGATGGGCAAAATCGGCTAACTGCCACGCCCACAAAATGGCGGAAACCGAAAACCTATAAAGTGTCATAACTAAGCCATAAATAAAGATATTAAAATGAAATTTGGCACAAAGGATCGCATTAAGGAGGGACATATTTGGACGTAATTTTTTTGGAAAAGTGGGCGTGGCCCCGCCCCCTACTAAGTTTTTTGTATATATCTCGGAAACTATTATAGCTATGTCAACCAAACTCTACAGAGTCGTTTTCTTCAGGTATTTCCATATACAGTTCAAAAATGGAAGAAATCGGATAATAACCACGCCCACCTCCCATACAAAGGTTATGTTCAAAATCACTAAAAGTGCGTTAACCGACTAACAAAAAACGTCAGAAACACTAAATTTTACGGAAGAAGTGGCAGAAGGAAGCTGCACCCAGGCTTTTTCTAAAATTGAAAATGGGCGTGGCCTCGCCCAATTTATGGACCAAAAACCATATCTCGGGAACTACTAGACCGATTTCAATGAAATTCGGTATGTGACATTTTCTTAACACCTTGATGACATGTACATAATATGGGTGAAATCGGTTAAGAATCACGCCTTTTCAATATAACGCTATTTTGAATTCCATCTGATGCCTTCTCTGTATAATACGAGTATATACATTAGGAACGAATGATGATAGCGGAATAAAACTTTACACAAATACGGTATTTGAAAAATATGTAAATGACGGATAATGAAATCTCGATTATCACTTTATCGTGCGAGAGTATAAAATGTTCGGTGACACCCGAACTTAGCCCTTCCTTACTTGTTTATAATATTTTTGTGTTGTTGTTTTTAGTTGTCTATGTAGGCTGCAGCTTAAAGTGTTATTGCTTTTAATACTTTCATTGAGGCTTCCTCACCAAACCAGCCTTAATTAGTTTGCTCGCCATTTTTGCTTCAAACAAACTGCGAAGATTGTTTTCTTATTGAGGCTTTGTTTGGCATAAAGTGTTTAACGATAATTTCATTTGCATTTCAGTGCAAAATTTGCGTATTCAAAAGTTTTGGTTAGTTTAAATGAATTATATTTATTTTAGTTGTGATTTTATGGAAATAAATACAAGTTTAGTCTTTAAGCTTGAAACTAAGCGTGAAACTTCGAAAATATTTTTGGTATTTAATTCAAATAATATAAAAGAAGTAAAGAAGTGCGAAGTTCGAGTATGACCAAACATTTCATACTCTTGCAACTTGCAAGGATTAAAGACAAGAAAGTACCTTCAAGTATATAAGGCCTGTTAGTTATATGCGGTCTAGGGTGATTTTTCACCCAATTTTATACATTCTAAGCAGAAATATATAATATTATAAGAAAAACGCGCTTTTTAAATTTTATTAAGATAACTCAATACTGGCCGATATATATATGCAGTATAAAGTCACCAGGAAGTTCAAAAATATTTACATTAGGTATAAAGGGCTACAGAGTGTATTGACTCCATTCAATATATTTGTAGCACACATGCATACTATCATCAGTAAAGGATTCTCTTTGAATTTAAGTTATAAATCTGACACATTAACCAATATATTCGGTAAAAAGTCAACTATTGGTACTGAAGTCTAAATACTCAAAACCTACCGTCTTGAACAGTTTATGTAAGATTTGGCCAATTTTTGCCCCTAAAGTCGTATACTCCAAAGAAATTTTTCGTGTAAGGTTTTATAACATCATATTAATTTTCCACTTGATTTTTACACTCGAAAGTAAAGAATCAGATGAAATTTAAAATTGTGTTATATAGGAAGTAGGCCTACTTCCCCGTACTTACATATTTCTTACTTGTCTCCAAAATACCTTAACAAAAAAAAATTACATCGTCTGGTTTACGGATGTTCTTCTAGCTTAATAAACTATATAAATCGAAATAAAATTCAGAATCCCACGATATTATGTCAGGTGGATATAATTTAAAAAGAAATAATTAAAAATATTTTCGGCGAAAAATTACATTATATTTTTTCTTGTGATTTGTTGAGGTAATTTATCGAGCTACACTAACTTACCGGTCCTCTTATGAAAGGTAATTATTTTAAATTATTATCCAATTACAATAAAAAACAACTGAGATGTAGACGTTTACAAGGCGAGTTTAGGTCTCATTATACTTGTATGTGTTTCAAATTTGTGAGAAAAGTGAGAAACTGATTTCTTAAATTTTCAGTACCAACTTTTAGTTGGCTTAGGACTTAGTTAATATTTCATGTCGATGATAACTACTAAATTTTGTCTTTATTTTTGCCTGGTATTTTCTAAATGGTAATGATAACAATCCCTGAAAAGGTGGCGGCATTAAAAATGGTCTTGTATGAGAATATTTGCTAGCTGCAAAATGCAGTTAAACTCAGTGAAATTATTTGTAATATGCGAAACATATAATAATAACGAAATCTTCTCTTCATCTTCATCTTTAACTTTATGACATAGTATTTACATTAAACTTGTTAAAGGAAGTGCTCTAAGCTAAATCGTCATCACGCTTTTCTTAAATTTTTTTGTAAAATGTGAGTTTTTTAAAGATAACAGCACTGTATTAAGGTTTGCGTAAAATAGTTTAATACATACGACGCATTATACAATAATGTTGAAAAGGAATACATGTATTAATTTCAACAAGGCTTTTTCTTCCACGGATATACATATTTATCCTTTATGGACAGACGAACAAATAGACATCTGGAAATGAGTTTTTCTCCCCATCATCTCCATTTATCTCGGTTATTAAAAATTATTTTATTCATTGTACCATATTCTGTAAGATATACATATGTGATATTTTTCTGCCCACAATGTGCAAAAATTTTTTTTAAAATTTAAACAGAAAGGCAAGCAAAAACGTTAACTTCGGCTGCACCAAAGCTGATATACCCTTCACAGGTGCATTTCTTTTAGTAAATATGTGTTCAGTTTATATGGAAGCTTTATGCTATAGTAATCCGATCTGAACAATTCTTTCGGAGATTATATTATTACCTTAAGCAGTAATCCATGTCAAATTTCGTGAAGATACCACGTCAAATGCAAAAGTTTTCCATATCAGCGTTAGATTCCGATCGTTCGGTTTTTATGGTAGCTACTTATATGCTATAGTTAACCGATCTGAGCAATTTCTTCGGAGATTACATTGTGGCCTTAGAAAATAATCTATACCAAATTTCGTGAATATATCTTGTCAAATTCAAAAGTATTATATACAAGAATTTTTTCCGATCGTTCAGTTTGTATGGCAGCTATATGTTATAGTGGTCCGATATCGGCAGTTCCGACAAACAAGTAGCTTCTTGAAGAGAAAATGACGTTTGCAAAATTTCAAAACGATATCTTAAAACCTGAGGGACTAGTTCGTATATATACAGACGGACGGACAGACGGACAGACAGACGGACGGACAGACGGACGGACAGACGGACGGACAGACAGACAGACGGACATGGCTAAATCGACTCAGCTCAACATACTGATCATTTATATATGTATATACTTTATAGGATCTCCGACGCTTCCTACTGGGGGTTACAAACTTCGTGACAAACTTAATATACCCTGTTCTGGGTATAATAATACTATCATTTCCAAATTGTAGATGATAAGAGAATTTTGAATTCTCTGAAACATTCTGCTGTAATCTTTCTATATCTGTTAAATATTCAAAGTTATCTTTAAATGAGATTATAAATGAACAAATCTAATTGAATTATTTGCTGAAAAACTAAGTGACGGAGCTTGAAAAGCTCCACAAAATCGTCGTTGGTGTGACCTCACTCTCTGCATATGTTTAGGTTTAATTAATATTAGGCCAATAATATTATAAACGAAGGGCTAAACAATTTTTTAACAGTTAGGGGTTTCAAATAGTCTTATAAAGTTATAAGTTATGACCTACCGAAAACATAGCTTTGAGAATTGTGTTTGCTTAAACCGAATCTGTATGTAATCCAACAACAACTTTTTTAAACAAATGTAAAAATTTATGTGACCGCAAATAGCTCTCCTATGATACTTAAAGGTAAGAATATGATGTTAACCACAAATACCATACAGAACTCTCAACACATTAGTCGCGTTTTTTTTCAAAACGGTGTTTTCAGAGTCGGTGAGGTAAATTTCTCCACAACGCTTAAAACGCAATCGTACAAGTTCTTCGATCAATACGTGCAAATTTCCATCGTAATAAATAATAAAAATCTTCCTTACCGCCAGATACCTTTTTTGGAGGTTCACCTGGAGATCGAGTGTGGGATCAAGGTTATTCAAATTTTTTCAAAATAAATCACGAAATATTGAAATACATTTAATTTTGTTTTTACATATTATTTGTAATACTATACATATATATATATAGTTATTTAATAAATTAAATGTCTCTTTAAAAAAATCACAAAAACGCTATTTTTATTACTTTCCGATGAATGTAATAAACAGTAATAAATTAAAAAAGAGCTTATTTTATAAGCAGTTGAAACACATAGCTTAATAAATGGAACTTCCTTATTTTTAAAGAGGGGGACTAAAGGAGATTCGCAACACAAAAACATTAAATCGTATCCCCATTTTTACATACTCCCAAAATGTACAATACGTGAAATAAAAACAAAATCACAATACTCCACAAAATCAAAAATAATGCAAATAGTACTAAATACCTAATTATAATATATATATAAATTTGTTAAAAACAAAAAGTAAAAAAGTGAAATTGGGCACCGCTCTCTTTTTGCTGAAGTCCCATGTCTAGGGACCCAACCAACCATTTCGATAAAATTTAGAACAAGGCATTCTTCTTTCGCTCTTATCACATTGTGAAAACGTACAACAACCACTCCTACTTCCCATATAGCACAATTATAAATTCCACTTCATTCATTCAGTTTCCAGCACACAAATCAAGAAGTAATTAATGAAACGAGATAAAACTAAGCACGAATCATGGTGTCTTTAGTGTGTGCCATCTTATGACCAAAATTGCTTAAATTCAATAAAAATAGTTCAAGCCCCTACGTACCGGCAATTTAGACCCCGGTACCTTTAGTTGGTAAAAGTGCTTCCCTAAGCTCCCATATACTTAACATAAAGTTCATCGAACTTCCGGGTGACTTATGCCAATATCTGAGTTATCCCATTGAAAATAAGAGAGCGTATTTTATGCCTAAAATAGATAAATTTGAGCGAATTTTTTGTGCCTAAAATAGATAAATTTGAACGAAAACTTGACCTAGCTGCCAAATAACCAATATCAGGATTTTCGAACATCCGGCTGACTTTAATCTATATGATTGGTTTTACACCTTAAAGTATTTCCCTGGCTTTGAATTTTGCAAGTTGCAAGAGTGTAAAATGTTCGGCTCTACCCGAATTTAACGCTTCCTTACATATTTTATATAATTGTTTTCGACTTTTAACATAAAATGATAAAACAATAAGCCTATGTCCGTCCCCCAGTTCGAAGCTACTAAATTTCCGCCAAATCAGTTCATGGTGGCATTGCAAAAAAGTCCTTCGTTAGGACCTTCAAGAGGGCTAAAGAAATACCAGTACAAATTTTCACGCCTTTTCGTGCTGTGGACGCAAATAACGAAATAGCATTTTATTTTTTTATATATAAATTAATAACAAAATTTTGATTTGAAAGCCGTATGTTTACTTATATTATATAAAATTCAGATTATAAATCTTTTTGTTAAAACTATTTTGTGCTCGCTTCATTTATATATCGCTGGAAGCTTATATATGTTATTATACTAAACCCTTCAGACTATTAGTTTTTACCAATTGGAAAATTTTCGTATTATTTAACAATTTGTTCCAAAAAAGTGGAAGATAAAATTGGAGGTATTTAGGTATCAGAACCCAAAAACTGTTTTTGTTCTAGAAATCTAGAAGTACTTTATCTGCAAGTTCTAGAACGCAAACAATTTGGTTCTGATGACTGCAACCTACAAAACATTGATCTTATTTCCTAAAGTTCCGAATAACTTATATAATGACCGAGCATAAGAGTACAATATTTATGACAGAGTCGTAAATAAAAATGCAACATTTTATACTATACTCTCGGCTAAAGTCGGTCATGCAACAAAAGCGAGACACATTTTTTGCACGATAAAAAATTACATAATTTAAAAAGCAAACTTCTCTCCATGCAATCGATGCTTAAATTGCATTTATCATCGCTTATCTCGAGTATGTGACATATTAATGCCAGCGAACGAAATAATTTGTAAAATTTATTGCAGGAAACACAAAGTTGGCACTGGCAAATGCCTGTACATACATATGCAGCGACATATATTTATATTATATTATGCATTAATGCAATGCGTTGAATAAATAATAGTGTAATGAATCATTTGATTGGCTGGCGAACAGAAAAAATTAACAAAACAAAATAGCAATGCGAAAGCGACAAGATAAATTATGTTAAATGGACGCTGTGCTGCCATAAAGTAGTAAAGTCGAAAAGGCAAGATTTTAAGCAAATTAGTTTGGGGAATGTGGTTATACGGGGGACTCAAAAGTACAACTTGAAAAAATGGAAAAGCAAAATATGGATTCTACACAGTTTAGCTACCGATAAGTAAATGTAAATGTAAGAAACGCGCCTGTAAGCAGAAAAGCCAACAGCAGTGACACGAATATTATAACGTTGATGGCAAGCAGTGACGACACTGCTGGCGTCAGTGCTGGCTGCAGCCCTATAGCCCCCACTCAACCGCAGACAACCATTGGCCGCAACTGCTGCATATAATTTTGAAAACACTCAACAGCGAAAATCAGCAAGAAATAACTGCCTTGCTGGCTGCCGCCGTCACTTAAGACAATACAAAGACAATACACCCATCTCCAACCCGCGCGGATTTACAACAAATGTGCTGCACTCACCTGGCTTGTTGCTATTATTATTGCCGGCTGAGATTTGTTGCTGTTGCTGCGTCTGCTGGGATTGCTGTTGCTGCTGATTCGGTGGCAGCTGTTGCTGTTGTGACTGCGGATGCTGACCGTTATGCTGTAAATGCGACTGCTGGCCGACGCCACCAGCTCCATTTGCCGCAACAGCTGCCGGATGTATGGCGAGCAGTTTCGTTTCCGGTGGCTTATGTGGTCCCATTGTAATCGGCGGCGGCGCCCCCATCGCTATGGTGGGAGCTGGCATCATCAGTGTTGACATGGCCAGCATAATTTGCGAATGAATTTTGCCGGTTGCTACTCGAAAACTTTTAAAACAACTGCTGTCCTCTGGCAGCGTCAACTACTTAGCTAGCTGGGTTAGTAGTCGTTCGTTCGCTTGGCGACAACTGGGCGCCCGTTTGTTTGACACTATTAAAAACAAAAGTGGACGTTGCTGCTTAGTTGATGTGGTGCGGTGCGGTGCGGTGCGGTGCGGTGTTGAAGGCCACTGACTGGCTGGCTGGCTTGCTGAGTGGCCGACTGGTTTTGGCGCGACTGGACGTTTGGTTTCCGAAGCAATTCAAATATTTTGCGGCTGCTGCTACTTTTGCACTTAATACTGCTGCACGGGCTCACCACTCGCCCGTTGCATGTGTGTTTGTGATTTTAATATGTGCACCAAGAGTGTATAATCTTTATATGTATGCGTGTGTGTGTGGGTATATGTGGTTGCACTTGTACTTTTCCACTTATTGATTAATCTTTAGTGAGAGTGTCAACAAACGGCGTCGGCGGCTCCGTAGCTGGCGCAACACCAGCTTGCAAGGTAAATCTGTTGCTAAAATGATGCTGCTACTTCTTCTGCACACACACACCGTCACTGCAGCGTTTGCAACCGGCTTAGTTGTGGGCGTCTACGGCTGCTGTCCTTTGCTTTTGGCTGTCTGAACTTCGTTTAAGGTCGTCGTACGTTAATTTATAGCACTTTGAGCGTAAAATCTGCTGTCGTCTGCTGCCGCCGCTGCTCCAACTGTCGCACCAACACCTCACTTTCTTACACTTATTGCTTTTCTATTGTTTTTTTGTCTGAATTTTCGTTTGCCGAGCGTCTGCGACGTTAGATTTATAATGACAATTTTACCAATATTTTTCTGTCTGTGTGTATGTGTGCGTGTGTGTCGTTTGCGATTCTTTCTCGACCCGTTTTACATTCGCATACAATAGAATTTTCACTTTTCTTTCGGTTTTCAATTGTTGCCTGGCACTGGCTGTGGCATGTATCTTGACTTGCAACGCAACGTGGCGCATACAGTTATTCGTTCCTACTTGCACTCGTTAGCTTGACTTTTATGGCACACATGTACATACCCACGTGTATATACTTCAAATGTGTAGACCACTATGTACTTAGTTTGTGTGTGTGTGTGTCTGCTAGCTTTTCCGCCGTATTTTCTAGGTTGCTTGTTGCCTTAGCTAACACTGCATCTGCCTTCCTACGCTTTTCGCTTATTCGCTTAGGTTTCTCACTCACTTTCTCGCACAAGCACTGTGTATACACTCACAACTGTTATTTTTCTACACATATATATATAACGAGGGCAACAACATTGCCGCGTTTTATATGGTCATTCAACCGGAAGGAAGCTGTAGCTCGCAATGTTACGTATACGCACCGCCTCCACCAAATGCAACAAATATTTATATACGCGCTGCTCGCTTTTATTTATATTAAATTATATAAGTTTACCGTGGTTATATATGGAAATTAAATTTTTCTCAACACTGCTTTTTGAAATTTTCTTTTTCTTATTATTATTTTTCTTTGAAAATACAAAAAACCGTCTCTTAACTGTAAACGCGCCGCGTACACTTTCAAGTATTTTTTTCCCTGTGCTACAAATCGTAACACCACGTCATCACCATCAGCTGTCACTAATCACTGTCAGCACTCGGCGCGTGTTAATGTGAAATGCCGGAGCGTTCGCGTTGTTTCTGGCGCTTTTTCACACCGCAAGTGCTGCCGCTTTGCCGGTCAGCCGCTGCAGTTGTTATGGCGGCTTTTATGAAACTTACTGGCTTTTAATTTTTAATTTGTCTGTTGCGCTCGCTTTCAATGCAGCGTGTATTCTGCTGTGTGAAAAAATATATAATTTAAATAATAACTTGACTTGGGCGTAATGTAGAAGCGCAAACACTTTCGAATACTGGTCTGGAAAGTTTGCGTATAATTTAATTGCTACTTTTGATTAGTGTGCATATAACAAAGTTTAGTTTTAAAATGAGTTTTTTAGGCGCGCCACTTTTAATTGACTTGTTTATGGAAATTAAATAAATGTTTAAAATGTAGGAGTTAAAAACCAAAAACAGCTAGAATAATAATAAAACTAAACAGTAGCAAAAAATTAAAAAAAAATTAAAAAAAATTTCGAAAATGTAATTAAAAGATACTGACTTTAATTACAAACACCTGAAGCCGAAATGCTTGAAATAAAATTTCAAAAAAAAAAAAAAATTTATGTCAAATATTGGAAATGTTCTTAATTTGTATTTTTCATAAATATATTTAGATTGAAAAAAATTAGGTCTATAAGCTACAAGTTAAAGCAAAATAAATTTAGCTTAATCCAAAAAAAAAAAAATGCTGAGAGTATGGGTTTTTATAAAAAATTGTGCTAAAAGTCTATTCTCATATTGAAGTTATGCTTAGACATTTGGAAATATTAATTTGATAAAAAATGTGTGCTGGATAGGAAACTACATTTTCTTAATTAATTTATACAATAGGTGCCTGAAGAGAATTTGAGTAATAGATGAACTCAACTGACGTTCTTTAATTTTTTAAATATAATTTGATTAATATAATCATTTTAAATATATGAACTTGAAATTTTTTTAAATATAAGTAATATCAGTTATTCTTATTTATTCTGTACATGATTCTATAAATTAAAAAAAAATTATATACACATACTTGTATATATATATTTTACTAGAAATTCTTTAGAAATGGACACCAAAATTTAATACTCTGCTGTCAGAACATGACGAGAGGAGACAATTTAATAATTTAAACTTGTGTTTTCTTCATAAAAATATTTTTAGAATTTTTAAAGCTAAATTCAAATTCTTGAATTAATTTTGAAGTCGCGTGGAAAGTATATAAAACTATATCTCGAAACTATGCTGAAATTTATATTTCTTTTAAGGTTTGACTTTATACTCTAAAATAATACTTTTAAGTCTTTAAACGCCTGACTAAATAAACTTTACACTTAGAAAAAATTTCACATTAAAGAATATTTGTGAATAAATTCTAAAACAAAACTATATAATATATTTTTTTCTTTGGCTTTAGTAACATATATTTCAACTTCCAATTTAATTTCAACACCTTATTAAAGTTTTAAGAACTAAAAGTCATAAAGTTCTTTAAAAGAACATTAAATACCGCAAACAATTTACTCATAATGAATATATAGACTTTCATAAAAAAAAATTTTCAGAAAATATATTAGTTATTTTTATAAATTAGAAATTATTTAATTTTGGAATATATTTTATAGAAAACATTTGCGATAAAGCCTTAACTAATTCTCCTCATAAACAAATTTATATTTTATGTTATATTATAATAACCAAAATATATAAAAAAATTTCCGACTGAAGCTTTGAAAAAATTTTAAAAACTATTTAAAAAAAATTTTCTTAAACATACATATATAGTTTATAAAAAATATGACTATTTTCTTCAATACTAATAAAAAAAATATTTTTATCAAGCTTAATTATTGTGGATTTGAGGAATATTTTTTTAAGTTTTTATGTTATATTTTATAAATTATATAAAATATTAATATTACAAAATATTCAAATTTATATCAAATATTTAAAAAAATATTATTTATTCGGGTGCATTTAAAAATTAAAAAAATATTTTGCGAAAAACAAATTTATATATAATAAGTCAAAGTACATGATTTATTTTAATTAATTATTCACCGTATATAAATATTTTTAGTACAGCATTTCGTTCTTTTATAAAATATTTTTATTTATATATTAGCCACTAATTTGATTTTCAGCGTTTAAAAGTATTAAACTTAAAATAATTTTTTTTGTTATTTATAAAAACATTCAAATGGTAAAATTAAAAACAAAAAAACAACATATTAAAAACTCTTAAGTTTGTTATAAGAATTTTGTTTACGAAAGTTAATTTTAACCTTGCTTTTGGAGAAAAGCTAAATATAGTTTTCGTTATTTTTTAGTTTTTATCAATCGGTATAGATTTATATTTATGTATTTATTTAGAAAAGTAGTAAAAAGAGTAAATACTAAATATAATATTAAAAAAAAGTAACGTGTACAAATAAAAATAAGAAATGAAATATTGTAATAACAATAAAAAATATTTTTTTGAAAAGAAAAAAAATGTTGAAAATAAAAAATATCTTTTTAAAAGGGAACAAAAAATTTTGATAATATTTTTTTTCTAATAAATTTAATATAAAAATTTTTTAATATTAAATTTAATTTTTCAATAAAAAATTATTATTATTTCTATTTTATCCATATTAAAAAATTATTTAAATTCAAAAAAAAAAATTATTAAACAAAATAAAATATTTTGATAAAAAAAATTTATTATAAAATTCCTAATAAAAAAATTAAATAAAAATATTTGGTTTATTTTTCAATAAAAATTATTTTTACAAGAATGTTTGACCTTTAATTAATTCGCGTATTAATATAACAATTTTTGAAGCACTATTGAGGAAGAGATAATTTATTGATTTCATTTTAATATAAATTTAACAAATAAAAAATTAATATTGTTTTTTAACCTGAGTAAAATTTTAGTAAAAAATATAAGTTAAACTATCATATTAATATTTAGTTTTTTTTAATACTTTAATTAGTTGGCTGTTACAAATTTTATTGAATAACTCGTAACAAATTAATAAAATATATTTTTTAATTTTTACATTATTATTAATGTTAAAATTAAATACAGTAAATCAAAACAAAAAATATTGAGCTCTCATCTTAATCAACGGAAAGTAGTAATTTGGTCATTTAGATATTCAACTGAATTATCGCTAAATTAATTGATTTCTCATTGAGTTTTCATTTCGCTATTTTACACTGCCTGACAACAAAAAGACTATGTATTTTGTTGTTGGCGTTAAGCTATTGCTGCTTCATTGTTTAAATGAATTGATTTCCGCCATTGAAATGCAACCGAGCGTAATCACATTTATTCGGCGAAACAGCGATGCAAGCATAAAACATATAAATCATAATAACTAACAAACTTCAGTCAAGTGTTACTTTTACGCGCTGTCATCATGCCATTCATTATTACGCCTTCTTTTGTTTATTTATGAGTATGTATGTATATTTTCTTTTTTGTTTTTTTTTTTCGTTTGCTGGCGATTTTCAATTACAATGCATTATTTATATTTCCTTTGATATCGTGTGATAAAACTACGAACGCACGAACAAACCGCAAAATTACCCCAACTTAAAACGCAAAGCGTACGTACTAAACCGTTAGGCGACGCTTTTCTTACTGAAACGCAACGTATTGGCCAAAATTGCAAAATCGTCGTAGCCAAGTCCAAACACACACGGTCCCAACACACAGCGGCCAACAGTCCGTGGCAGCAGCCAGTCAAGCTGCGAGTTGTACGTTCATCGTCAGCTGTGACGGCGACAGCGACGCCGACGATGCCAAACAACGCTTCGGCTCAATACGAATGGCAGTTTTGAATACTAACCAGTTGGGAACTAACAGCTACCGGCGAAGAAAAGGACTCTTGCAGTGCGAAGCAAGAATATTGAAAGGCTTGAAAACGTAGATATATGGTTAGCTTTCGCCAAATGCGAAGTGGTTTGTAACGGTTTTCGAAATTCGAAAATAAAATTCGGAATCACTTTAAAAGCATATGAGAGTATAAATTCTTTATGAAATTTATTTTATAGCTTAAACTCATGACTTAATATTATTTGTTAACATTTTCGTTTCATTCAGCATCTTTTCTTCTTATTTTTAATTCAATCAGCGCTATTCGCTTTTCGTAAATTCACTTGGCGCTTTCTCATTGTTCGAAAATCGTATAAAATTCGCAGGCGTTCTCTGTTCCTAGTCGAACATCGACAACGTATACTCAGATATGAAATACTCTGCCTCAGTCGCTCGCTCACTCGTCTCCCCAACCACACACACACCAGCGCGCTCGCACTCTCTCCCCTCACCACAGTTTACTCTCATAAAATATTTACGAATTCTCGCTCTCATTCTCACCTACAACGTACTCTGCTCACGCTCTCTCTTTTGCTCAAATTCGAATAGCTTCAACTCGTGCATACCGTTACTCAACATCGTTTCGCTATTTCGCAGTTGGAATGTCATGAAAGTGAAACAGGCGTTGCATGTCAATACACAGTTGTTGAAGGCAACTTTCAACGTCGTGTTTCAGCTTCGTTGCCGCCAACCTCAACGGTTGGCTGCTAGCTGTCATTGTTCTCGTTTCATTTCTCGCTGTTTGTGACTTCGGTTTTTGTGTGCGTGGATGTGTGCGTGCACACATATGTGCTGTGGAATGTTGAATCCTTTCGGTAATCGATTTCATGCAGTGCGCCGACGCTGTGCCGAAGCGAAAGAGGCATTTTTACTGGCATCACTGATCCAACTGTAGTCCGTTTTGGTATTATGTGAGACAGCCCGTTTGCCTTCCGACCCCAAACGAATTACCAAAGCACAGTCGGTCGCTGTGAGTGTGTGCGTGTGTGTGGATATTTGTCTGTGCTATTGGCGTGCTTTTACCTTTGTTGCTTTTGCTGGCTCTGTGGCCTGTTGGAATCCCCTTGGGGACCCATGCACACACATCCATATATATCTACATATATATTCATATACATTGCAATGTGTTTGTTTGTTTGTATGTATACTTGCTAGGCTTCGCAAAAACGCGACTTGGTTTCGGCTCAACGGGTATTTGTTGAGTTCGCCTTTTTTACCTTTGACTGCCGCCGCTTTCGCTTCGTTCCAATTCTCTTTCATCGCACACTTTTCCCATTTGTGCTGGTTTTGGTTTAGTTTTGCGGTTCGGTGCCATTTTTCGGTGCAAAATTCGCAAACGAACGAAATGAACTTTTCGTCTTTGAATACATGCAACCCCATTGAGATCTATAAATGTTTGTGTGTGTGTCTGTGTGTTTCTACGTATCCCCTCTGTGTGTGTTTGCTTGTATGCAATTGAATAAGCCACGCGAACAAAATATATTGAAAATAATGCAATTCTCAGCAGATTTCCATGCATTAGCATCACATTTTGTAGAGTTTCATTTACATTTGACATTTTCCATTGCTGCATTCAATGATTTCAAACTTTGTTAGTTTGTATATGAATGTGGGACGAAAATAAAATCGTTTGGCTAAAAGTGATTCAGATATATATAACCGCTAAAGCTTTGATTACTCGCATATCTTTCAATAACTATGATTATCTATAAAAAGGCTTTTACTGCTTAGCATTGAAACTTGCAATTTTTCATGCATTTTCCATGTTGGTGGTCCATTTCCTCTTATTCCGTGCTCACCATAACCCACCATCCAACACTAGTGTTGAATTACGGTACTCGCGTTGAAATTCCCTGGTATTTTTGTAAACATCCTTTGAAATGTGGCTGCGTGAGTGCATTTTTATAGCTAGCGAGTAAGAATTTCTGAAGCAGTATAACAGTAATTTTAAGAACTCAACACTTGTTTTTTACGATATTAGAAATTCAAGACGATTAAATTCGTATGGTGAAGACTTCCGATATCAGTTCATAGATATGAATTATTCAAACATGTTTAATTAAATTACTCCTTGCATGGTACTATACAATCTGTGAGTACATGAGCAATCTTTCATATGCTCGTGCGAACCTCAGTAGATAACTGCAAGATTTCCTCGCTAATTATTGCTTCAGGAATTTTATTTTAAATTTATTTAATTTGTCCTTTGAAGAAGAAACTTTTCTTACCATTTGAAAAAGAAGTAGTGATAAACAATAAAAAAGGGTAATTTCGGCTGCACCGAAGCTAATATACCCTTCACAGGTGCATTTCTTTTAGTAACGAAGTGTTTAGTTTATATGGAAGTTATATGCTATAGTAATCCGATCTTAACAATTTTTTCGGAGATTATATTATTACCTTAAGCAGGAATCCATGTCAAATTTCGTGAAGATACCACGTCAAATGCGAAAGTTTTCCATACAAGACCTTGATTCCGATCGTTTGGTTTGTATGGCAGCTACATATATGCTATAGTTAACCGATCTGAGTAATTTCTTCGGAGATTACATTGTGGCCTTAGAAAATAATCTATATCAAATTTCGTGAATATATCTTGTCAAATTCAAAAGTATTATATACAAGAATTTTTTCCGATCGTTCAGTTTGTATGGCAGCTATATGTTATAGTGATCCGATATCGGCAGTTCCGACAAACGAGTAGCTTCTTGAAGAGAAAATGACATTTGCAAAATTTCAAAACGATATCTTAACAAGTAAGGAAGGGCTAAGTTCGGGTGTCACCGAACATTTTATACTCTCGCATGGTAAAGTGATAATCGAGATTTCATAATACGTCATTTACATATTTTTCAAATACCGTATTTTTGTAAAGTTTTATTCCGCTATCATCATTGGTTCCTAATGTTTATACTCGTATTATACAGAGAAGGCATCAGATGGAATTCAAAATAGCTTTATATTGGAAGAAGGCGTGGTTGTGAACCGATTTCACCCATATTTCGTACATGTCATCAGGGTGTTAAGAAAATATCACATACCGAATTTCATTGAGATCGGTCTAGTAGTTACCGAGATATGGTTTTTGGTCCATAAGTGGGCGGCGCCACGCCCATTTTCAATTTTTAAAAAAGGCCTGGGTGCAGCTTCCTTCTGCCATTTCTTCCGTAAAATTTAGTGTTTCTGACGTTTTTTGTTAGTCGGTTAACGCACTTTTAGTGATTTTCATCATAACCTTTGTATGGGAGGTGGGCGTGGTTATTATCCGATTTATTCCATTTTTAAACTGTATATAGAAATGCCTGAAGGAAACGACTTTATAGAGTTTGGTTGACATAGCTATAGTAGTTTCTGAGATATGTAAAAAAACTTAGTAGGGGGCGGGGCCACGCCCACTTTTCCAAAAAAATTACTTCCAAATATGCTCTTTCCTAATGCGATCCTTTGTGCCAAATTTCACTTTAATATCTTTATTTATGGCTTAGTTATGACACTTTATAGGTTTTCGGTTTCCGCCATTTTGTGGGCGTGGCAGTGGGCTGATTTTGCCCATCTTCGAACTTAACCTTCTTATGGAGCCAAGGAATACGTGTACCAAGTTTCATCATGATATCTCAATTTTTACTCAAGTTACAGCTTGCACGGACGGACGGACAGACGGACGGACGGACGGACAGACGGACGGACAGACGGACGGACGGACGGACAGACGGACGGACAGACGGACGGACAGACAGACATCCGGATTTCGACTCTACTCGTCGCCCTGATCACTTTGGTATATATAACCCTATATCTGACTCTTTTAGTTTTAGGACTTACAAACAACCGTTATGTGAACAAAACTATAATACTCTCGTTAGCAACATTGTTGCGAGAGTATAAAAATTGAGGGACTAGCTCGTATATATACAGACGGAAAGACGGACGGACAGACGGACATGGCTAACTCGACTCAGCTCAACATACTGATCATTTATATATGTATATACTTTATAGGGTATCCGACGCTTCCTTCTGGGTTTTACAAACTTCGTGACAAACTTAATATATCCTGTTCAGGGTATACAAATCAATAAAATCAATAATGAAGCTTATTTTTGATCCAAAATTCTCTGAAATTTAATTCAGTGCTCTTAATGTAAACTTTTTACTAACCACCTAAAGCTTTTTAACTTTTCTTATCTTATCATTCATTGGGAGGTACTGGTAAAACTATGCCTGGGCAGGATGTATTAAGTTTGCAATGAAGTTTACAGAGCGAAACGATGGAGACCATATAAAATATACATATATATGATGAGCTGAGATGATTTAACCATGTTCTTCTGTTAAGCTACCTGTTATATACGCTAACTAGTTCGTCAGATTTTGAGATATCAATCTGAAATTTTGCAAATTGTTCGAAAATTTTTTATTTGACCAAGCAGGAAGGGAATATTGCCTATGGTAAGGCTACAATATCTTAACAATGTTGCCAAACTGAACTACTGTATCATATTGCTGCTCTAAAAACTGAATAATCAAAATCAAGTCTTGTTTATGAAGGTTATTCTTGCTTCAGTGCAACCGATAATAATGTTATTTCTTGTTTTAATATTTTTGTTTCAGAAATTAAATTTAATGCTTCAATTATTAATGACTTATAGCAGTTTAGACTTTTGCTAGATTGTACGATTTAAAATGAGCTTTTCTCTGTAGATCAAGCCTTTTAAGTACAGTTGCAGTTATTAAAATCGCTACCCAACCAATCTGGAAACAGGGAACCATTGGACTAACAAGCAATGCAGAAAGCACCTTGAGAAGACGGACTAATTATAATGAAAATTGCATTCTTAAATTATGTTTCATGTGCAATACTTATCAATGATAAAAAGTAGACTAAAAATAAATCTGTCTATTTCTTTCAAGGCGAACTGAGACGATTCAGTGTATGCCTTATATGAGTAGCTAAAACCATTACTGTGGAATAAAAACAATGCTGAGCACTCTGCTGAAAGGCTAAGTTAGAAGTACGTTCTTAGGTAAATGTTTAATTGCTTATCTATTTTAATTTTTAGAAAAAGCTTCTACACGTAATACATACAACAGATTCTATATATTTACGTAAGGAACAGTGCTCATTCGGAATAAGAAAAGAAACGAGAAAAATTTCAATCCACATGTAATAATATTTTATTTAATTTTTTATACACATGCAACCAGTTTCTACAAAGTATTATAGTTCTGTTCACCTAACTAAAACTGAACGAGATAGATATACATTTGAGTAAAAATTGAGATTTATTGTACAAAAAGAATTACAAGTTCATAAATGGGGGCAATCGTATCACTTTACGTAAAAAGTGCCATAACACATCACAAAATCAAGGTATACCCACTTTTTGTTGAAATCTCATATCTCGGGACCCGATATGGCATAAAATTTGGAACGTGGCATTATTTTCATATTCCTATGTCACGCTGTGAAAATGGGCGAAATCGGACAATAATCACGTCTACTTCCCATACAGCACAATTTTAAATTCCACTTGATCCTTTTACTTTCCGCACAAATTGACTGACGATCACAAATCGCTCAGAATCCAACATTTGAAGGACGATTATTTGAGCAAAACTCACATTTTAACCATTAACCACTCCCCGTATTCACCTGATGTGTCACCGTGCGACTTCTTCCTTTTCGGAAAAATGCATTCAAAAGGCTTGCGCCGGCATACTGGCGGCCTACCGGCCAGCGAGATAAAACACTCGTTCGATATGCTTTTGGTCCGTGTAAAAAGCTGTATTGAAGCAGAAGAAGACTACTATAAAAAAACCATTTGTTCGGTTTTTTTTTTAAAGTCCTGTTTACTTAGGGTAGCATCTTGTAGTATATATCTGGAGCTGTTTTATCATTTTTAACTTAATTTGGTGCATAACATTACATTAAGTTACAATTATAAATTTTATCTGATCCTTTTACTTTACAGTATCCAAACCAAGCAAACGAGAATACATCGGGATGAAACTTTTAAGAAGTAGTGTCCATAACTTTAGCCGCTTTATGACCAAAAACGATCAAAATCGGATTATAGCCGTTCAAGACACCAAAACTAAGTTTTGGGTCTCCCAAATTCTCATGCGAAAAAATCTTTCCTCAATTCGTGAAAATCCTTTCGTAAAAACAGTATGCTTTACAACTTTTTTATATTAAAAATAAGTTAAACCGAATCATTGTGCATAAAATGGAAAAAAATAAATATTAGGATTTTCAAATATATTGTTGACTTTACTAAATAGTATAATTTGGTAACGATGCATTGTTAGAAAAAAGCAACTAAAAGTTTAAATTAAATTCACCGGGTAAGTGGTATTTAAAGAAATGCCAAGTATGAGCACGATCAGTGAACAAGTTTACTTACAGCTGTTGCTTAAGTCGGCACACCTCAGTAGTGCGTTGCGATTTTTAGAATGGATAAAAATATCGAACCAAGTATTTGCATCATTTTGTACTTCTAAACAAATGTCGAGTGCGGAATCGTTGCGAATTTTGGAAAAGGCTTATTGTGATTCAGATTTGTCAAAAACACAAGCCTATCAGTGGTAAAAAGCCCTCAAAGACGGTCAAGAGATTACTGAAGACATGCCTCTTTCTGGACTCGTTCTGACAAAACTGAAGTTTCTTCAAAAATAGTACCGTAAACAGGTCTCTTTGGACATACTTGATCGTGCAAATTCTCATCCCACATTTATCAACAGCATTATAACTGCCGATGAGAGTTTGACAAACGAAAAATGATAAATAGGCGTGGCCTTAGCTTCATTTCACCCATTTTCTCTCTGTAACATGAGAATGTCAGAGGAATGCCACATACCATTTGGTTGATATCATTCGGGCGGGACCCAAAATATTAGTTTTCATGCAATTCAGTTATAAGTTTATCGCGCTTTAAGTAGTATTTAAGAGAAACGTTATAGGGGGAGTGAGCGGAGTTATCATTCGATTTCATCCACTTTTACACTATTCGTAGAAATTCTTATAGTATTAGCGCTAGGCGAATTTACTTCTTGTAAATTTAGTGATTTAGATGGCATGATCCCGCCCACTTTTTCGAAATTTTCCCGCCCTCAGGTGCCCCTTAGTACTGCCATCGCCCGTGCTGATTTACAGTTTTATATCTTAATTTAGTTCTTAGTACAACTCTAAAATAGTTTCCTTCATTTCATTCAAAAGTTTCAGAGCTACAAGCCTTGCCAACTTGTGCGCACGGGGCTAATTGGCAAAGTGCGGGGGTTTTAAACACGTTTTTCTCGAAACTGTGTCTTTGAAGTTGGTTGGCAAGATTACTACTCAAATGAAATATGTATTCATTATACCTTGAACAGGGAATATTAAGTGTGTCACGAAGTTTGTAACGCCAAGAAGAAAGCGTCGGAGACCCTATAAAGTATGTATGTTTATGATCAGTATGTTGAGCTGAGTCGATTTAGCAATGTCCGTCTGGCTGTCTGTCCGTCCTTCTGTCCGTCCTTCTGTCCGTCCGTCCGTCCTTCTGTCCGTCCGTCCGTCCGTCTGTCTGTATATATACGAACTAGTCCCTCAGTTTTTAGGATATTGTTTTGAAATTTTGCACACGTCATTTGCTTTTCAAGAAGCTGCTCATTTGTCGGAACTGCCCTTATCGGACCACTATAACATATAGCTGTCATACAAACTGAACGCTCGGAATCAAGTTTTTGTATGGAAAATTTTCACATTTGACAAGATATACTCACGAAATTTGGTATAGATTATTTCCTAAGACAACAATGTAATCTCCCAAGAAATTGTTCAGATCGGTTAACTAACTAGCTGCCATATAAACTGAACACTTAGTTACTAAAATAAATGCACCTGTGAAGGCTATATTAGCTTCGGTGCAGCCGAAGTTCACGCTTTTTCTTGATTTTTGTAAAAATGTACAATTTGGTCTAAAGAGTTATCCTGCCAAAGCGGGCGCATTTTTTTTTCCAAGGAAATGGCGTTGCAATGACCGACCTTAAAATATTTTTTCTAAAAAATTCAGAATTTCTTTGTTAATAGTGTATGTTTATAACAGTAAAAAATTTTAAAAAAATATTTGATTTTTTATATAAGAAAAAAATTTTGAGCTGTTTTTTACTCGAGGAAATGCACTTTACTCTTTAATAAACTGTCAAATTTTATTGTTATCCCTTGACGGTTTCGTCGATCAATGAATGGTATATTCTTACCATAACTTAAATTAAAGTTTTCCTCGGTCTTAGGAAGAACCTTTCTTCCTTTAACCCATGCAAATCACAGGAGTATCAAATGTTCGGTTACACCCGAGCTTCCCCTTAAAACGGTGAAATTTGTTCAAACTTGTTTTAGCTTAAAGTTTCTGTGGAATGAGGCTACCCGATTTTAGTTTACATATTTGTTTGGCGAATTAAAGAAGTTGGAATATCCCGGGGGAAATATAATGAGCAAATATAGGAACTAATCGAGAAATATGTACATGTAACATCTTTTTCAAATATTTACTATTGGAAGCAACTTGGGTACTTGTCGTATTGCCCCGTGTGATTGTGAATATATCATGTGTTTAGCATATGAAAAGGTTAGACATTTTTTCCTAGAAATCCAAGCTCAAACATTTAACCATCATTAGATGTACGGTTCATTTGTTAGCTGCTCAATTATAGCTTCGAAATATCAAAGCTATTAATTAAACCATCATTCAAAGAATAACATTTCACATACTTATAAAGAAGAATTGCATAACTGTACATATATTTGATACGAATATTTAAATGAATATATGCATTTATATGTTTATATAATAATTACAAGTATCCATGCCTCTTTCACTTAACCTACAGTTAATTACCCAATTTGCTGTCAACTGCATAACTGCTGTCACACACTTAAATGTGCGTTGCATACAAGCGCACTCCCATACAGTCCTCATTATTTGCGTATATACATATAAGTACTTATATAAAATGTCAAATAACTGATGAATTTTCGCATAGGTGCTTGACTACATTGTCAATTGTCACTCATACGTCATGTAAACCGCATCACATATGTGTGTGTGACATTAAATGTGGGAATACAAATGTATTTGTGCGTTTGATGGGTTGGCTTTTACAGTTGCATTAAACAAGTTGCAAGTGTGAGATTAACAGCGCACACTTACACATACATACATACATATATACTTGTAAACAAATTTACACTCCAACGAATGCATGCAAAGACATATTTATATATGTACATATATTTAAATGTAAATGTGTAAGTGTATTTGTGCGCTGTTGAAAATCACGCCCATGCATCGGTCATTGCTGACAGCGTCAAGCTGTACCATTATATGAATTTCATATATTTATTATAGTTGCAATTGTCGTGTGTCATTGTTGATATTATTGTTCTTTGTCACAGTTACAGTTAACTGTTGAAATGTTACAACAAAAACAATACTGCCATTATAACCACATCCACACCTACAGCAGCTCTATGCACAATGGAGACTTCACTGTTGCATTTCGCCAGTTTCTCCCCCATTTCACCTCAGCTTATTGTCGCTTGTCGCCAGTGTGTGCGCATATGTGTAGGTGCGTACAGATGTACTATGGCGCTAGTTGGATTCTGAAGCCACCATTGCATTTGCTTATTGCCACATTATTATAACAATAATAATATAATTTCTTTAGAATCATGTACAGAGACACATTTACAAATGCAACTCTACATTTGTCTGTATATAAAGTATATGTATGTATACACATATGTTTAAAATGTATGTGTGAAGCTATTCCGGCTTAGTTTGCATAGTGTCGGGTTGTAACTGTTGTTTGCTTTGTTTGTTCATTTTGCCTTGTTTCTAACCATATTCGTAGGCTGGCTTTGGTTCTTGCGGATAAATTAATAAAGGCCCATATTACGCTGTTACTTTTCGAGTATGAAGGCTAAAAACATAATCTTTGTAAAAATATGAAAATTTTCATAACAAATTCATGTATACATATGTATACATATATGCGCTACCTAAGTATGGTGTGCAAAAGATTTTCTTTGAGGAATGGACAACATATTCAAAAATAATAGGTAAATTTTATAAATTTAATTATTTGTTGTATTTTTAATTGTTATAATTAAGAGCGAAGTAACAAAAGTAATTATAACGGTGACTGACAATAAATTTGTTATTGCAATAACAGCTGCTTACATTAATTTGCAACTACATGTACTGTTGTAATTACTGTAATGATTATTTTAAAAATTATTAGCATTACCAAAGTAAGTGATGAGAAATATCTCATATAACAATAATGGTTGTTAGTATTGCCATAGTAATTAATTTTTGTAGTGATTACTGAAGGATTACTTTAAAAAATGTTGGCATTACCAAAATAAGGAACGCTAGAATGAGAAATTTCTTAGAAAGCTATAATAATACTGATCGTGACGATGATTGTTTATTATATAATTATTGTTTTTATGATACTACTGATTAAAAGTAATCAAAACTAAGTTCATAACTAAAGTTGGATTACATTTTTTAAATTTATTTCAATTAGCAATACTACAACTCAGTGGAAACGATATACATATAAATATATTTCTAAAATTCTAATTATTACAAATTACAAATTACAAATTACAAATTACAAATTACAAATTACAAATTACAAATTACAAATTACAAATTACAAATTACAAATTACAAATTACAAATTACAAATTACAAATCACAAATTACAAATTACAAATTACAAATGACAAAATACAAATTAAAAATTACAAATTACAAATTTTAAATTACAAAGTACAAATCAATTCAATTAAAATTACAATTACAGCTGCATTTAATCAAATCCTTAGTGTTTCAGAAAAACGCTATCCTTGGTCACGTTGCATATTCATATAACTGCATATGGCTGGCTATTAAACCAGCTTGTCTCATTGTCGGTTCATATACACACATGCATATATCTACATATGTGTAAAACCCACTATATGCACGTGTATGTCCCTGTATTTATCTCCATAATTATAAACGCCATTGCCGTAGTTACAATTGTTTTTGTCTTTCGACTATATGTTGTTTTAATAACACATTTTTAAATACATGCAACGCCTTGCCGCCGTTTCCTCCACTAATTACAACCTCTTATGGCGAAGTGTACAATATTATTTCGTATGCTCGCCACTTTACTTGTGACAATGTGTTGGTCGCGCAATTGTGTCACACTCACTTTAGCCTCTCTACACCTGCCCCTCCGCTCCCGCACACGAAGCACTTCGTGGACAATTCAATTGTGTACCGGCGCCTGCTGTGACACTGCTTCCTCGGCTGCTTGTCCTGCAGCACTCTGCTTTCCAACGCGTGAGCTTGTGTACGTGTGTGTATGTGTGTGGCATGCTACATTTCTTATTTTCCATTTATGATAAATATAGCAATGATAATGTTCCCCGCTAAATTGCATGCAATTATATACTTTGCATATACTTTTTTCTCCGTTTCTCTTTAACTTTTTTGTTTTGTTTGAAATTTGCCTTTTTTGCATTCTTACTCGGGTTTATTTTCAGCGGCAGCGCCTTTTGTGAAACATTTTTGTCATGTCTCTGCCCCACCGCATCGCAACAAGGGGCTTTGTTTAATAGTGGGGAGATGACAACAACACTGCATTGCTGTTGTTTTCATGCAAAAACAACAAACATATGCACACGCTTGCATATGAAACCTGATGCGTGTGTGTGTGTGTGTGACTAAGGAGGCTCCTTGCCGAGCTAGTCAGCAGCCAAGAGCAAGTCAACTAACGGACCTGGCGGGTCGCATTCACTCGAACACACACATTCCAACAAAGGTGGGTTCGCATTCTGGCCAGTTGTTGTTGTTGCGCTTGCTTTGTTGGCCGACTTCTTTTATTGTATTGCCTTTTTCATTGTTGCTACTTACTCGCTTTGTGCGCATTGTTGTTGGAGCTGTGTCATTGTGTTTGCCTTCTTGAAAGCCATTGTAATGGCGTAAAGTGCTTCATTAAAATCAAATTGCATAATGTGCTAAATTTTCTTGATTTACCTCTACGTCGCAGGTTTCCTGGAAAGGTTAAGGCCCTTTAAGTTGACAAATACCGGCATAATTGAATAATGAGGGATTTAAATGTCTTTTTTCTTCAACGATTTTTATTGAATATTTATAATTTTTCATTTGAATTGAGATATGGTGCTTCACTAAATAAAAAATTCTAAATCGTCACAATAATTGGTTATGGAAAATGAGATTTCTATTTTAATGAATTCTAATTTCTATGTTAAAATGTACGAAAGTAATGCGCGGTTCATTAACTATGAATAATCTCGGTACATAATGTAAAATCTGAGCTTTATTTGAGGCTGAAATAATGGTGATAGATTTCTATTAAATAGTGGAAACATCTAGATATTTTCATCTGATTAGTCACGCATTTGGCAAACAAGACGAATTCGCCTGAATTGATATAATATTAACTGAGTCAATGGACTTGTATCTATTTACGAGGCTGATCCATAATTAAGAGTTATTAACATTACTAAAAAGTGTCATTCTTAGCTGCCAAAAGTTGTTCTTTCGTAGCTCCTGTGACAAGAAGCGGTCTATTACCTAACTTAATCTAATCTTTTAATCCCTATGGATGATCGAAAAAATTAAACTAGATAGATAGAAATAGCCTATCTTATTTCAGTGCATTTCAAAGAGCAAAACCATTTTCGGGGAACATTTCGGTGTAGCGCACCCTGCTCACCAAACATTCCAGACTTTTATGAGGGTTTTGGAACTCCCCGAAAGTCTGCTTAATTAGCAACATCGATGTATGATTGCTCTCATAATAATATACAATACATTCAAGTAAGGTAATGGCAAGTCAAGCCTTCGATGCGGCGAAATGAAAGCGATTTCTCTGGTAGCAATTCTTTTATGCAGTCTGGTCGGTCTTATACAATTTGTTATGATCTACTATATATCTATAAAAATATATTTATAAGTAAGATCAAATGATTTGATCCAGTAAGTGAATTAAGAAAACGTTTAAGTAAGGCTATTAAACTTGAGGTTATGGAGGAACACAATTTGTGTTCCAGACCTATATTCTTTCAAAAGTATACTAAGACCAAATGCAACTAAGGTAGATTCCATTTCGAATATATAAACAAATCTTCAGTCGAAAAGATGATTAACGAGCATAACTTTGCTTCCTGAAAAGAGTTTAAATGATTTACTACATTTTTCCCCACTGAGATGATGTACTGTGAAATCTGAGGCTTGTAATTCGAATATAGTACATAATAAAAGGTAGAGATAACCACTCTATCGAGCTTGTAATAAAATATTTATGTATGTACATTTTATTTATTAGTGCATAAAATATAAATTAAAATATCTAATATAAATAACAAGTAAGAAAAGGCTAAGTTTAGGTGCAACCGAACATTTTATACTCTTGTAACTTGCAAGAATCAAATCCTGGAAAATACCTTAAGTTGTAAAACGTGAACTGTACATTTAACTGGAGATATATGGAAAGATGAGTAAAAAGAAAAAAACCAAGAAAAAATGTCAACGTCGGTTGCATCGAAGCTGTAATATCGCTCCCAAATACAAAAGGTTCAACAACTTGTTTTGGATCGCTCAGTTTGTATGGCAGCTATATGCTATAATGGTTAAGTTTATACTATACCTGTATGTTATATCTACTTGTAGCAGCAATATATTCAGAGAATATACCGCTAGTTTGGCTAATAATGCGTGCCTCATTTCGTGAAGACATCTCGTCAAATAAAAGTTTTCCTTACAAGATATGGATGCCTTGAGCATGGATGCCATATATAGTAAGTGTTATAATAATTCGATATCTGTGACTTACGACAAGTGAAAAGTGTACAGCTTCTTGGAGAAAAAAGTACGTGTGTGCAATTTATGGTCGTACTTCTTTCATGATGATCAAGAAGACCAGCACGTCACTGTGAATAGGAATCGCTACCGTTCAATGATAACCGAATATTTTTGGCCCAAATCGGATGATATGGACTTGGACAATATGTGGTTTCAACAGGACGGCCCCACAAGCCACAAAGCGAATGTCACAATCGATTTATTGAAATCCAAGTTTGGTGAACGTATTATCTCACGAAAATGCCCAGTTAGATTATTTCCTGTGGGGCTACGTCAAGTCTATGGTGTATGTCAATAAGCCAGCGACGATTGATGAACTTCGTGCGAATATCGAACGTGAAATTGCAGCAGTATCGGCCGATTTATGCTTGAAAACCTTCGAAAATTAGTTCAACGTTTGGACTTTTGCAAGCGTAGCCGTGACGGTAATGAAAGAAATCGTGTTCCATACATAATGGCATCGAATCTATTTTGACAGGAATACAGAATTTTATCTTATCGAAAAACCCGTTATATGCTATAATGGTCCGATATCTGTGTTTTCGACAAGTGAACAGAGAGTAGAGTAGAATGGAGAGAGAAGCACTTGCATTAAAATGCTTGTTGATGTCTCAAAAACTGAGGTACTAGTACACGTATACACAGACATATGAACGAACATGGCTGAATCTATTCAGTTCGTTACGCTGATCATTTACATACATATTTTATAGGGTCTCCTGCGCTTCCTTCTGGATTTTACAAACGTCGTGGCTAACTTGACAAAATTCCCTACACAATTAATATAACTTTTACGAAAATAAAATGAAAAATTGAATGACATCTATGTATATTTTAGTATTAAGATTTATTTTTAACTTTTTAGTTTGTATAGCGTTAGAAGCTATACATTTATGTAACACGAACAATAACAAACTCAATTTCGATTAAACTATTAAAGATATGAAAATAATGAATACATAAAATATATTTAACTTACTTAAAAAATACGAAGTAATGTGTTCACAAACACCCTGTACTCACCTTGAAGTTTTAGCGGAAAGAAATTATTACTCTCCTGCACTGATATTATGTATTTGTTTATACGAACGACGTTGTTGGTTATTTAGAAAACGACGACAGACGAACATTGAAAAAACGAACGCTTGACTTCACATTTTACAAAATATATTTAAATAGATATTAATTCATTAATTCACTACAGCACTATATATATTATACTATTATATTTGATTTGCACTCACTTTGCTATTAAGACCTTTAACAAGCATAAACATGTCATTGCAGACATCACGCTATTTTATTTCACTTTACGCACATTTTTTGCTTTTGCTAGAACACTTACTACTTTTCACTTAATTTCAGTTTTTATTTAATTTCCACAACTCGGACTCAAGCTTATTAATTAAAAAATAATCATTTAAATGGCACTTTTACTATAAATTTCTTACGCGTTTATCACTATTTTCCCGCAACACGAACTGACACGCGATTTAACCATTGACCGATCGCGATTGAAAAATTCCAATTGACTGACTCTGAGCAAATGTGAAGTGAGTGTGCAGAGCTCCCCACAACAGCGACATGTGATGCTGTTGTAATTGTTGTGTGTGGAGAAGATGTTCGTTTTTTCACCTTACTTTGCTGCGATGTACAAGCAGCATAGCGAAGGGGTAATGCACTCGCTATATGACTACTATATAGCGGTAGTTGTTGCTACTCCTTGAAATGTTGGTTTGTTTACAAATGATTTTAACGACTGAGGAGAGACAAATGAAAGAACTCGCATGCGATTTTTTTGTATACTTTGCAAATATATCAAAATATTTATTTAATATAAAATTTAGTAATATAATAAAAATATAAATAAATATTTAAAATTGACTATATTAAACAATATTGATAAAATGGACATTTTGTTTTGAAAGTACTTTTACAAATTAAGAAGAGAAGAAATCTTTATTACGAATTTTAATTTTCACTTTCGACATTCTTAAGTATTTTAGCGATAACTGATTTCTTACTACTTTTGTATAAATTAAAAGATCATAAAACAATTGCAATTTGTTGAGCACTAAGTCATATTCTTTGCACCGGAAATGAAAATATGGTATAACAAGTAAGGAAGTGCTAAATTCGGGAGCAACCGAACATTTTAACAACTTACAACGAACAACTTGCAAGAATTAAAGCCAGGGAAATACCTTAAGATGTAAAACGCATGTTCGAAAATTATGGTAATGGTTATAAGGGGTCCGGGTTAAACTGTCATGATTAAAACACCCTCTCCCACTTTGATTAAGATAACTGAAATATTGACTGATATATCAAGCATAAAGTCACATGGAAGTTCTTTATATTAGGCATATACAAACATAGGTGCTCAGGGAAATATTGGCCCGATTCAACCAAATTTTGACATACAGACATACCATTGCCAGAGAAAGATTGTCCATAAATTTCAATTATATACCTCACAATTTGACCGATATTTTCGGTCATAAGTGAACTATAGATACCTAGGTCCACATATTCGGTACCTAGAGTCTTGAAAACTTTTGATTGGATTTGGACAATTTTTGCTCAACAGATGCCATAGTTTAAAGGAATTATTACAGCAAAATTTTATTCCGTTATATCAATTACTTCTTGATTTGTGTATTGGAAAGTGAAAGAATAAAATGGAATTTTAAATATTATTATGTAGAAAGTATACGTGGTAGAAGTCTGATTTTACTTACACTATAACATAGGAATGCTGTAAATATGAAATTTATCGAAATCGGTCAGTCGGATTCCGAGATATGGGATTTCCTCCAATAGTAGGCCTCGCCACGCGCATCGTCCAATTTTTACAACGGTCCCTATAAAGCCTTATCATACCACCTCCACGGTTTTCCTTTGCTGACGCATTTATTTATTAATTTATTGCGCTCGAAGAGTGAGCGAGGTTTTCATCCGATTTCATTCATTTTCACACTATCTGTAGGAGGTATGCACAATAAACATATTAGGGGGCGGTCCCACGCCCACTTTTTCTAAATTTTTTATCCACAGGTGTCCCTCGGTACTGTGATCCATTGTGCCAAATTACAGTTTTATATTTTATTTAAGTAGCACTTTATAGGGTTTCGGTTAATGGCAATTTGTGGGCGTGGCAGTGGTCATACAATGATCAAAAATTTTTTACATCCAATTTAAACGGTTCAAGCCCCTAGCTACCGAATATTTAAACCCTTTTACCTATAGTTGACTTTCAATCGAAAATGTCGGTGAATGTGTGATATATAAAACTGAAATTTAAGGATAATCCTTCTCTTATAATAGGTATGTCTGTATGTTTTTGACTTTGTACCGCATATATCGGCCAACATGTGAGTTATCCCATTGAAAATAAGCTACAGTGTTTTACTCATAACAGTGTATTTTTGTGCCCGAACTTAGCCCTTCCTTACTTGTTAGTCATAATGTTACACTCCTCAAACGCAATATTCAGAAAAGTTTTGCCGGTTATATTGATTGGAAAGTGAATGAATAAGATAGAATGTAAAATTGTGTCATATTTGGAGGTAGAGGTGGTTCTTTTTCCACACTGTAACATGGGAATTTAAAAATAAGCCCGTATACCAAATTTGCTTGAAATTATTTCCGGAGACATGTGATTTATATGAGTATATCTATCATTTTATTAGTTTCAGGTTAAATACAGAGCCGTTCGGTGTAATATGTTGCAAGAAGATAAAAGTAATTATGAGGGAATCCTCATACAACCACAGCCAAATTCTTTCAAAGGCAGGTAGCGAAAAAAAGGGATCACACTTCAGGCAACTTCTTTAGTATTACTATCCACTTTGGAGAGGTTTTATCTGAGTTGAGTATTCTTTGCTCATTTACTGAGAAATAATGGCATATTATATCTGAGTTTTAATTTCCAATTTCGAGAATTGAGTGGCATTCAAACTTATTTTAGTATTTTCAATTTCAAGTGTTCCACTGAAACTTTAACTGCTTTTGGTGTCATTAAAAACTTTCAACAATTTTCGAAAATTAGTTTTAGGAAGTCCACCATTAAATTGATGTACCTAAAGAAAAATTTTTACGGAGCTGGAATGTACATCTGGTTACTACTTAAGCGGCACTCACTAGAACCGAAGTCCGCTGCACATTTTTAATATATTGCACTCTTAAAATTGCTGTACTAAGCAAAAGCTTAGCTTTTTGTTTCGTTTGCTAGTGAGGAGGTAAAAGCCAGCTCTCAGCCTCTTAAAGTTTTCTCTCATCGCGCACTTGCTTAATTGCAGGAAAGAATTGCTTTCATTATTCACCAAGAAGATGAGCTTAAGAGGATGTGATTATATTTATAACTTTTTTCTATTTCAACTTCTGAAACTCAATTCTGGAATAATTGGTTCAAAATATTTTCTGCTTTGACAAATGTATGAAATATGTGGATAATTAAAAAATTCAATAACTTTTAGCACTGCTGTTAATTATTTAATGAGCAATACTCTTTGAATTACTGCAAAAAGGATGCATTCACTTTAGCCATACCGACAACCTAACTCGTACGTTGGTTGGTGTTCGTTCGGATATGTGCTTTCTTCTTAGAATATTTCATCAACGATTATTAAAATATATAAAACCTATTCCAAACAGATGGAATTCTCTGTTTTCAGTTGAATATCAAATAAATTAAATATTTTCAAGAATGCTAAACCAAGTCGTAATCCGATCTTCTTTACTTGAAATGCAGAATGTAGATATTGCGATATCTGAGATGGCTACTTTTGCGAGATGTTACAGAAAATCATTGCCGCAGGGTGTTGGTACTCAAACTAAAACACAGTTTAAAGCGCTCAATGTAATTGATTTTTCTTTCCTGAAACTTGTGTGACCTCTAGTTTTTTGCTTGTGAAATTGAGTGATTTGTAAAGTACATCAAAAATACTGAAGGCCAAAGTGTGATGTTAAATTAAGCTAGCATAAATAACTTACAAATGAACCGCTTCCTGAAATTTGGGTACTCCTGGTATTCTCTATTAATAATAATGAATATTGATTGGTTGATTTCGGTGCTGTTCAATGAAACCTCTTGGTGTTATTCAAATATAATCTTGTGAGATCTTATGGATATTTTGCGAAGTTCACATAAGTCGTTTTCGGCCTTATAAGCTATAGTTGCCTAGAAATGTATAGGAAGTGAAATACACAGCTTTCTTATCACATTATTGATAATTATCTTCTTATCTTTGATAACTTCAATGAAAGTTGAAAAAATAAAGCAACTTGATTAATGTTTTCCGGACTCTGCCCGTCCCGAGTCAATCATTCATAATAGGTTTTCCAAATTTTGCAAGGGTCATAAGAGACGAATTCCTAAAGAAAACATTGAAAAATTCAAAAAATATAATTGGATGATCGTAAACTAAAGACAGCTGACACCTTAACGGAATATATTGTTTATATTACTCATAAATATGGCAAGGTATTAAGTTTGTCAAGAAGTTTGAAACACTCAGAAGGAAGGGTCGGAGATCCTACAAAGTATATATATAAATGATCTACTGACATACTTGTCGAGCTGACTCGATTTAGCCATGTCCGTCTGTCTGTCTGTCTGTATATATACGAAAAAGAAATTGTTTAGATCGGTTAACTATAGCATATAGCTGCCATACAAACTGAACGATCGGAATCAAGTTCTTGTATGGAAAACTTTCATATTTGACGTGGTATCTTCATGAAATTCGGCATGTATTACTTCTTAAGGTAACTATATGATCTCCAAAGAAAATTGTTCAGAACGGATTACTATAGCATATAGCTTCCATACAAACTGAACACATAGTTACTAACAGAAATCCACCTGTGAAGGGTATTTGGCTTCGGTGCAAACGAAGTTAACGTCTTTTCTTGTTTTTGAATGCTTTTTATTATACTCTCGCAACAAAGTTGCTAAGGAGAGTATTATAGTTTTGTTCACATAACGGTTGTTTCTAAGTCCTAAAACTAAAAGAGTCAGATATATGTAGGGTTATATATACCAAAGTGATCAGGGTGGCGAGTAGAGTTGAAATCCGGATGTCTGTCTGTCCGTCCGTCCGTCTGTCCGTCCGTGCAAGCTGTAACTTGAGATAAAATTGAGATATCATCATGAAACTTATTACATTAGTACACGTATTTCTTGGCTCCATAAGAAGGTTAAGTTCGAAGATGGGCAAAATCGGCCCACTGCCACGCCCACAAAATGGCGGAAACTTAAAACCTATAAAGTGTCATTACTAAGCCATAAATAAAGATATTAAAATGAAATTTGGCACAAAGGATCGCATTACGGAGGGGCATATTTGGACGTAATTTTTTTGGAAAAGTGGGTGTGGCCTTGCCCCCTACTAAGTTTTTTGTACATATCTCGGAAACTACTATAGCTATGTCAACCAAATTCTATAGAGTCGTTTTTTTCAGGCATTTCCATATACAGTTCAAAAACGGAAGAAATCGGATAATAACCACGCCCACCTCCCATACAAAGGTTATGTTGAAAATCACTAAAAGTGCGTTAACCGACTAAAACAAAACGTCAGAAACACTAAATTTTACGGAAGAAATGACAGAAAGAAGCTGCATCCAGGTTTTTTTAAAAATTGAAAATGGGCGTGGCGTCGCCCACTTATGGACCAAAACCATATCTCAGGAGCTACTGGACCGATCTCAATGAAATTCGGTATGTGATATTTTCTTAACACCCTGATGATATGTACAAAATATGGGTGAAATCGGTTCACAACCACGCCTTCTTCTAATATAACGCTATTTTGAATTCCATCTGATGCCTTCTCTGTATAATATATACATTAGGAACCAATGATGATAGCGGAATAAAACTTTACACAAATACGGTATTTGAAAAATATGTAAATGACTGATAATGAACTTCACTTTATCGTGCGCGAGTATAAAATGTTCGGTGACACCCGAACTTAGCCCTTCCTTACTTGTTCTAATTGGTTTCAGTAAACAATTATAATCAGAAACATGGTTGACTGGCAAGTTCATTGGTAAGGACCTGCCATAAAAATTTACTTTTAGATTGTGTTGTGTGGACTATTTTAGCTTCGGTATTCACCCTCGACCTTACTGGCTCTAGACTAACAGTCTAACACTTGCCTAACGATTTTTAACCACCACATTCTTCACTTTTTAATATTTTCATCAATTGAAGAGGTCGAAGGTCCGCCAGAACGAAGCATGCCTACAGTAATCTCTCGAGCGTCTTTGAAGGTTTTGTACCACTCGTAAGCTTGTGTTTTTGATAGAACTGAATCAGCGTAAGCCCTTTTTAACAATTGATGATTTTGCGTGCGCAATTTGGTTAGAAATGCAAAATTTGAGATATTTTTATCCATTGTAAAAATCACAACGCACTACTGAGGTGTGCTGACTTAAGCAGCTGCTGTAAACAAACTGGTCGACAGATCGCGCTCATATTTCGCATAGTAATTAAGGACAGTTCTGCCAATTTAGAAAAATACTTTTTATTGAAATATCATTTATCTAGAGAATTTAAATTACAATATCCTGGTACTTTATATATATATATATATATTGTATAAATGTATATGATCGAGTAGTCCGATCTAGCAAATTCCATCTGGTATTATAGCGTTGCCTTAGAAAATAATCCATGCCAAATTTCATGAAGATATCTTATCAGAAGAAAGTTTGAACAATAAACTGGGAAAAATTAAAGCATGCATATATACAGTTCTCTGCTGATTGCACGTTAGGTTAAGTACAGCATTGCCTTTTTCAAGCTTTCTAATAGTTTCATATGAATTTTCATATTAAAAGTTGCATAGCATAAAAACCTTAAATACACAAATTTTAAAATGAACAAATTATAAAATACATATATTTTAAACAGCATGGCATCACTGTAAATACACACTTTCCTTGTGGCTTATAAAGACCCTGCGAACGTAAATTAAAAACTTGATTGTAGCAAAAATTTATATACTCGCGCCCTGAGTTCGAAAATTTATTTCGTGCACACTAAATAATTTTTTATGATTAACTTATAATGGAAATGCCAAAGCTTTTGCGCAACAACATACATTTAAGTTCACACACACACAAACATATATGCAAATTTGCTTTTAAACAGTATGACATCCATTTCATACCAAAAGATTACCGACACACATATGCGTCAGTGTGTATGTGTGTGCTTGTAGGCTGTGAAAACTGCTGCCATGCAAGCAGCGGGAAGCTTTACTTTTTCACTAGCACATTATTCCGTAGAATCTGGCAGCAACAATAACAACATGTATATAAATATTTATATTTATGTGTGTGCGTGTGTACATACATTCAAATCACTGCATGGTGCTCAATTTCCCGTTCGTGACCCCGTGCCACGCTAACACGCCCCACCGACGGCGTCCAACTTGGCTGACTTACTTACTTTCTGCTCCCATCTAATTCACTTCCTTCCGTTCGCTTTGCTCTCGCACAAATTATGGCTCACAGTGGATGATGGCGAAATTTTATTATTGGCGGCCATAATTTTGCATCGCATTGGCGGTTGAAACAGTGATTTTGCTATTTTCTAACGCCATTACGCCATTACTCACGCATTTCTTCCACTTTGAGTTCGGGTGCTTGCGGTGTTTTTTCTTTTCGCTTAAATGCTTTCCATTTTAGCTTTGAAATATTTAACTTATTTTGCGCTACATTAAACGTTGTATCTCTCACCACTAATACACACACACACATATTCGTGTATTCAGCTGCCATCTCACTGATAGCTGGCAGGCGATCTGGCAACCTCTTTTCATAAATACATACACCAGCAATAATTCACGAAAGGATTTTCTCGGCTACTTCTTGTTTAAGTTTTGCGGCCAAGCATAGTTTTCAGCTTGCAGATTCTTGCAACAATCCCACACATACACACCAACAGCCACATGCACATTATTGCTGTAGTATGCAGTATGCTGCACTGTTTAATATACGCAATAAAAATTTTTGAATTATTATTTGCTTTAACACATTTTATGTGCGTTTTTATGCACGCTGCCTGATTTCGCTACTATTTTATGCAAAATTTACAGCAACAGCAACAGCTGCATACAGTCGCAATTGTGTGACGCATACACACACAACACTCCTGCATATTCTAAGCTTATCTAAATATGACCATATTTTTGCGATATTTTATGAGTCGAGCGCTGCACTATCGCCTTTCGTAAGTTAGTAGTTGAGCGAAAAAATAAATAATTCGATTTCTATGCACGGCATTAAATTTCTGCACATCTCACTCAATAACTTTTTAGCGGGTCAAATGAATGGCACTAGTCATAAATTAACGTGGATATATAGTTTGTATATGCAACATGATACATGCGGCAGCAATGTCATTGGAGTTTGCAACAGGCAGTGACTATTTGTACTCCAAATATGGAAACTTTCTTTGCTAACAAATACATTAATCCTGAATTCACGTTTTGACATTACATTACACGAAAATTTCTTCCCAGCAAATATTCTTTTGAGATCTGTGAACAGGAAATGGTGAAAGCAATTCGAAGCACAATTCATGGATTTTTGCTATCGGTTTCTCTGGACTGTGACACGGTGAATTGTCTTGGTGAAGCAGTGCTTTCTTTTTCTTCAAAAACGGCAATCTTTTTAGTATTTTATCCTTCAGTCGGCATAAAGGGGCTATGTAGTAGTTGCTGTTGATGGTACTTCCTTTCTCAAGGTAGTCAAAAAAATTACTCCATGCGCATTCCAAACTACAAACGACATAACTTTATCATCCGACTGGTGCATTTGTCCACGAATCCCCTCCTCGTAGAAGCCACCCTCCTTATTTGCGGAGAACTCTGACAGGCACTTTTCACCAGCCTCGTTTGAGTTCAACTTTACACCAACAGGAGCATTCGCCATGGACAGTAACAGGTGATAATCACTGGCGCTATGTCCGAGCTATATGGTGGATGCGATAAAACCTCCGATCCCATCTCCCGTAGCTTCTGACGAGTTATCAACAAAATGTGTGGTCAGGCGTTGTCCTGGTGGAACACTACACTCTTTCTGGTGGCCAATTCTGGACGCTTCTGGTCGATCGCCTGCTTCAAGCGGTCCAATTGTTCGCAGTAGATGGTAGAGTTAAGCGTCATAGTGGATAGTTCTCTTCCAATCCTTCCAAACACACAGCAAAACCTTTCTGGCCGTCTATCCAGGCTTGGCTACTGCTTGCGACGATTCACTGGCCTTCGACCGCGACCGTTTTTGCTTGATATTGTCGCATGTGATCCATTTTTCGTCGCCAGTCACCATCCGCTTCAAAAATGGGTCGCGTTCGTTCCGTTTCAGCAGCATATCGCAGGCGTTGATTCGGTCCAGAAGGGTTTTTTGCGTCAAATCATGCGGCACCCAAGCATCATGCTTTTTTGTGTATCCACCATTCTACAGATGGTTTAAAATGGTTTGGTGACTAACTTCCATCTTCTGGGCGATGTCACGAGATGCCACATAGCGGTCTAACTCGATGTTTTCAATAATTGGATCGGTATTCGTCGTCACAGGTCTTCCGCCGGCTGGCTTATTTATGGTGTCGTTTTCACCCGCTCTGAATCGTCGAAACCATTCCTCCGCAGTTCGAAGTGGTAGAATACGATCCCCCAAAAACACCATTAATCTCACGGAACGTTTCTCTAGCGGATTTGCCTTTTATGAAGGAAAACTTTAAAATAGCGCGAATTTCGGCGTTAGTGACCTCCATGTTTACACGTCTATAACTGTTGAACGCAATATCCAAACTAATCATGCATAGCGTCGTTTTGTAGGTTATGTCAAGACCTTTCAAAAATTTATAGTATTGCCAGATACGAGCTCTGCAGCGCTTTATACATAGCCGCGAAATTCAAAATTTTTTTAGGTGGCCTCTGCATTCAGTGTTTTCAGTGTTCATTTCACTAGGTCTAAACTTAGCATTCCAATCCTTGATGGTTGATTTTACTGGGGTAATGACCGGAAACTCGCCATCAGGCCAAGTTTTTGTTTCAACTGTATTTTTTTCTTTAAAGAGCAAAATTTTCTCAACACGCAAAATTCGTTTGTATAAATTTTTTCACAATAACAAAAGTTGCTTTACCCAAAATGATATAGTTCACAAACTAATGATTCGACATACAGTCTGTTACTGTGCTTTATACACACCCCTTTGGAAGGTTTGGACTAACTGGAAATCTTATGGATTTACTTGCAGTATCTAAGTGTGAGGCCGGGGACTTTTCAATTGACCTGTTAAAACTTCAAATCAACAAAAATGTCAACATCGTCTTACTTTGAGTGATATAATCCATAATTTAAAAGTAATGATCCCTCAGAACCGCACCGACTGATGTTCTCGTGACAGTAAAGTGTTTGTGTTCTACTTTTATATCCAAAGCAAATTTTGCTATTTAAGAGTTCATCAAATTTATTACACAATCCACAAATTGTGATTTGTTCTGCAAAAGTTTTGAAAAACATGTAGAAGAAAAACCATTATTTTGGACGATACCACATTCAGTTATAAATTTTTATAGCTTAAAAGGTAGTACAAATATTAGTGTTTATTTATTTCGATCAGTTGGACTTTTTCGTAATGTTACTTGTCAAAAAGGTGAATGCCTGGCAAGGGCTTGAGTTGATATGCTTTAGTGGTCCGAGCTGAAAAATTTGTTCGAAAATTAAAGCGCTCTTCGGGGTAGTTATGTATGCCAAATTTCGACTAGATAAAAAAATTTGCTATACTTAATTCCATCAGTTTGATTCATATCACTAGTTGCGACAAATGACAAGCTTTCTGGGGAGAAAGAACCTGTTTCAAATTTCAAATAGATACCTCGAAAAGAGAGGGACTAGTTTGCGTATATACTCAGCTCCGCACGCTCCTTTAGATATTTACTTTACGGTTGAAACTTATTATACTGATCGGGGTATAAAAATTATTGATTTTAGGTGTATATGAAATAAAAAAAAATTGAAAAATTCGTTCATAAAGTTTTATAAATTTTGTTGAATAATAATTATTTATAGACTATAACTCTTAAAAACATAGTATATTTTATTATAATTAGCTATTAATCATTTTTGCTTATTAGTCGTTGAGATAATATAATTATGTTTTTTATTTACAGGTCGTGTATATAATTTGGTGACATTCTTTGAATATTAGTGAACACTCTTCTAATCCATTAAATCAGCTGATGCGCGACATAAACGTTATCATTTTAATATCAAATTTATAATGTTTCAAAAAAAAGTCGAAGAAGATTATCATATGCATTTTAAGCTCCACTATTAGCATACTGTTGAAGAAACGCAAAAAACTGGTGCAAAATAAAAAATTTTATAAAAAATTGTAAAATATCCAAAAACGATTTATAAATAACGATTAATAACCACTATAACTATGCAATATGCACCGTTAAATAAACAATAAAAAAAGATTAATTTAATTATCTATTGATACATATCTCGACTTGTATGCGCACCCTCTTTTGAAAGCAAATTAATTAGCTGCATTCATTACCGTGCCGTCGAACAAAATGAATGGCATATATTTGCATTCATTAACAATTAAATTAATTGCAAATTGGAAAATTCGAAGAAAAAACTAATAATAATATTAATTACAATAATGCGAGGATACACAAATGCGAGATTTTTAAACGGTTGTGTCTTTAATTAAAATTATGATGCGAATAATTATGAGTTAAGATATTTAATATGCAGCAGCCATGCGATAATATAAACTCAAATAACACCAGCGAGATGAGAAAACCGATAAAACTTGGAGGCAGGGTTTGAGGACAACCCAATTGTATCAGCTAGATGTTGGCTTTGATATCTTTTTAGATGGTATTCTAGTCTAGAAGTTTAATAGTAAAATGCTAAAATATATCAAAAAAAAAATCTCCCTAATTATAATTTAAAAAAATTGAATTATTTCGGCAGTTCAAGCCGTTTTAGGTTCCGCTAATTATTTTCGACACGCAAATTTGAAAAGGCGTTTTAGAGTGCTTGGAAGCACATTCTAAATTTTAAACGCATTTTTCTCAAAATAGTGTTGTGACCGATAAATGCAACATATTTTTTTATAAACAATTTAAGACCGAAATTATGGTCAATATTCGATTTTAATTTTTTGAATCCGCCATTTTGTCAAAAAATTTTAATTTGCTCATTCCTTCGATTTGCTTTACTAGTTTTAACATTACTTTTACGTAAACTGTTTGATTTTTTAATTTCAGCGGATCCAGTTCAGAGATAAAGTGGTCAACGCAAAACGTCTTTTTTGGGAGAAGCTCCCGAAGATCAGCTGTATTTCCTTTCCAAATAAATATTTTTACTAATACTTAGTCTTAAAATATAGTTAAAAGATAGCATAATATTTGTAAAAATTTTTGAATTAATAAGCTTAAAAGCTTTCTGGGAAAAAATTCTGGAAAATTCGTTTTTTTCCGGCCTTCTAACAGTTTACGAGTATAAGCTCTTAACAGTGTTTTTCTCAAGTGTAAACAATAAACAAAAAATTTAAATTCGATATCGAAGCGGGTGGTCTTATAATTTCGATTTTTAAGCAATTAATGCGAGGTTATTTTGTGGAAAGACCTTTACAAATAATGTTAGCATTTTGAGGTATACAATTTATCAGTGCATAAAATGCTTCCATCGCTGAGCTTGAGTTCCCCTTTCGCTGATAGGTGACTGCAAAGACTTTCTATTTCTTTGCAAATTCTTTCAGTGAGAATGAAAATATAATTTGAATGTCCTATTTTAATATATGTATTTTCTATGCTATCAAAGTAATGCAAATAGTAGAAATACATATATGTACATATGTATGTACACATATTGTAACTTATGCAAATATATGCAACATAAAGCCACATATGTTAATATGCATGTATGTAAGCGCACCCTACATTGTATGCTTTGACTAAATACCGCTGGTTGACTGTATGTCTGGTACTTAGTCTGCCTGAATTTCCCAGCTTTCATCACAGACGCACTTGATAATGCACATTTCCTTTCATTTGACTCTAAAGTTCTTATCCCATTTCATTCTGCTGCCTTGTCGCAAGCCCTATTATTTACAAGTATATGTATGTATGCGATCTTGTGGGTATTATGAATGCCTCAAGTACAAGTGAATGTATGCTTCACAATTTTCTACTACAATGTGCTATAATTGTATATAAATAAATATGTACTTGAATGGAATTTCGTCGAAGGGGATTCCTTTTGGATTACCGAGTTAACGGTAACGTAGATATATTTATATGTATATATTTATTTATGGATAAGTGAGTGAATGTGCTGTAAATATTTGAAAAACTGTAGTGATATGCAACATTATACCGTTACGTCGGGGATGCGCTCATAACAGTTACAATTTGGCTGAATGTATATGTGTGCACATAAGTATATGATTGGTGTGTTGTTGTGGCGTATTAGTTAAGAGTAGTTTACATTCATAAGAAATGGATAAGGTAAAGTAAGGTGGCTTATTCAGTTAAAAGCAGACAAATATTTACGGGCAGCCCGTTACTGTAAAGTAAGTGCAAGTGGAAACCACAAAGTGACTGGAACTCCGAGTGCTCGGTTGCTAAGTTTACTATTAATGCATTTTCTCTTATTTTTTTGAGTAGATACATGTGGGTGGTGTATACAGGGTTAGTAAATGTATTATGAATCGGTTTGAAGAAATTTCTAAACAAAGATAAAGATATTATATACTGTCCCTGAGTGAAAAAATCGTTACTACCTTGTTCCATATGTTCGAAAAATTTAAGTCATGTGACCTTGTGGTGTTTCGACAATGTTTGAAATTATTATATATTCGCATAACAAGTTTGAAGAAGGCTTGAGTCATATACTTTTTACAACTTGTCCTTTAAGGAAAATTTTTCAATGTTTGGCATATCGATACATTTGTTTTATTATACGATACAGTTTCAGATCCTATAATCAAACATTTTTGGTTGATCGCATTTTTATCTCGGGTTCAGTTTTAAAAGTTACTATGGCCGTCTGCAGCATTTGCCTGCTCCCTCATTTTTTCTGAACACTTAATCTTCGAATCCGAACCCTCTGAGATCTTCTTTGAGTCAGCATATGTTTATTAGATTTGAAAATGCCTGAGGTTGAAGGCAGAAGTATTTACGAAAGTGATTTCTGTAGTTTAAGATTACCAAGCTTTAATCAAGGACAAATCGAATTAATTTTAGATCGCTATCACCAATGTTCATTAGATTTATTTTCTACATATACCTATTTGCTTTCGAACTACTACAATTTAAACACCCTTTATGGTTAAATCTCAAATCGAGTACTCTGCAATGAGTTCGAAATAATACAACCGGATGAGTGTCATTACCAAGAACTCATTGTCGTCGGCGTCCTGCTGGTTGCTCGGTTGGTTGATCCGTTAAAGTACTCGAATTGCAGGATGTTGCATTTCATGTTGCCACAAATGAAAAGTGACAAGCGAACAACCTGATGGATCTCAGTAGTCTCCAAAGTGAATGTCAATGCACGCACACGAAAATACACCTACAAACCAACGAACGGACAGAGGGCGAAGGATAAAGGAGTACACGACTAACTGATGCAACTGATGACTGTCTGCACTCAGAAAGTGGCTAAACGGCCTCCCTTACCGACTCCGCCCAGGAAGATGTTGAGCAACTCACTAAGGAATTGAAGAGTGTCGAAACGTAGCTGCTCTATCCGTTAGCCGTTTGTGGTTACTGCTGCTGAGATATTTTCCGTCTTGATAATGCTACTGGTATTGCACTGCTCCACCTACCAACGGACATATCCCGTGCAATGAGTGATGACATTCAATGGTTTTTACCATAATGAAATGTTCATCAGCTTAACCAAATGCGAATGCATAAGAACTCGGCAGCAGGTGTTGGAAGTAATAATTTTAAAGCTTAACTATAGCCGCCAAGCTTTCGAGTATTGGAGTGTGAAAGAAATTGTAAAAGCAACTGTGTAGTATATCCGGGTGAAGAATTTGTATGTATGTTTATGTATAGAATGGTAACTGTTCTATGTTTACTTATATTTCATATAGAAAATTTAATTATATATCTTCGTTTAAAGTTGTCTTAAAGAAATATGGTTAGTAAAGACTACCATATTTAAGTATATACTATAAATAAAACAGTGCCGGAAATTTCACCTGTCCATAAAAAGATTCCAAAAGTGGATTGATCAGTTAGTAATCTAGGTGAAAGAAATCAAAAGTTATTGCAAGTTTTTAAAACTTCCTTAGTGTCTTGCCACATTACTATACATATTGTTTACTGCGCTGGAATTTAGTAATACCACCTAACTGCATGTGTAAATGGTCACATTCTATTTTCTCTCGTAGTTATTCAAAAGAACTCCGAAGAACTTCTCTGTAGTTAGTAATTCCGCTTGGGAACCGCCAGTTGAGTTTGGTAGATGCAAAGGAAGAGAGATGTCAAGATCCTCCGCAGTCCATTTTGGACCTCTCGGTATCTATTGAGATAAACCATTCATGTCTAAAGGGTATTCTCACTTGGCAGTTACTATTTAAATCAAACCTTTGGAGAATAAAGTTCTTCCTGTGGGAGGATCTAATTTCGTCCGGAACCACTGATCTCTTTAATTCTTTATCAGAAAACGTTTTCACTTTCCGTATGAAAATGTCTATGCGTAGTCAATGCAATAGCACATTAAGCACATCATTCGTACATGGCTTAATAGACCCGATAAACCCTGCACGGGCTATCCTCTATATACTATTTAATTTCTGATGTTGTATTATTTCTTTAAAAGTGACCACCAAATAAGTGCTTAGTATGTAAGAACTGATCTATTGACGGCCCTTTCCGTCTATATGACTATGTTCGACTGGTTTCGAAAGAAGGCTAATCTGAGAAGTAAATATGTTTTAGTCTCATTAAGCTCTATACAAATAGTTACCTGACATGTGAAAGTAACTTAAACTTGAAATCCTTTACTTTCACAAACTCCACTTAAGATCCATCGCACTTTTGCACCTTCAAACCAAGGAACCTCTAATACTAGTCACTAGACGGAGCTTAGGTGAAAATGTTTGTGGAAAATTAACAAGTAATGCGAAATGTCAATTCGTCTTGCTTTAACCAGCGAGACACTCACACAGTCAGTCAGTCATTTATTCATGAAAAGATACCGTAACTCTTTCCGCAGAAAGCTTGCTGGCAGAAACCACCTACAACTTCCGCTATGCCATTTCGACTTATCTTGGAATAACAACTCGTATTTTACGTTTGTTTTTGTAGTTTTTGCTTTTTTTCCATTTCATTCGAACGGTAATGTGATGTGGTAAGATTTGTAAGTTGATTAATGAACACAGGCAAATGAATCGTGTGCGTCTGTGTTTGTATGAGCGTGTGTGTGAGTGTATGAGTGTCGAATGACAGCTAGCGTTTTATTAGATTAAATTCACAAACTAAAGGAACAACACGCCAACGACTGAAGTGCAATGGTAAAACCACCCAAAAGGTGCTGAAGCTGGTGACTCAGGGCACCGCACCGAAATGACCGATGTCGGAGCTCGCAGCGTGAGATGAGCCATCAGAGACACACACACGTAGTCAACTGGCAGCGGTGCGCTTTCCTGCGGCGTACTGGAGGGGCTGTGCGGTGACGCTTATGCCGAAGGAAACAGCGCTAATGAAATGGCAATTCGTTCGTTCATTCATCCATTCCTTTGCTTATTTGGTCATTCATGACGGATGCGGAAATGAGTAAAGTGTGAAATTTTCTCTTCTATATGCGCCGGTAACGGGAATTGAGTTAAGAGTGCTGGCCACAAGCGCACACCCACAAATAAGCCATGCATGCAACACATACACACACCTGTACATATACAAATCACACACACATATATACATTTCTATCAACACACTCACACATCGATAATGCGGAATTGCACCCAAAAGCAATTTCATCAGCGTGACCAAAAACAACAATATATAATCATTTTGGGCAAATCCAGCAACAACAACAATAACAATAACAGCAGTTCCGACGTAATACCACAAAGCTGTGAATGAATGAATGAGTGAGTGAGTGACTGGCTGAGTGACTGTTTGAATGTGCAAAGGAACCTATCGAGCAATGACGACTGCATGAAAGGCAAACGGAAGACAGAAGACGTACTTTGCGAACGAACAAACGCACCGACGAACGAGCGGCAAACGAATGAATGAAGAATGCAATTTTGTGATGAAGAAAAATTGATTGTCGCTAAAGTAATGGGAAAAGGAAAGAAAAATTTGACGAACCAAAAAAAAGGATATAAAATAGTTTGGAAAAAATTTCTAAGTTTTATATTTAAGGCTGAAAAATAGTATGACCCGGTATTGAAGTAAATCACTTGGTGAGTAGCTGCAAGGATTGTTCTACAAAAGGCATCAAAAAAACTCAAATAAAAGTTAAGGCGCATAAAAAATCTGCTAGAGAGAAAAAACCATTACCAAATCTATTGCAAAAATAGCTTCATGAATAAAAAGTGGCACTTCAAAGTCGTCAACGGTTGGCGTTGCACTGCTGTTCTTACAAAATTATTATTGTTGTTGTTTATATAATTGCATTGAAAGGCTCACTCCCTCGAAAATAACGTCAGCCGTTGTATGTATATAAGTAGCAAGTAAGTCGGATAGGAATTTATATTTGTTCTCAGTTTGCGGTTAAGAAACGCGTTCGCTCATCGCAACGTGCAACATGCAACATGTCAGTGTAGTGATTTAATGTAAAAATTTCTAGAATTGCAGCACAAGTCTCAAAAATTTTAACAGCTTTGTAAAATCTGACGACCAATTTTATAGCAAGAATGATGGCAAGAAAAATTGTTTAAAATTATTTTTAAAAAATTAAGAAAATATATAATTAGAGTCTTATAGCAGATATTTTCTAAATTATACAGATGTTGAGCTCAAATTCCTTGCTCTTTCAGTATTCCAGCGAGCGAAGCTGCTGAAGAAGTCTATCCTTTATATTTCGCCTCAACGATGCCTTGAGTTTGCTGGTCGCCTTTGTATGGCAAATTCCTAATAATTTTACCTAAGTTTTATGAAAACTGCTTATCTGCATAATAGCGGATGTTTTCAATTAATCAATTTTTTTCTGGGTAGATATTTTTGACAGCCGTTTGATGCTTGATTTATACTCAGTTTGATTTGATATTTCATAATGTACAGACATACTTTAAATAATGTTTAAAAATCGAGCAAGTTTATAATAATGGTTCGCTGAATCAGAGTATTGAATAATGTTTGGGTCTTATTCGATACTTCATCCGCCATCGCACACAACAATGGGAGCTGTGCCCGTCTACTTTATAAATCATTTCACGGAACGATCTTGGTTTATAAAATTGAACTCGCGTAAGAATTTCGCGATTTTCACAAGAAAACTGTGTTTGGCTATGAAGCTCAGTTTTGATGACGATGATAATCCACAAGCCATTGTTGAAACGCCACTACATCGTCAAAAAGTCACTGTGTGGTGTTCTGTGCTCTAGGCAGGGGCAATCAATGGTTCATATTTTCTCAAAAGTGAGTGTGGCCATATGTTACAGTTAATGACATTAGAGCCATGATTAATGACGTTTTTGTACCTGAATTGGAAGAAGTTGATGTGGACGACCTTTGGTTCCAACCAAACGGCGTTACATGCCGTGCAGCCAACGAAAAAGATCAACTTGTTAAAAGAGATTATTGGTGAGCACATTACCTCCAAGATCGTGTGTTTTAAGACCTCTTGTTTGTGCACCTAAACCTGGGATGCTTGACGCTTTGAAAAAGAACATTTGGCGCGTTATTGCTGACATACGGCTCCAATAGTTGCAAAGGTGGTCGAAAATTGGGGCTCTTGGCTGGAATTAATTCGATCGCCGCGGTCTCTTTCTCAAAATCATTTTTAAAACATTATGGCAAACCATTGGCTTTATAATCTAAATTCTTAACAACAGCAAAAAAAATTCTTGACTAGAACATTAAATTAAATGCGTATTATTCCCTCGTCAAAGCAACATGTCTACGAAAAAACATCCTTTATTTGCTTTGAAGTCTACATGAAATTCAAATAATACAGGAGCTAAAGACTTAATACCAATTTTAATTACGAAACGCCAGAGAATTTATTCGGTTTTACCATTTAAAGAAGGACAACAAAATAATGCTGTGCTATAGAATGTTTTGTTCCAAAGTTCCAAAAATACACATAAATGCTTCAATTATAGTCACGGTTGAGACCAAATGTCACGATTTTTGTGTTTCATTTCTTATCTGACAAATTTATATTCAAATAACAGGTGATAATTTTCGCTCCAGTTAGAAAAATTTTCAATATATTAGGTCATCATTTCGAGGAGTCTGATTGCTACGGTCTGAAAAATTTTTTTGTAAGTACTTTGTACAGAACTATGGTTTTTGAAATACGTCACACTTAATGATTTAGTAAATGTGAAGTTTTTCATTCATCATTAGTTGGTAAAGGATGATGCCCTCTGAATGCACTGTATATGTGTGTACCCATGTTGCTTTGGCCAACAGGAGAGAAATTATATTCCATCAAGAAAACGTCCAGCCATACACATCAATAGCCACTCGCCAGAAGCTCGAGGAGTTCAGATGAAAGGGAACCTCATAGTCCGAACCTTATAGTCCGAACCTTATAGTCCGAACGTTAAAGTCCGAACCTGGCATAAAGTGATGACTACCCTTTCGTGTCTACGGCGAATGATTTTAATGGCAAGAAATTACAATCAAAAGAAAATCATTGTGAAAAGCGTCTGTTCCAATTTTTTGCCTACAGCGAAGAGGGTGTTTGAGAGTAGAATTTTGAAATTACTTTCAATTGGAACCAAGTTGTCAAACAAATCGGTGCGTACTATTCGGAATTTGAAGAAAAACAATGTACAATAGTATTGTTGTAGTATTTCGCATCTGGGGATATAGAAACATTATATAGAAACATTATATCCCCAGATGCGAAATACTACAACAATACTATTGTACATTGTTTTTCTTCAAATTCCGAATAGTACGCACCGATTTGTTTGACAACTTGGTTCCAATTGAAAGTAATTTCAAAATTCTACTCTCAAACACCCTCTTCGCTTCTCTTTGGCAGTTTTTGGATAACATCCCAAAAAAACTGTGCCGTATTGGCGTACAAGACTTAATTCAGTAAATTTTTATAACCTGTTTTGATGTGTATGAGCTGATACCAGTGAAAGTATTCTGCTTCAGCCTGAGCAAATGAAAGTTAGAAGGAGCAAGGTCTAGGCTATAAGGCGAATGAGGTAAAACTTTGCAGCCGCAGTTTTCCAAGCAGATTTTAAGCAGTCTTATAATATAAAGACCGTTCGTTATTATCGTATATAGACGCAAATTTCAGGAGTTTTGCGACAATCGTTCATTTAGATCTGATGAATTGTTGTCGGTAGCCTCCCCTGTTTATGGTTTCCCCCAAGTTCATAACTCAGAATGTCCTTCTAATTCCAACAAATACGGAGCATTTCCTCGCCGCCATGAATATTTCGCTTTGCCGGTTGTGTGGTTGATTGGTCAGGTTCTAAATTTGACTGTTTGCATTTAAGGTTGCCGTTTCGAATAAAATTATTCGTACTTTACTTAAAGCCATATTTAAAAGTAAATTTCAAGAGGGAGGGAACCTTCACCGACTGAGTGAAAAGCAAAACTTTAGTTTCCAGTAAATTACTTCTTCTCAGCTCCACAAGACTTCATATTTCTATATTAATATATAATTCATAAGCGCTTATTTCCTCTGTTACCTTCATGCAATCTTACTTGTTTACAGGCAAGGGCCATAATTCGCCTCCGCACTTGTCTCTTAATGAATGTAAAGCTGTGATTCATCGCTTGATCTTATGCTGCAACTCATTTCCGGGCTTTCAACAACACGTGCTGCTTCACTTTGCATGGCAATCATCGACTCAAGCGATCATTGAGGGGCGTCACACATACACAGACACCGTTGCTATGCTGGTGAATATATGAGGCAAACACAAATATACTATACATACGTAAGTGGTTATATATCACATGGATACAGGTACATTTATGAGCAACATATTGCATTCATCAGCTACAATTGACTTTGTTGCCGGTGTTTATTGGAAAACATGTTTTCTTTTTCGAGATATTTACGTGAATATGTAATAAATTTGTGTTTGGCATTATGCACATATATCTTGTGACAGAAGCCAATATGTGTGGCAAAGAAGGGCAAAAAATATACCGTTGTTGCATATTTCCTCTCTAACTGCTTACTGCTGCCCACATTCGCGTTCTTACTAGCAATTTACCAGCTTGTGAAGCTGATTTACTTGATATTTCTCTTCATGTCCCAGAAGTATAAGGTGTGTGTGTGTGTGTTTGTGCGCGATGTGCTCATTTTGCGCAAAAGTAGGTATGTGTGTTACAGTTGTCTTGTTTGTGCCCCACGGCCTTACCTGTGCTGCTCATTAAATACCAAGTTCATAAAAAATTTATAGCCGCCACAGCACAGGGCACACACACACACACACATCCGTTAGCAGCAATGAGCGCATATTGGCGCATGTTTACAGCTTCGTGTGTGTGTGTGCGTGTGTAGTCTACAAAGTGAAACTTTTCGGAAAACAAGTCAACCGCGTTGTCATGTCATGTACTTAAATTATAATCAAAAGACTTTTTGTAACCTTATTCAGCCTCGAGGGGGTAAGAGGGGTTTCGTGTGGCATGGAGCATGGAGCACCAGAGTTTGTACTAGTGGCACAGTAGTTAACGGCAGCAGACGGTGTGAGCAGAGTAGTTGAAAAAAGAAAGCGGCATGCAGATATTGAGTGACTCGGTAAGCATAAGATCCGTTATTTTTTTGTCTTTGCAGCCTCTTCTTCCGCCATTTCAGGTTGCCAATTTTGTGTTGCGCATATTTTTCAATTTTGCTTTTTTAATTTTTTCGTGTATTGCTTACAACAACTGTTGCTTCCTTTCCATTCCGCGTGTTGTTGTTACTTGAGGAATGTTGCTACCACATACTACCGTTATTGACGTTGCTCACTTCTTTGTTAGTCAGCCAACTGCTCCTCGGTCTCCGCTTGACTCCTCAGCAGGCATAAACTTCGAAATTTTGCTTTCTATTTTGTAGTCGTACTAGTGGTATTATTGTTGTTGCTCTCGGTTGCTCGTTCGCCAATCTCGACATTGTATCATTGGCTTCATGAGTAATATATGCAACAGCAACGGCAGCGGCTGCATGTCATCGACTGCGAATATTGCAAATTTCGTTGTTGCTATTGTTTTTCTTTTATAATGTTGCTTTTGTTGTTAGCTGCCAGTTGGTTTGCACTCACTCAATGCAACTGCCAATCGTCAGGCGAAAAAAAAAAAACAAAAAACAAAAACAGAAAAAAAGGTAACAACAAAAAAGTTGATAAAAACAACAACAATAAAAATTTTTGCTGTCTACGGGCTGGCTTTTGGTTGCACATACCTTTGATACAAATGTCCGACGTTGCCATGTCACCCATTTATTTGCTTCCGTTCGCTAGGACAGTTGTTGTTGTTGTGCGTTACCTTTTCCCACCTCGCTTCCCTATGGCTCGTTGATTTAGCCCAGCTTGGTCTGGCTGAGCTGTATTGGCTCGGTTGGACTGTTTGGATTTCAGCTGCAGAGCTGCAGCTTTTGGCTCTCGCATCACTTACCGCTCGGAAATGGGATGATCAGCCTGCCGCTAAAACATATTTGGATGTGTGTGTGTGTGTGTGTCAATGTATTTTTGGGTGTGTGTGTGTTGCTTGAAATGCATCAGTTTTTTATCTTGCTTCATTGCCTTCATCAAAGGTGAGCCTTCAACTTTAATCAGTTTCTTGCATATTTTATAGTTTTTCGTTCCATATTATAACATATATGGCATATATGTGGCAAGACATACATATACACATATATACTCAGATTTATTTAATATTTCAAATGTCTGCATTTGTTTTATTTCAATGAGTTCTACTGCCTTGAAAACTTCTATCACAATAAATGAATTCTCAGTGTTGCTGTCGACAAAGTCGCCAAAATCTTCTGTTACCGGAAGTTTGAAAATCTTTATTTAGGTATATGGCGGCTAAGGGAAGTATTGGCCCGCTTGAACCCATTTTGATAAACTGACATACCATTGTAAGAGAAGGATTATACCTGATTTTCAATTATACAGAAACAAAACTATTACACTCTGTAACAACATGTTGCAAGAGTATAAAATCAGTTGTATCCAGCGTCATTCAGTGAGCCAAAGATGAGATTTGGAAAATAGAATGGATGGGGAAATGTAAAGAACGTGTTTCGCGCGTTTTGTTCAGATTATGGTCAACATACCTATAATCGGCCCCCTGAGCCTACTATTCGCAACGCAATCACCCATCTTGAGATCCGGAATTCATTATAAGCGAATAATCCATCAAATAGACCACGTCCAGCACGCTGTGAAGAAAATATAGCAGCCGTAGCTGAGAGTGTTCACGAAAACCGTGGAGAGTCGATTCGACGGAGCAACTCGAACTGATGAATGAAACAAATTGGCTTTTACCTTGAGATCTTAAATTGAAATCGTACAAAATATAGCAAGAAAATGCGCAAGAACTAAAGCCGCTCGACCTTCCCAAGCGACATCGCTTCGTTCTATGGGTTCTTGAAAAGTTCCAAGAAGAGCCGAGCCAAATTTTGCTCAGCGGTGACATCCACTTCTTGCTCAATGGGGATGTAAAAGCAAAATCGCCACATTTGGGACGAAGAGCAACATGGAGGGTTTCAAGGACTGCCATTTTATCTAGAAAAAAAACACGGTTAAATTTTTCAACAAATTAATCGTAATTGAAAAAACATTTGCACAAGCCGTAGAAGATATATATTTAGTTAAATAATTAGTGTTCTTTCCAATATCAGGAGTATATGTACAAGGTTTTATGATGATCGGTTAATGTGATTTCGGTTGGCTACATTCACATTTTTTACGGATACAACCAAAGATATAGATGTCATGACTTCGTTGGCTGACTGCGTGTTTCTCCAAGCTGTTGATTTGGTGCATAGAATGTAGTTCACTGAAATAATTTTCGACATTTTATACAGAACTTAACCATGCCGAAATACCAATGAAAAATATGTTCAACCGTTTTCTTCATATCTTTAGAATGTGAACTTAACTAATTTTGTAGACTTCTGTTCCAACTAAAACTGCATCTACTATGTTCATCTCCTTGTCTTCAGTGCACATATAGCTCGTACGAATCCTACTATCTACGAATGAATTTTAAATAATAATAGCAACATATTATTTACACTTATTATCAATTGCTACATAATTTGAACGCTTCTCTATTGAAGCCCATTTTTTTAGTTTGAGGGTCTATGAAGTCGTGTGAATTTCCTATCAGTTAAGCTTTCCACTTAAAATTGTACCTTTCTCTGAAAAGCCATATCAATCAATAAATATATATTTTAGTATATAATCTAAACATTGAATAACTTCTACAATTACCAAGCACTTAGAGATGTCTAAAAGGTAGTATAACTATAACCACAAATCGCTTTACATTGAATTGAATAGTAATGCCTTACATTGAAAATAGTTGTTAGGTTGTGATAACTCCATGTGTATATCGTTAAAAATTTCCTTTTTTTTTGAAGGACCGTAAAACTTGAATATCCACAAAAAATGAGATTGAATATTTACCTGGCATACTTCTTTCTTACGCTACTGTGTTTCATTATAAACTATATAGAAGATTATACAACGTGCTGAGGACTATTGTTAAAACTGAAACTTTATTGAAAATTTAGAACTAAAAGAAATTATTTTGCATTAAAATCGCATCTAGAAATTAGAGCAAAGTTAGAAATGTGGCAGCATCACCTTCGCCGCCGTCATTAGCTTTCCACATGAACTCTTTTTAGCTCAAAGTCTTAAATGTATTTTTGCATATTGTCCAATTTTCAGAGACAGGAACCGCATTAAACGCAACAACAAAAAATTCAAAATTTTTAGTTGACTTCCTCGCCACTAATTTAATGGGGGCCATAGCTTGCGATAACACCTGCAGGCAGTTAGGGTTCGCAGAGTTCATCTGCAGGCTTGCTGCTAATAATTTCATTACTTTTTTTTTTTAAGTCCCAACTCTAATGCTTGGTGGCTCCCAAAAATTTTCTCATCACTAGTGCACTCTTAATGAGCACAAGGTGTTAGCTGCCAGTGAGTAGCCAAGGGATGCTAAAGTTTATTTAACTTTGAAGGTAATAATATAAAAAGCTTATTAGTATGACTGCCAAATGAACTTTGCTAGTGTTTCAGGTGCTTTCACAGCCGGAGTTCATGGCAGTACATTTATCTGCTCCGTTCGTTGTACGGAGTGTCTAATATACACGCTTATCTAATGAAAGAGTTCCTAGAGCCAATGGTAACTACCACAACAGTTGGGTAGGGGAAATTTTTAAAATTATGTGAAAGGTGGCAACAAAAAATTAGTTAATGAAAAAGAACTGCTATTGAAAAGAAAACGGCCTTGTATGGAAATTTTAATGAAATTTACTTTAGGAATAAGCTTGAAGATTTTATGTAATCTAGCCATTTGAAGGATAACATGAATAAGCTTGACCTAAAGCCAACGTTAGCCTGATGAAATCGAAACTCAATATCTTATGTACATATATTCTGTAAGAACAACACATCAGGGATCGGTTTAAAAGAGACAAAGTTGTACCATACTTGTTGAAGAATGGTAAGACTTTCGGGTTAGTTTTCCGATTTTGACGAAGTACAACTGTGCCCAAAAAATAAGTTGACATTTGAATTTAAACTGCGCGCGTTGAAGGATTTAGAGAATTATTTTTTTTTAGGTTGGTAGTACTGTCAGTCACATTTATATCAAATTTCATGTCAAAATATTCATTTTTGTTTTGGGCCTCAAGCGCGTCCAATCTCGACTGGTACCGAAAACATTGAATTTTTTGGAAAAAAGGCGTCGCGTTGAAGTGTGTGGAACGATGCTTTCCGACTACCATGGTGTCATGAAATGCATTATAACTGGCGATGAGACTTGGATCTATACTTACGACCCCGAAACACCGATTAATCAAGCGAATATCGTGCCAAAAGAGAGCCGAGACCAAAAAAATCACGCCAAAGTCGCTCAAAAATCAAGGTCATGTTGACTGTTTTCTTCGATTATCGTGGTGTTGTGCATTATGAATTCCTTCCAACCGGTCAAACAGTCAACAAGGAATATCATTTGAACGTTATGCGTCGTTTGCGTAACGCTATCCGCCTAAAAACGCCGGAATTGTGGAAAGACAATTCTTGGTTTTTACACCACGATAATGCACCATCCCATACTGCCCTCGTAATTCGTGATCATTTTGCCAAAAACTCAACCCATATCGTTCTGCAACCACCGTATTCACCTGATCTGGCGCCGTCCGACTTCTGGCTGTTCACCAAGCTCAAAAGACCGCTCCGGGGACACCGTTTTTATACGATAGAGGAGATTCAAGCCGCAGCGAAGACGGAACTGAAGGCCATCCCGGAAAGTGACTACAACCAGTGTTTCGAAGATTGGAAAATCCGTTGACATAAGTGTATTGCATCGGGAGGGGATTACTTTGAAGTGGATGAAATTGATTTGGAAGAATAAATAAAGAATTTTAATAAATACAATGTCACCTTATTTTTTGGGCACAGTAGTATTTCATTTTAGCTGTATAAATTTAGGAATACCAAAAACTTTAAATTTTCACTTATTATGTCTAGTGACAATCTTCTACAACAGAAGATATACAACTCCTAAACTGACTTGAATTTAACTATGATTTCGAAGTTTAAGCAAGCTTTGAAAGGTCCTGAGCCTTATAGTAAGCAGTTCTATAAAAAAATTAGTAAAAACGATGCTATTTTGTTGTCTCAACTTGTTTGTTCATATACTATATTCATATGTTAACTCTGCAAAGATATGTCCCGTTCCCGAATTTGTTGAAGTTCGGAAGTCCAGACGCTGAACCCATTTTTCGACGTTGGAACCATATACGAGTATTGACCAAGTCCATATCATCCAATTCGTGCCAAAAATATACTGTTATCATTGAGCGGTAGCGGTACCGCCAAATGATGCCGCCGTGACTCAAGGAGTACGTCTGGATTGCTGCCTGATCAAAAACGTATACTTTGCTTATTGTCGAAGCCATTCATCCCAAACGACGATTCTGGTGGTTAAACGGCTTCAGTCCGTGCGTTAATTTGATCCTATAAGGAACTAGGCCAAGATCTTTTCGCAAAATTCGCCGCAATGACGTCACAGAGATGCGCAACGCCTGAGAACGAAGTGTGAGAGACTGATTTTGGTCTTTCCCAATATTCTCGGCACTTCAGGCACTTCTTTTTCTCACTGGCACAGAAACATTTTGTATTGTGCCTGTGGATTCGAATTTTTCCATTAGTTGTTCAATTGTTGATCTTACAGGACTATTAGACGACCATAAATTGAACATAGCGCTCTTAAAGTTAAGGCCACTGACTCTGAATTTCGGTGATAAATTTTAATAATTTCGACTCGTTGTTGGCTCGTATATCTTTCCATAATGAAATGGCAAACCTTACTGAAAAGAAATGTCAGAAGAGCGGAAAAAATAATATGCCGTTTACTGTCCCTATTGCTGTACTTTTGTAGCGTCCCTGTTGAAAACCATGTAAGATTTCCTACAGGGTGTGAAATTTTTGCATCTGCACATGCAAACGCATTCATCTGTACTCATTTACTCGCTATTCTACATACCTAATTTAATTAATCCAACGTGTTCTTAGTATCTTATGAAGCTTACTAATACTTTAACTAAATAAAATGTTTCCTTCCGTGCGCACCTCTCTCCCTTAAACTTAAGCACTTCCTTTCACGGGCTCACAAACACTTTGGCTACGCTCAAGCAGTCAACGGCGGAGAGTTTGCATTTCTTTTTTCGGCAACCTTTATGCAAGAAAGGAAGGAGTATCACTTTGCTATTCACAAGTTTTGCATATTATAGTCAAACATTGAGTCGGGCATACATATATTGGGTAAAAACATTATCCCCTCGCATGTGAAGTTGCATAATCCACGATGCACTGCCTTTATTTATATGTATGTAGGTGAGTGCACATCCTTTTGCAAGCCATGCATGTCATCTTAGCTACTTGAAATTTTGGCAGATTTTTTCCTATTTCAGTTTAAGTCTTTTTGTGTTTTTTTGTGCTCTGTGGACTCTTCCCCAATATTTTCCTATATCCACAAGCTCGTTTCACACAATGTCATGTGTTATTTGTTTACGTTTGTATGTGTGGACAAGTTTACTTGTCTGCCATCGTGTTCTTGTTGAACTTCTTGCAACATATACCATGCCACATCAGCAGCTTGCTCGCATAGCTGTATATTTTCTTGACATCTCCATGCCGCGTTGGCTTGCCATGTACGCGACTTTCATTTATCCGGCTCTCCTGCCGTGTCTACAACACCCATGACTTTTAATATTTACTACCAGCACGCGTACCAGAGTTGCTACTTTCTGCTTGTTAGCGCCGCATTGCAACTTGCATCAAGCGCAGCTAGACGCAGCAACTTGATTGTGTGTGTTTCGCTATTTTCTTCCCTTGTTTGTTGCAACTAGCAGGCTTAAGCGCTGCGGCGTTGTTGTTGGCGCTGAAATTTCCACGCTACAAGAAGCTGCTGATGCTGGCTGCAATTACAAGTTTTCTTATAACATTTTAACCCGGTGTATATGTTGCTTCTCTTAACACAACTAATTATTTCTCGCTTGACACAGAAAATGTTTAACTTTAATTAAATGACGCCCGAAACTAACACTTTCATGTTCTCGCGCCTGCACGGATTTAATGCGTTGTCTTTGTTGTTGGTTTTCTTTGTTTAGTTTCTGGATAAACACCTGATGTTTTAAGTTTTGTCAAATGTATATAGTTTCCTATTTCAAAGGAGATGCTTGATTATCTTATAATATAATGTAGTGTAATCTGCCAAAGTGGTTCCGAAATCGCCTATCCGTCGCCTGTTTTTCTTTTAACAATGAATACTTTATTTATAATAATTTTTGGGCTTTAAATAGGCGGAGTAATTGTGGCGTTCAGTGAACCCCTTGAAGTGATCTTGTTCATTATTCTAATTGGTCAGCTCTTGCCTTCACTCAAGCCCTCAAAACGTTCGTTCAATAATGTTAATATCTCGCTGCTCGAACCAAAGATTTTTTGAGACTCCCCAAATTTCTGTGAGGTATTCGACAAGCCATGCCTTCCAACTCTGACCACAAACTATTTACAGTTCAAAGGATTGAAATCTGGATTTCCAGACAACCATTCGTTTGCAGCTGTCAAACCGGGAATATTGCCATAAGCCACTGCTGTGTGGATTTTCCTTCTAAGGTTTTGGACCAAGGTCTAGACCTATTTCATTTATATTCTGCGCTAAGCCACCTCATTTTCAAAATATCTTCTTCTATATTTTTCCAATACCATAATGAAATGAAAAGCCAAGGTTTCATCAAGGTTCTTCACATACTACAATCACCTTTCATATGGAGTAAAGTCAGTTGGGTATTCGAATATCCTGCTATTGGTTACATGGCGGCTAGGTCAAGTTTTCGCCCAATTTTCTTCGTTGTAGGCACAAAGATACACTGTTTTAAGTAAAATAGGTTCTGTAAATTTTATTAAGATAACTCTCGTATTGACCGATATATGCTATATAAAATTACCCGGAAGTTTAAATATCTTTATTTTATATAAGTGGAGGCTAAGGAAAGTATTGATCCGATTTAACTCATTTTTCACACCCAGACATAGTATTATCAGGTAAGAATTTTTCTCTGAATTTCAACTATATATCTCACACATTGACCGATGTTTTCAGTAAGAAGTCAGCTATAGGCATTGGGGTTCTTATATTCGGTACGGAGTGTAAACATTTTTTGTCAGATTTGAACAATTTTTGATCATACGGTGGCATTATCTTAAGGCATTACTCGCGTAAAGTTTGATTTTGTCGTATTAATTTCTTCTTGATTTGTACATTCTTATGGAGATAATCAGATAGAATTTAAAATTGCATTTTTAAACTGTGACATAGACATGAAAAAGCAGTCTCAAGTACCCAATTCGGTTCAAATCGGTTGAGCATATCTTGAGTTATGTAATTTCACCTAAAAGAGCTACGGTCCTTGGCCAATTGAGACTCCGACTCTTACAAAGCTGTCTAATACCATCTCTGTGGTATAATTTAATGTCTGTGCAGCTTTTGGTTATTGATTTATCGCATTTTTAGTAGTTTTTAATAGTACCGTTATATGGGGAGTGAGGGATGTTATGATCCGATTTTATTCATTTTCACACGGCGTTATGCTAGAACAGTGCCGATTACAAATAATTAAAAAAATAATGTTGCTTGTCTGCAATACCTTCTATATGCAAATGATTCCTGATGCTCCCTAATGTATGATATGAAAAAAACAAGCATGAAAAACTATTAATCTGATCTTTCATAAACTTTAAAACTTAACATTTTAAAATTATTTTGAAAAATATCGCAAACATAATTTTATAATCGGTATTGTTGAAATTTCTGAATGACAGTTTCAAAAAACTAACTGATTAGTTTATATCTGGGCCAATGCCATAAAAGCGTTGCAACTTGTATTTAGTAATAAATCAGGGAATTAGCAATAAAAAGTTAAATAAATGATTTGAAAATATCGAATTCTGAAATTCTATGCTTATTTCGAACACATTTATACTTATGTACGTATATATACTATTATCGTGACATATTAGCAGAGTATGTATTACAAATTATCAGCACTGCGCACACAATCCCCCACCACCGACTGTGTGTGTCACAATGCTGTGACAACTGGTGTGGCTTTCACCATATGCAACGTAACGGTAACAACCGTAAATCAGGGATTAAGTTCTACACAGGTCATTTGTATTTATGGTTAAAACCGTATCAGCGATACGTGTTCGCGCTGAAATGAAAAAAAGCCATAACAACAACAATGAAAAACTATAAAAAATTATTTATTTGTTGTTCTATATTTTGAACACACACACACTAAACTTTTAAGCTTTTGCATGTATTTGGTGGAAATATACGACATATTTATTTGCATCAGCTAACATAAATAAATATATATACATAATGTACAAATAGCCACAACAACATAATGCATATACATATATATATATATATATATATATATTATGTATGTTTGTTTACACATGTTATTATCTCTCATAACTAAATACTTTAATGGGTTTGTGCGGTTTTTAATAAATTTTTAATACAATTCATTTATTTTTTTTGTATTTTTCGCACAATTTTCAATGAAACTCGCTTTGTTGCAAAGGTGTGAGATTTCATTTCGCTTTGAAAGCTGAGTGTGTATTTAATATTTATGACAGGATATGAAGGATATGGCACCTAATACTAATTACTCGGTTACATTAGAAGGAAATGAGCAAACAAAAAATTATCATATCATGTTAAATACGGAAAAATAATGAAAGTAATTAGAGTTCGCTGGGGCTTAAATTTCACATGTGATTAAACGTTCGCGGTTTTTGTAGCGCGATACTTTATTTTATTTATTCTTTTTACAGCGCACTCACGATTTTAATGCCATACAACTATTTTTTAGCTGTTGGTTATCAAAAAAAAAAGGCATTTGATCACAAATAAACAAGAGCAAGTAAGGAAGAGCAAAGTTCGGGTGCAACCGAAAATTTTATAACCAGAAAAATACCTTAAGGGGCTATACCAGTGTGACACTTAAAAAAAATGTATTTGCTTTTTCGATAGTTTATATTTCCAAAAATATCCTGTGAAATCGGCAAGGTCGTATCTTGAATAGGTTTTGGATGGCAGCGTTCTAAAGAGCGACCACTCGCAGGTACAAACATATACAGGTGAAACTTTAAACGCATTTTTTTCGAAACAACATTTTTCAAAATTGCTGACATCATAACTCAACAAGAAATTAACCGATCGCTTAAAACTGGGTATTGTTGAATACGTTTACTGTACTGTGACCTACGGTCTTTTTGATTGGTTGAAAATTGGTAATTTGGCATTAAAAAAACGACCATTTTTACCTAAAACAACGACTTTTTTCAAAATTACGACATTTTGTTTATTTTTGATATTTTTCAAAGAGCGTAAGTCATTGTATAGGAAATAGTTTTAAGTTTAATAAACTTTTTGAATTTTTTTGTTGCAGCTACTCATTCGGCCGGAATCATGTCAGCAGTTGGGGCACTTTTTTTGGTCCATAAATCCGTTATTTTTCAACATTTTTGTAAAAAAAAATCTTAAAATATAGCTAAAAATATACCTTATTACGCCCAAAGAAGTTCCAAATATTCAATTGCGTACTTTCTTTTCACAAAATTCAAGAATATCGCCAAATTTTTCATTCGTTACACTGGCAAATGCCCTTAAGGTTTAAAACGTCAACCAGAGGATCGGAATCCAAGCACAACTCAGTCAGTTAAGGGTCAGTTTTTATTAGAGCTATATGCTATAGTTGATAGATCTAAATATTTTACGGCAAGATTCAAGAATTTATCTTGTCAATTAAAAAGTTTTCAATGCAAGGACTTCAATTTGATTGTTTGGTCTGTGAGGCAGCTATATGCCATAGTGGCCTAATATTGGCGGTTTGGACATGTGAGCAGTATCTTGGTATACAAGGAGGTGTGCAAAAATTCAGATCGATATTTCAAAAACTATGGATCTTAAGGACTAGTTCGTGTATTTACAGAATGAAAAAACGATGGACGGACAGACAGGCTAGCATGATCAAATCGACACAGTTTGTCACGTTGAAGCATTTATATATAATACTATCGGATTTTTCAATAAGAGCGCTACAAAAGTTTTTCGAAATAAAGAAAAAACGATTTGGGAAGTCAATGAAATTTTTTTCCCTGTGAAGGTACATTTGATGCCATTATGTATTATACTTGTTTTTTCCTGCATAGCCACCATGGGTAAGAGTGCAGATGTCCAGAGGCTGAACCCAATTTTCGAAGGTTCTTAAGCAGAAAACGGCCGATACTACTGCAAATTCAGGTTCGAAGTTCATTAATCGTCCCTTGCATATATATGTATATGATAAATATTATATGGTCTCCGGCATTTCAAACTTCGTGGCAAACTTAGTATACTTTGTTCGCAGCATAAAAAACAGAAAAAAGTAACAAAAAAAATATTAGGCTGCCCCCTGTGCTTTTTGTTTTTATATGAATTAAGCTCTTAATTTTTTTCCACGTTGACCACTGAATTGAGGGCAGCCTCCCCTCCTGCTCTCAGTGACATTCTCTCTTTTGTGTTTCGCCATTTGAGAATTTGCATAGCAGCTATTTATGCTGTTGTTGCTCGCACACCATATGCGCCCCTTCAAATGTGTTTTTATTATTTATGAATCGGACATATCTCAGGCTTATCTCTTTATTATAAAGTGTTCTACATAAATTCATTGAAATATTGTGCAAATATCGCACTGCACTTATGTAAGCAAAATGCATACTCATTTACAGCGGCTCACGTAGATATACATATGTATATGCACACGTATGTACACATGTATTTATTGCATTAAATACTTATGAGCATTGACCCAGTCGGAGCATGTAGCGGGTAGAATTCACAGTTCGAAAAAAATAGTTCAAATACACAGGCTGAATGGTTAGGTTCAAAGATTACTTGGCCTGATCCCAAGCAAGCGCACCTAAACTAAGAAATATATTTATTCTTTCTGACATGTACCCTATAAAATATTTCGACATAGTTTAAATACATATGTTATATTTGGACTTATATTTGAGAAGTCAGAATATATGAACCTGTTTTTGCTCCTCGCTATCGATAGCATAAAGCTACGTCATCATCAGACTCGTTCGGACGCCTATTTATAGCGTACACGCTATCTGACATTAGCCGTCTCAACAAATTTTTGACAAGCTCAAAGCACTAATACGATTTATTGGTTCTTTATTCTATATATTTTGTGGTATCACAATGAACTGACATTCTCAGGATTCTTTTTCTTTTGCCACTGGATCGACCTTTTACCCTAACCTAACAATTATTCGCTTTCATCGAGATAGCTGATGGCGTTGACAGTTGGTGTTGTGTAGAGGTTGACTTTTCAGAAATTTAAAATTTATTAGTCTTCTCTGCAGACTTCTTCTTTAAAAAAATAAAAGCCCATTTCAACATAAAAGTAAGTCTGAATTTCGAACCAAGGAACGGGCTTACACCATTACCCAGATTATCAAAAATAAAGATGTTAACATTTTTACATTTTGGGATTTGAAAGTCGAAAATCGCTTTGTTGTTTTCCAAAGTTTTCTCTATTATGATCAATATACTTTTTCATGCATTTGAACCAATTTTCGAAGCACATTTGCCACTCCGATTAAGGTATCTCCAAAAAATCTCTTCAGGAGTCGAAAAACGTTGACCTCTTTGTTTATTTTTTACGAACGGGAATGAAAAGAAGTCATTCGGAGCCAAGTTAGGAAGCTTACTCATCAAGTCGATGTTTTGAGTGCTCAAAAATGCATTTGCTTCAGTCGATGTGTGAGATCTCGTATGGTCTTGGTGGAGAGTGATCCGTTTTCGGCGACTGTCTTTCCTGATTTCTTGAAACATATCTGACAAACAATACTTTGGACACCACTTAGAATTTACTGTTCTGCGTTGTTTCATTGATATGGTTTCGACACAGCCAGGTTTTCCGAAAAAACAAGCAATCTTTTGCTTAAAAGTGCTTCGTGGGTGAACAACTTTTGTTGGAAGTCTAAGATTCATCATCTGTCACGATGTTATAGACGTGTTTCGAAGCCGTGGTATCATATTTTTTTAACATTTCTCTCGACCAATTGGCACGAGCCTTTTTTGAGCGATTGAAAAATTGTGTGCGATCCAACATGTACACATTTTTTTTATTTTAAAATTTTCATGCAATATTGAATCCCTACTAGCCCCAATTATGCCCATAGTTGTCGCAATCTCACGATATGTCACATGACTTTTTTGGACGACCTTGCCGAAATTTGTCTTGTGGTGATCTTCGTCATTTCAACGTACCATCGATAAACACTAGTGCTTGTTGGGGCTTTATCGTCAAAAATTGAGTTAAGTTCAACTATGCACTCTTGATGATATACTCCACGTCGAAAATTGTAATTTTAATTGTATAATTGTAAAAATAATTGCGAAAAAATGTTCGAGATTTTATCTCGATCAAATAATAATAAGACCAAACTTTATTTCGATAAAACCTCTCAATCAGTTATGTGGTTATAAATTATTAAAAAGTAAGGGCAATAGTATGCTTAGGAACACTCTCGCTAAATGTTACAAAATACCGAATTCGAAAAGTTGCTACTGGGTATCTTTAAATAAGGAAACAAACATAAATAACCGAAAGGCCGCAAACGAAATTGCACAAGCCGCAGGATACAGACATTCGCTGCACTGCAATGAGAGCGGCTCGATGGTGTGGCACTGTGACAGCACTGGTAAAACAACTTAAGCCTTTGACATGCGTCACCCATAAATCTTGGCGCAGCAAAAACACACACATATACGCAAACAAAAGTGGAGATCAATACGAGCATTTTTCTCCTTATAGGCAGGTCTGTGTGCAACATATGGGGACCATCATATTGGGATTTTTTAAATTCTGTGTTTTATGAAGTGGGCTAAGAATTTTTTAAATAAAAAATATGATGAAATTTCGCGAATGAAAACTGAAATTATTCGATATTTAGGGATGCAAAGAGGTCGGTTTATAAGTTTTTATTTTTCCATCTACATATGCGCTAACTCAACAAAGCCTCTTCATATTTCTCTTCCTGCTTGGTTACAGCCTGTTTTATAACTTTTTACCCAGAACTCCATATTTCCAATCATTGTGACCATCATAAAGCTTCAGTAGACTTCGCTTCATTTACAGTTCAGCAGAATTCTTCTCTTCATAATTTGTCCATCGCTATTTGCTTTCATGCGCTTCATGTGCCGCGTTGTTCTTTGTTGCTCGTGTGTGCTTACGCGAGGCATCGTTAAATTTGCCGCATTGTTTAGCTTCTGACGCCATAGACAAGTGGGGCCTTCGTAAATATTTGCTAAATGAATCAGCGTTCTGCCAGTGCATTCCCCTTATCGCTTATGTACATACCCGTATGCGTGTATACTCGTATGTGTGTAAACACATGCTCAACCAAACTGACAGTTTTGACATATGGGAAGTGTGGAGTGTGACCACCGTTATGACCACGCGAGCACTGCCGTTAAACTCTGCTCTTCGCACGCGGCGGACATTGTCAACAACAAAGGATGTGAACGAAAAAGTCTCCAAAGGGACCTCGTGTGCACTTATGCATATGCTCAGAATATCATTGAGGTCGGTCTCAATGACCGTATTTACCAAAAACTTTCTTCAAAATTTAAGAAATTAAAGATATCTAGGATAGATATCAATTACATAGTTATCGTGTGATGTTGTGATATCGATAACTTAGTTATCTGAAGACGGACTTTATTTTATATCTGTCCTGTTAACTCAGGTGTACTCCCAGTACTATTTGAACAGCAAAGATGTTATCCTTGAAATACTTATTCGGTGATAACACAAAGCCCAGCTGCTCCTTCGAAGAAATCGAAATTTCGAAAATTCTGTAATAAAAGCATTAAATAAAACTTGAAAATGTAAGTATGTATATTGGAAATTTGAAACTTCGTTTTTATACACAAGTTAGGTTACCATTTAAAACTGACTACCAGCTTTTGGATTAGCATTACAAGGTTTGCAATAAAAGCGCTACAAAAGTCGTTTAAAATAAAACAAAAACGTTTTGAGATATCAATGATATTCTTTATTCCTGTAAAAGCACAATCGATGCCATTATGTACGCCAGCAGGAACGCTTGCAGGAACGCTTGCAGAAGTCCAGACGCTGAACACAATTGTCGACGGTTTTCGAGCATAAATTGGCCGATACTGCTGCCATTTCACGTTCGATATTCTTACGAAGTTCACCAATCGTTGCTGGCTTGATGGCATAGACCACAGACATGAAGTAGCCCTTCAGAAAATAGTCTAACATCGTCAAATCGCACGACTGAGGCGGTCATTTCGTGAGATAACACGTTCACCAAATTTGGTTTTCTGGTGGTCAAGCAGCTAGCGGCGGATGTAGGCCAAGATATTTTCCCAAAATTCGCCGCAACGATGTCATAGAGATGCACAACGCTTAAGAACGACGTGTGAGAGATTGATTTCGGTCTTCCTCAATTGTCTCACTGGTACGGAAACATTTAGTATTGTGCCTGTGGATTCAAAGTCTTCCGTATATTGGACGTAGCGCTCTTAAAGTTGAGACCAACTACTCTGAATTTCGGTAGTAAATTTTAATAATTTCGACTCGTTGTTGGATCGTATATCTTTCCATGATGAAATGGTAAAACTTACTGAAAAGAAATGTCAAAAGAGCGGGAAAAATAAGACGTCGTTTGCTGTCCTTATTGCTGTACTTTTGTAGCGTTCCTGAAAAAAACCCTTTGTAATTATCTTTGAGAGGCTGCGGTCAGATCATGCCCAAAAAATATCGGTTTTTAGAATATTTGTAGACTTATAATAACATTTTGGTAGTAAAATACTTTAAAAGCTTTCAAAATAGGCTTCTTCTGCGTCGATGGAGCGCTGCCAGCGCGATTTCCAAGCATTGAAGGAGTCACGGAAGGCATTATCCGGAATTGCCTTGAGAGCAGAGATGGTGGTTGGATCCCCTCAGTCGTCTCAAAATGCTTGCCTGTCGTCGGCCGTTTCAGGGAAGGAAACAAAAACAGTCTGGGGGGAGGGCTACATCTCGGCTGTAGAACGGCTGCGGAAGCGTTGTGATGCCGGCCTCGGTTAGGTAGCTATTCAGGCGGTATGAGCCGGGGCGTTATCGTGGTGTAACTTGATATGTCTTGTCGGAGCCGATTGACTTGAGTCTCTTTAGGACTTCCACGTAAAACTTGGTGTTGACAGTTCGTCCAGGAGGAACAAATTTATGGTGGATGATGCGTTTGATATCAAAAAAGAAAATGAGTATCGCTTTCACTTTGGATTTGCTAATTCATCAGCGACTTCTTCCCGGCCATCTAAAAAGGCTTGGTGCCAACGAAACACACCACTTCTAGTTAAAGCAACATCTGGGTAAGGCTGCTTGATCATATCAAACATCTCTGAACGCCCTCTATCGAATCCAGTCGGTGCGCGCACGCTCCGAAGTACAGTCGCGGCGGAAGAAAATCAGTCCTACTACTACTAACCTTGTATATACGGGATAGATATATGTATATGTATGTCGATATGTGATTGTATACCTCAAAGGTTTATATTAAGTTTGTATATATTTAAGTTTCTGTCGTTTGAATTGCCAAACTGATTACTGGAGACGACACAAACACGTCAACACAACTACATAAGCGTAATGAGCACCAGCAAAGACTCAAAGACGAACGCAACATAATCATCTGTTGAGGCTGTTGACTGACACAAATGTGTAAGAGCGAAATAAAATGAAAAACAATACGAACTACACTAACATGCTATAGTAACGGCATATGTTAAAATGGAGAAAGGAAAATTAATTTCACAATTTTTTGATAAAATTCAAACAAACCGCACGCTGAACGCTGATAAGTATAACGGTATATGCTTAATATGGATGACAGCAAGCAGCAAAATCGAAAACATGCCATGTCTAGTGTTGCAAGTGCATACCCATATGAAAGTGATATGTGTAGCGCACACATATGTATCTGTGTGTGTGGATAAATGTATTGCAGTTGAAGCAATCTGCTGTTGCATATCTTAAAATGCATTGCAATTGCGGCGACAGCGACATTTAATATCAAGCACTTGAAACCTCTCATTAAGGCGAGCGAGCGCTCGCGCAGCCCGCCGCCTGCCACCCGTCCACGCACCGTTAAACATAAATTTGTATATCAACATTAATGCATGCAGTATGTTTGTGTGTGTGTGCTCGTATGTGGGCAAGAAACCGCATAAGGGGTTCCAGCCGCCACAAGCGTGCCACCAGCACAAGCTCGCCAAGGCAGCAGTCGAAATTGCAATCATCGCCGGCGCTGCTATCATTTCTCACAGCAATCGCTTGGAAATGAGGACGCGGCTGACACAGACACACTCACACACACAGACACACGCAAACAGTTGTGAATATGATTTCGCCCGCTTGCATTCTCAATCGCATTATGACACAAGCGTATGCATTGCATTTATAAATTACAAAAACACGGTCACTTATAAGCGGCGCACGGGGGTAGCACTAACCGCGAGTAGCAGCAGCAGCAGCAAGTTGCATGCAACATGACTATTGAACATAAACATCGACATATGCAACTACTTGGCGTTCGAATATACATATATATGTACAAATATGTGTGTGTTTGTGATGCGTTTGCGTGTGTTGGAGGCATTTTCGAGTATTTCAAGTGCATAAATGCGCCCGTATGCGTGTTGCGTGTGTGTGTATGTGCGGAGTATTTATGCGTGTGAGAGGCGCAAGATGATAGAACAATAACGGTAACTGCGGCAGAAGTCATAGCTTAAGCGAAACAAAAATATTCTTTAATGCGTCCGCATCACGAATGCGCTGCAATGCAAGCGACATCATGGAAAATGGCGGAAAATAGAAGAGGACAGCGGAGAAATGATAATTACGATTGTGGTTGTATATGAAAGTTGTTGCTAAATACTCGCCGAAGTGTATGTGGATGTGTATTGCGTCGAAATTTTGTGAAGATGATAAACGGTGAGGGTGCTATAGCGCCCATAATTTCACATAAAGGGACTCTTATCTTTGTTTTATTTCTTTGAGTTAATGTAACATAGCGATTGAAATAAAAGTGAGAGAAACCAGATCCTATAAAGAAGAGTGGCTCATACATACGTATAGCATCTTCTCTCTTAATTAATTCCATATTTACTGCAAAATTTAAAGATGTGACTCTGGTTGGTTGAAAATTAAAGGCTTAAAAGGCTATCAGTCGAATTAGTTTGACCTAAAATCTTAAACTAACGGTTTCTATTCCAGTAGCCATGGATTGATTTTGCACCACATTTACTATAGTGGATATTGCACATTCTCAAAGTTGTCATACAGGCCGCATTGGATAAGTCCATCCGACACCGCGCTCAATAATTTCAGCTGTATTTATCCACTTTATGGGAGATTTTGCGCGGCGAATGTTCGGTGGATGGCCCCAAAACAAATGGCTTCGGCTGATCCTGATTTTTACAAAAAAAATTTGTTCAGCGAAGAAACTTACTTCTGGTGAATGGAAGATTAATCAACAAAATTGTTGCATTTGGACAAATCCAAAGTCGAGATGCTGTTTCACTCCTTCTTTACTGGCGTAGACACTGCTTACGAGCTTACTAGCCGAGTTATCAACAGCGCGCCAGTCATTTTCTCTTTTCAGCCGAGTCCTTCTCTACCTGATCTCTTCAACATAGTAGAGGTATTCCTTTTCCACCCACTGACTACGGTAATCGCCATCGCCTATGCGCAAAGGCACACATGTCTTCCGCAAAACCTTCCTCTTGAACACTCCTAAGGACGACTCATCAGATAATGTGTTTGGCCATGTCTTCGCACCATATAGCAGGAGAGGAGTGATGAGGCACTTGTAGAGTTTGGTTTTGTTTCGTCGAGAGAGGACTTTCCATTTCAATTGCTTACTCAGTCCGAAATAACATCTGTTGACAAGAGTGTTTATAGAGATTGGTTCACAATACCGGCATATTGGCATGAAACCGGCCCTAATGTTACGCTTTTTCGTACCTGAATTAAAGGATGTTGATATGGTCGACCAACAAGATGACGCTATATGCCACACACTTAACGAAAAAATAAATTTACTGAAGAAACTTTTGGTGAGCGCATTATCTTGCGTCGTGTGCCTGTGGCGTGGCTTACAAGATAGTGCGATTTAACACTGCTGTACTAGTTTTGTATAGTTATATGAAGTCACTTATATACGCAGATAAACCCGAGACGATTGACGCCTTGAAAGAGAATATTTGGCGCAATTTTGCTGACATGTGACCTTAATTGCTGAAAAAACCGGTCAAAAATGGAGTCTCTCGGCTGAAATTAATTCCAACAATACGCACTAAATTATATTTAAAACATAAAGCAAAATTATTAATTTATTTAGAATTAAATTATATACGATTTGTTTCTTCTTGAAAACCATATGTCAATAAAAAAAACCTTAGCACATCTCTGGTCAAGTCTTTTTTAATTATAATAATAAAACTCGAAGGTCCCACTTGGGAAATGTTTACAAGGGTTTCCGGTTCAGTGATATTGAATCTACAAGTAGAAGCCATAAATGAATCAGTTATAGCAAATCAGTGAAATTATGTGTTTTGAAATGAAAAGAAAATTGAATTTACGTTGTGTTAAAAATCATTTATTTTCGATTTTTCTAAATTTTTTTCAATGTAACGCAGCTTGATAAACAACATTTCTTGATTTCTGATCCGGTGCGTAAATGTACAGAGAAGATGGTTTTCCAACTCGTGAACACGCCACGTATAGTATAAATGGCCATGAGAAAAACATGGCATTTCCATGCCATTTATGTCACACACTTCTAACTACTATCCTTGTGTCCTGTTGATTGTCACCGCAAAGGCAATTTTCACTGGAAACTGAATACGTTCGAACTGAAATGGCAAATTGTTGAAACTCAAAGGAATTCGTAGAATCAGTTGAAAGCTGCGGCACAATCAGTAGGGTTCCATTAGAAAATTTTGGCGCATGAAGATTGCGATCATGTTTCGCGATGACAGATCCAACTTTAAGGCGCAAATAATGCGGCGGCATTCCAGGCCTCTCCAAAGATTTTAGAAATTCCACTGAATAATTCACGGCTTCGTATTTTTTATAGATTAAATTGCGCGAGCGCTCAAGTAATCGTAGTTACGATAATGTTGGCATAAACATTCGTGATAGGTTCATATTTCGTTGAAGTAAATTGACAAAAGGCAGGTGAAATTGATATCAAACCACTGGAAGTATCAAACGGAATTTGCTTATTTCCAATTCTTATCGAATACGATGTTAAATGTCTTCGGCAATGTCATTTTTGCTTGTATACCATAATTGACGCGGATTTGAAGGCTGATATGTGGAAATGATCATGGCGAAAAGTGCGTGACCTTCATTAGCATGCGAAGTAGCTATCGAATCGTTCATCGTTTGATTCCATTAATTATCATGTTTCATGTTTGATTCCATTGATTATCATGTTACAACAATTGTAATTGCTGACTTATTCCAAAACTTGTACACACCGTAACATTCACAGTACGCAATGAGTCAAATAAAGTTGCGTACATTAGTCAATAGCAACCGAAGGTAGAAACAATCGCAGTTTTTCGGGTGGATTGTGTAAATTCGTTCTAATGCATTAGTTGATAACACACCTGGATGTCCATCTACTGGTTGGCCTTGCTTTATGCGCAACTATTTCTTCGACCAAGCATTCCAGGTACAATATCAAGGTATTTCCGAATAGAGCAATGTTCTCGCAAACGGATCACTGACGAAAGTTGAGAAGAAACTCGTAAATGTTAATTTTGTTGCTGGCGGTGTTTACACTGGCTGTACTGTATTCTCTGTGTTGAAAAACACTCTTTGGCCATTCTCCAAATGAACTGCGAGACGCACAACAGTCGGAAAACGTTCATGAATTGCAAAAGTAAATATCCTACAAAGCGCTTTATTGCAGTTCACGTATCGACCGTATCGTTCAAGACCAATAACCGGCATGTTACTTCCTTTGGTGACGTACTTACAAACGTATTTTATCGATTACACTAAACTGCAAAACTCAACATTGATATGAGTTTTGAAAGTGAATTAGACAATAATGGATCAACTTCGATATTCACTATTCTTAATTGAGTGCTGAATGTTCTGCCATTGTCGTCTGGTGAGCGACGCCGATAGTGTGGATATCCATCACTTCTAGTTTGTATTTCCGAAAGAAAAGTATGTGGATAGTGTTTCGTGCATTTATTGTCAGACATACAAACCGAAGTGGAATTGTGGTGTCCGCAAGGCCCATGAACCATATTGGCTTTCATCACTTCGTATAATGCTGGATCTTTCTATGCATCAGGAATTTCAGCAGAAAGGATTTCATCAATTTGATCTGGTGTAACCACCATCCAAAAAGGAATGTTTGCGTGCAGCAAACTTCTCTTTTGCCACTCAACAGAGTACATCTAGCATCTAACAGCGCCACATATACGTTGCTTCAAGATAAAGTCCATCAAACATCGTAATTGTTGTTTGAAAAGTCGAGCTGTGCCATCGTCACAATAGCTTGCTGATTGACCGCGATCCATAATTCCGCACATATATCACCGCATCCTGGGAGTACTTCTTGCTTTGCTTTGCCTTGGGCTGCCATACGTAGGGCTCTTCGCAATTGATCACTTTGTGTGAAACACACGTAAAGTTTTCACTGAATAATTTTCAATAATTTTTCTTTTGAATAGCCGGAATAAAAAATCAAGCGACCGAAATTGAACGATTCAAATAGTTTACAAATCAAAATATTGAAAAACAAAACAAACAAAAATTTAAAAAAATTTGTTTGGAAGAAAGTTACTTTTTGGAATCATCCAATTTTCCGACTTTTCCTCATGACCGAAATTGAACGATTCAAATAGTTTACAAATCAAAATATTGAAAAACAAAACAAACAATAATTTAAAAAATTTGTTTGGAAGAAAGTTACTTTTTGGAATCATCCAATTTTCCGACTTTTCCTCATGAAAGGTATAAGGTATTTTTAATTCTAATCCTTCCCCGATCCACAACGAACAACCTCTGAAAATTTCATAAATATTGGTGCAGCTGTTCTCTTAGCGTTACTAACAAACAAACATTCATTCGTTTGTATTGGAAAAAGAAAAGGACTGTTTTTATTGGTTTTCCGGCATTTATTCGAATTTTTTTCGCCATAAAAACCATCCTTGAGCCTCAACGAACATTTAAAAAAAAGAATTGGCAAGATTGGTTCAGACGTTGTTGAGTTAAGCTCTTAGCAACATATTTTGCGATTCATATTTATGTATATATAAGATTATATTCATAAGAACAGCATTAAAGGAATACGAAATATAGTGATGCCAGATTTGCATTATTTCTTAACATAATGACCTCTTCATTTGATGAAAGACGCTTGCAACGCATACATTTTTGGAGTTCTGGAAACAAATGGAAGGTGCTAGGGGCAAAATCTGATGAATACGGCGGATACTCCAACAATTCGAACTTTAATTCATGGATTTTAGCCATTGTGAAAACGCTCTTGTGACACGGTGCCATTGTCCTGACGAAAAAGGATTTTTTTCTTCTGCAAACCGGGTCTTTTTTCACGAATTTTTTCCTTCAACTGGTCCAAAAAGTTGCAATAATATTCAAAATTAATTATTTTACAAGTTTACAAGTTTCCACAAACAAAACTCCTCTCGCATCCCAAAAAACCGATGCCGTAATCTTGTTGGCTGATTTCCGGACACGATTCGAAGCCGAACAACCATATTTACACCACTCTTTAGCCTTATTTTTGATTCAGGATCATGGTGATAGATCCAAGTCTTACCTATAGTGATAAATGGGCGCACAAAATCCACCTTATCCTTTTTAAAACGCTGCAAATGTTGCTGAGAAAGTCGCATTCGAATGTGTTTTTGTTCCATTGTTAGCGAATGCAGTACTCATTGTGAACACAGCTTTCTAAAACCAAAAATTTTACTTAAAATATGTCTCACACTGCCTAATGGTTCTTCAAAACCACATGTATTCTGGCTATGATTTCTGGTGTTGATGCGCTTTTTGAACGTCCTTCATGTGGATCGTCTTCAAGCTTGGACGACCCATTTTTGACATTGACAGATTGAAATGAAACTTCACAAACGTTCATATGAAAATGGAACAAAAAAAAATTTTGGGCTTTTTAGTCATTATAGAAACCTGCAGCGATTAGCGTGATTTTCTAATTTCTCAATAAAGTTTTTATTGCAGGTTTTTTTTTGTTTTCGTCTTGACGATAACCGCTTCATGGTTGCTATATTTCTTTTTAGCGAGCGAGTAATATGCCGATGTAAGCGAACTGGAAAAAGGAATAGAAAGCCTCATTCTGTGGATACAATGGATGTAAAAGCAAATTGAAGTCTAGTACGGAGAACTTTCCCACCGTTTCATTGACTTATCTTGATGACAGAACATTCAGAAGCTTCCTGAATATCCAGTTTTCAAGATAGTTCAACAATTTCATGCATATTCAAAATTTACAGCCCAAAATTGAACAGCTGAATGTTGCATCTTTCTATAAAACATTCAAAAGGCATAACAGATACTTAGTCTATTTCCAATTTGTCCACATACACACATACGGCTCATTAACTGAAATGGGTGGTTTTCTTAACATTAATAAAATTTTTAATATATTTTTTTTCCGACACATAATAAATATAGGTAGATTGTATAAGCAAACAGGTTCATGTACTTGGATATATGTATGTCAAACTTACACTTTCGCTTCTGGATTCTTGAACAGACAAAACGTTGCATAAATACTTGAATGCAAAAAACATCGCATGAAGCGACGCTAAGTGCACGTCGCGGTGTGCAGTGTAGACGACGTGAAGCGAAAACACTCTGGTAATACTCCTAGAAGCAACAACTGGGCGCTCTACCGCATACAAGCACACAAATACATGTATTTGTGTAATGACGGCGACGAAATTGTGCTACCTTGCTGTTGATATGCTTGGCGTGATGCGATTTTTAAGCGATTATGTAGCGCACTTACACCCACACATACTCACGCATGAATGTGAATACCAATGAGAGGTTGAAGGAGTGCATGCACACTCAGGCACACACACATGTACGAATATTATTACGCCAGTTTGGTTGGGGGACCAAGGGTAGCATCGCTGCAGTCAGGCTTATACAACCAACACATATGCATGCAGATATATATGTGTGTACACATGGTGTTGTCCGTGTATGTCATTGGATATTTTTCCACTTACTTAACACATTAAGGACGCGAGTGTAAACTGACTAAAAATATCCACTCTCGCGCACACACACTCAACGACTCGCCTCAGTGCCTTCGAGCAGCAAGCAGTCAGTGCCAGTGCAGCTAAACACTTGCTGCGTTGCATTGCAATGCACCGTTACATATATATATGCATATGTCTATATGTTTGTATATGAAAGCTCCTGTTTGCAATGAAAGCAATCCATTATATGAGTTGCTGTGTGTATATGTATGAGTATGTATTTATTTTTCGTTGCTAATGTCGTTAGTTTTGTTCTTAAAATAAAGCGTCAAACCACAAATACGAACTATTGACTAATAACGGTATTGTGCAAGCCAACAATCCGAAATACACGTATATTCCGAGGCAGATACTTATATGTATGCATTCATTTTATGAATATATATATATATATGTATGTATATAAAAATACACCATACCTACAATGCAATTCAAATGTTGGCATATATAGAGTATTTAAAAGCACCCAAGCATATGTTTTCATTCATATTCAGACTATGAAGAGCATTGAACGTATATTATTTGAGCATAGAAGTAAAGAAAGTCATTCCGCATAATCACAGCTGAGGTTATGGTAAATAAGTTTACCCTACATATTAATACATATGCCTAAGAGCGCGTTCACTTTCGAATCGTCTGCATTTACGGAATTGTATTGGAGTCCAATGTCTGCCGCCTTCACTGAGGAATTTCGATAATTGCGTCAGGCAATTATATTTATGGAATTATGTTAAAATAGAGACTGAGGAAAATAAAAAAAATTAAAAAATTATACAAAGACTGTCGCAAAAGAAACAGAACTGAAATAAAAAGTTTGATCTCTTGGTGACATTTCGTAAAAATTTTAAGATAATTGGATAACTACAATCGATGTTATCGATCAAAAAGTGACAGCAGCTTCTGGTCGTCGGTCGTAAAATGCATTTTGAACAAAGAGCAAATATTAAATTTTGTTTTAAACTTCTTTGTCATGCATTCGTCGTGCTCGACCACAATACCGTGAGGCAGGGTCCTGGCGCCTGTTGCACGATAATGCGCCGTGTCGTCGGTCGACGCTTGTCACTGATTTTTTGACAAAAAACTCCATATTAACCCTACTCACCTGATCTGGCACCCTGTGATTTTTACCTATTTGGAAAACTTCATTTGCCCATGAAAGGCCACTGGTTTCAGGACATTTCAGGTATCCAAAAGGCGACGACCGATATTCTCAAGAGCATTCCGAAAAATGACCTTAAACGCTCATTTGAAATGCTAATTGACCAGGCTAAACGCTGAATCGAAGCACAAGGAAACTACTTTGAATAAAAAAATATAACTTTTGAAAAATATTAATTTTTTGTTGTTTTTTAACGGTCCTATTTCTTTTGAGACAGACCTTGTATAATTTAATTTTAAAGAATATTTGATAATGGTGAATGGATATTATTTTCTCCAGATATTCAGCACCAAACATGATTAATATCAAAAAGCCAAAGTGAAAAATACATTTCCTGTCCTCGATTCACCAAGCATTACTCTCCAGTGAAACGAACAAACTATACCTATATGTTATACTTGTTGTGCAATCCTGCGCTAAAATGTCTTCTAAAGTATGTGCAATAGCCTAATGATTCTTTTTTAGTGGAGAAATAAATTTTTTCATCTTATGTACATATAGTATAAGAAAAATACTTAAAAAAGGAAATATTTTTTTTTTATCACTGAACCATTCACAATAGTAAAGGTAAGCTAAAATGTGCAAAAACAAAACTTGGAAGCATTGAAGGTTGAACTCAATAATTTTGTTGTTGCTTTTGCAAATAAAGTTTTAACAGAAGAGCAGAAGCGAGCAGAGAACTAACCATTCGAAGACAGCTATTATCTCAGAAGCCGACTAAAATATATCCATAATTTAGTGAGTTCATCAAATAATGTATTTTAAAGCTTATTTCAATATTTATAAGAAAGATTTTTTTCTCCCTAGAACTTTTTATCTTTAGAATTTTTCTCTTCAGAAGTAGAAATGGATCTTACATTAAAATAATTGTGAGAGATACTAGCTAAGAGGGAGATGAAATGAGTTCTGAATGATTGTATATGTGCGTGAGATAACTTGAGTAAGACTTTATTACTTCCATGATCGCAAAACAGTGGCATCTTTCGTGCGACGCTACACTTTTGACCGAGAGTTTATATCCGATATACTACTGGATGGATATTTGTCCGCCAAATTAGGCACGTCTACTGAAAGCAATTTGAAAATGAAGACAATCTTTCAAATTACAGTTGTGACATTCACGCTAACGTAATCTCTTAATACCATACTTAACAGGCTTTACTATGATTAGCACAGTAATCTGCGAATATTAATGTCACATAAAAATGTTTTGATTACAAAGATCTATATCGATCGATTTGGAGCAAACCATAATATGTGCAATATTTCAAAAGCTGAAGGGCAAATAGTTCACCTACTACTGTGATCAAATTGAAGGTGAATTTTTAATTTTTACTTCGCGTGTTTTTGGAATCGGTACTTTTTTTTCTGTAATTTGGTAGTACTGTTAGTGACAAGTTTCAAATATATTCAACCTATTCATTAGTATTTGAGATATGCGTCGTTTTGTGAGGCTCTAAAAGTGAATTCTTCGATTTTTACTATGTCTGAATTTATTGAACAAAGAAGTGCGCTAATACACCATTTCATACTGCTTTGGTTATTCGTGATTATTTCGCCATATCTCCAACTAATCGTGACGCAACTGCCGCATTAGCCTGATTTATCTTCGTGTAACTTCTGGCAATTCAGCAAATTCACATGACCACCCCGAAGACACCATTTTGACTCAATGGAGGATATAAAAGCTGAATCGAAGAAGGTTCTGATGGAAATCACGACGGAGGATTTTTCCAAGTGCAATGATGACGGGAGAGGATTACTTTGAAGGAGATGAAATGGAAAAAATTCACCCTTAATTTTTATCACAGTAGTATATATAGACATACAGATGTACAAGCGGACAGAGTGGCGGCTTTCAAAATCCAATCCTGCTTATGTTTTCGGTCTTTAAATTGGTTTCCATTCTCCATTGAAGGGCAATCACTCTGTAAAAGGCGCAATATTAGTTTATACTTTCAAGACCCTTCGTGAACTTTTTCTTGCTCTGTTAGTTGATAAGAGAGATTGAAAAACGTCTGATTGTTAAGGACCGCACTCATTCCACCTTTGTGCCTTTTGTACTTACAAATGGTAACCAATTAAACCTTAACCAATAAATATAGTATATATTTTTTTCATTTTTCCTCAATATCCTTTGCGTTGGAAGATTGTTATTCATCTCTTAATCCTCCGCGCATGCTCTGCACTAAACTTCAACCCAAAATATTTTTGACGTATATTCCAGGACCAAAGATGTTTCGCTGGGATCCATTGCTTCAAGCAAGCCCTCGAATAAGCGGAGCGGTCTTGGCAGCTTAAGGTATTTGTATTCCTAGCTGACCCAAAGCGTGCCAACTTGTCTGTCCATTCTTCACTATTTTCTATTCCTATATGACTGTGTAACCCGGCCTTAGACTTGCCGGTAGGAGCAGACAACTTAGACAACTTACTATTTCAACAATTTCAACCTGAAAGTTAGAATTGTAGTTATTTAGAATTGAGTCTACCTTGTGAGTGTGGATTCTTATCGAATAAGTTTGCCCTAGTTCCTTTTCAATCTTTAATCCTTCGGCTAATGCAGACATTCTTCTTTTGTGGGATGTGAAATATTTAACTCTTTTTTCCTGTCCAATGGGAAACTTACTATAATACCATGCCCCCCCGTAATTTTGAGCCTAATTCCAATGGTTTAAGTGCTTTGACCGGTCGCCTGTAAGCAGTGTTCGTGCCCTATTTGGGTATGTATTGGTCTAGTATCAAAGATGACCACCAGACCGTTTTTGAAGTAGTTTTAATAGCTCCCGAAATCCCATTGCACCCATTACAAGGGCTTACGCGGAAATATTTCGTGAGTGCCTATCACCGTACTTTTTCTTACGACATTTTCAGTTTTTTCTATCCTGCAACCTTTCAGTGGGAATGTAGACACAATAGCCGAAGTAGAACTTAATGCTTCTCACTAAGCTCATTTAAATTCTACGGAGTAGTAGAAAATATAAATTTAAACATTTTCTCCAACTTATGCACATACTTCTGCTCACAACAAAAGAAAGTAAGAGTGTTGGCTTGTCATTGCTAGCAATTATGCAAGTCATGGCGTAACATTTACCCATGTAAATACACACACATATACAAATGAGGGGTGAGCATACATATGAAAATTATTGCCAACTCAAACAATATAATTTAGCAACCACATTTCAACAAAAGAAAAATGAGCTTCAGCGCACACACACACACACACATATTTAGAGGGACAAAATAAAAATTTAAATAAGAACAAACAAATAAAGCAAAAACGAAAAAATAATATTCAAACGCATATGAAAATGAAGAAAGCGAAATGTGTTGGTGGGCGGTGAGCGGTGCGCGGGGTGGGAGGTGAGCGACGTGTCTTTTGTGTGCGCAAAAAATTAACAATGTCATCAAAGTGAATTTACATGCTTGTCCCCTAATGCTGATTACACAGAAAATCTTTTCAAAGCCTTTAGCAAATATGTACGCACAAGCGTAAGCAAGTTATTGTTAGAGCATACTTTTAGGCGGACGGACAAGCTGCTGAGTGGTGCTGGCTACAGCATGAGCCACAGCATGCGTGGCGTGAGCGCGTACGACACAAGCACAAGAATGTGAAAAGCATGCGTATATGGTTGTAAATTAACACATACATACACACACTTCTGTACATATACATTTGTGTGGTTGTGCATAGCCGAATATAGCGGCATGTGCCAAGCATAAATTCGTTGGCATATTTGTCTTTTTGGCTGCTAACCCCACTCACATCACTCGCTGCGCTGTGTGGGGAGGTCTGGTTGACTAGTTGCCGGGATGACTGGCTAGTTGGCCTGCGAGCTGGCTACAGCGGCTGGTGGGCAACGAAGTGTAGCGGGTTGCTCACTAATGTTGGCTCAAAAAATCCTAACCCAAATAACTGCTAAAACTATTCAAAACATTTACCTAATATTTTCGCAACTCCACGCGCGCTCACACGTACTACTTACATTGTAGATGGTGTTGTTGTTGCAGCGCTAAGATCATAGCTGTTGAGGCCGACAAGCGGTTGAGTGCGGTTTTCTGGCTTGTGCCAATGACATATATGTTTACTTGCAAAAGTGCGAACGCGCCCACAAAATACGCCCATCAACAAGCGTGGCCCGGAAAAATGTAAATAAGAATATGTATTATTATAAGGGGGGGTACTTAAACTCATGTACAAAGTTTTGTTTATTGGAAAAATGTTTTTGGGCGAGTTTATAATTGAATTTTTTGAAGATAAAAATTTTGAGGTAATCTGAACAATGACCATGTGTAATATCTCTCCATTCCAATGAAAACGAATGAATGTAATATGTATCGTTATATCATTGACGATGTTTAGACTTACCTTAAATTTAGGATATGTGAGTTTTTTAAAAATCACCCGAATATATTTAAATTGAAGAGTAAGTGATATAAAATTGAAGTTCTTATCGAATCAGTCAATATTGAAATTAACATATAATTTGAGATTTGAAGGACCAACCTAATACCTTTTCAATAAAGTGGACGTATCTTAAAAGTGACGTAACGTGTATTGTTCTGATCAAATCAGTCAATATTGAGACTTACAAATAACTTGTGATTTGAAGGACCACCTTAATATTTTTAAATTGAAGTGGACATAATATAAAATTGACGACCAAGTTTTATAGTAATCGATTCTGAAGTTGCTAAATTTTTGAAAAATGAGAGGCCACCCTAACATTCGAAGAATCACTGAAGAGAACGGAGTGAAAAGTAATCCAACAAGTGCCGTTTTATTCATTGGACTAATTGAAAAAATATGTAATTTACCCTAATTTAACAAAAATCTTTTTGTATATCCTCCAATTTGTTAACATTTACGTGTAATTTTAGATTTTAAGTACCACCCTAGTATGCGTATATTTGCTTTCAACACATTTTGGCAGTCACATAAGTATGTAAGCACATATAAAAGCAGTTTGTAATCCTTTGTTATCTTGATCTCTTGTACTCTCGCACACATACATACACACGTATGAGTATATGCTGCCAGCATTCATGTAAAATATTAAATCATATTAAAATATTCAAAGACTCAGAGTACTTTCTGTGCACTTCAGCATGCCGCACCACCGCACATGAATATGTATGTGTGTGTGCATGTGTGCCTACTGATCATCATCAACACGGTTGTCGGCTCGCACGGCCGTCTCGACACTTTCATAAACATTATCGAGCAAACACAATACAGCCGGCGACAAGCTAAGAACACGTTAAATACATGACCTCCTCTCGGCGTGCGGCTAACGCCCTCCAATGCTCAGCCCTACCAGCAGTAGTGTGGTAGTAGTATTGGTAGTATCAGGAGCCAGCCAGGCAGCTAGCGCGTCGATTTAAGTGCGCCCACTCCACACTGTGGCGTTGACAAAATATATCGACCAGGCTGCCGGGTGCGCCAACAAGCAGTGGGCGCGTTGTGGGCGTCAAATGGCGGAGCAACAGCATCAAAGGGGGCCTATATTGAAAAGCTGACTTGCAGGCGTGCGTAGGCTGGTCCACAAGCACTCGGAAGCAAAGCAAATAACCTCTATTCCAGCGTTAGACGGTAAGAGACTTGTTATTGGGGGCACGCTGCCTTACCCGGCAACCCCTTTCGACCCCGCTCTGAAAGTATGTTATTTTGATAACCATTACAGCCACCGCTTGTTGCTGCTGCCTTCTCAACGCTTATGCTCTAAGCCCTTGCGCTGGGTGTGCGTCGTAAATTGAATGTTAAAAATTTTGAATAATTTTCAGCAACACTTTGGTTTCTCCATCCAGCAACACACTCACACACACACAAACATGTATGTGTGTGTAATTGTGCGTTATCTTGTAAGCGCTTGTGCTCATATTTGAGTATGCAGCATATATGCGCATTCTTGACAAGTGTTTAGAAGATGCTTAAAAATTTATTAAGACAAGGTTAAAATAGTTTTTCGGTTCTGAATTCCTCACCATAAGTTTTAGCGCATACACTTAAGAAGATAAGCAGAGCGTTTCTTCTACATACCTCACTTGCTTGCAACCTCTTTCGTGCGCATAGTTTGATAAGTATGTGTTCGGCGCTTTATTCCCGCTTTAGCTTTCTAAATTGCGCTCCAAATTTATGGATATTTTACATTTTTCACGTGTTTACCCTTTGCCAGCCTTTGAACCGAAGTTCAAAGCATTCAAAACGGCAAGATTGCCGGCAAACTTTTTCCCAAGCGGAATTTGTTTGCAAAGAAAGTTATCTTGCTAGATTAGGAATTAGACTGCCGAGATTAAATGGTTGAAACGATTATGTAATAGTGTATAATTTTTGTGATTTATGAGATTATGTGTACATACTTATTTATTTAAATCCGTTTCGCTCCTACTAAATGCCTTTCGGGCTAAGAAGTTCACAAAAATTCCTATCGGTTTTAATAAATGGGACCTGATTAGATTGTTCATTGAAAGCTGCTTATGTAAAGAGTCTATTCTTTGAGAACAACTTCTTTTAAGTATGTAAAGGATTATACTGAGTGATTGGAAATATATGTAAGTTTAGTTAAGAGACAGCGGGCTAGGTCAGGTCGTTCGAATGGACGAAAACACTCCGGCTCTGAGTGTGTTTGGCACACTGGCCGCTGGGGGAAGCAGTGGAAAAGGACTTGGATACACATGGAATTTCGCCGTTGGAAAGACCACGTGGCGAAATCTGCAATTGGCGCCAAACAGTGGAAAGGAAGAACGACTGGCGCGCGGGTGTAAACTCGGCTATAACCACGTAAGCGGTGTCCACCAAAAGAAATAAGAAGGAGATAAATTCAACTTCGGTTTCATTTCTCTTTCTTTCCCATTTTTTTTATTATATTATTATTATATTAACTCCCTTCTCTTCACAAATTATTGGAGAGTACTGAATCGAACAATATATATCGATATTAAAACACAAAGGCACACTTGCAATGCACTCCTGCGTTATCATATCCTTTGAGGCATACCGTAGAGGAGAATTTATTTAACTCAGTAACTTTAGTAATATGTCAGAGCTACAACATATTTGCACTGATTTGTCACAGTTTCTCTTTTACCTATACTAATTTGAGGATTACAAAATTGCTTACCAGCAGCGTTTACTTTTTGGATATCATTGGCTCAATCTTCATTTTTAGATAGGATTGAGTGAAAGGGATCCTTTTGGGATATTGGTAACAACCCTCCTAGGAAATGTTTACTATGCACCCAGATTGTATTGGTGCAGGCTACGATTTTTCCAAAAACAAACATTTTCCTAGGTTTGTACGGGTCAAAGTTATTGAGAGTATGATGCCGATGACTTTATGGATGAGAAAAGGACGGTTGCAAAATTTCTGATTTATATCGTAAAAACTGAGAGACAATTTCGTGCATATACAGAGGGACAGACGTACGGATATAGCTAAATCGACATAGCACGTCACGCTAATAATTTATTTATAAACAAATTGCGATCTCTGACGTTTGTTTTTGGATGTAACAAGCTTAATATGCCCCGTTCAGCGTATATAAAAGTATTTACCATAATTTTGTGTCCTTTTTATTCATTCATTCTTACGGATTCCGGAGTTTTTAGGACGAGGAAGAAGTTATGATATTAGATTGACGAAATAGATTTATAGTTAAAAATTCCATATATATGTACTTGATCCTTTACATTCATATTTTAATATTGAAGCGAAACGGAATATTTTTAGAAATTTACAAAAAACCACAATTCGCAAAGGATTCACAGAGTTTGAAAAGGTTAAAAAAACAGGGTTGTAATAAATTTCTCGAACTAAATTTAAGGTTATATAAAAACGAAAAACCAGTGTCGATTTTAGTTAGATGGTCGATTAAAGAGGAGAGAGGAGCGAAGAAGAGATGCTAATAGTTTGATACTCCGTATATATTTGTTAGATAATAGTTTGAGCTCACACAATTATGATTTCAACAATATAATTTAAATAGCTAATTCAGTGGAATCTGAGTAATTTGAACTTCAAATATAAAGTTAATGTAGTAATTTGACAAACCTTAAAAGTTCACATCATCGCAAAAACTTAAATCTCGATCACAAAGTTTTGAATACTGATACATACCGGTCAGTAGTACAATTGACCAGCAGTTATCCACAAGAGATCAACAAGATCTCATTCTAAATAGCCCAAAATCACTGAGCAAAATAATCGTTAATAAGGACATAAATGAGATATCAGAGGTTGCGGAGTTTCTTTTACCCAACTTTGTGTATAATTTGTTTTCGTGATCGCTGAGCTTGAATCCGAAGTGCACTTTTCCCCACCACGTCATGATTTGCTTCTGACCTCAAAAAAAACATGGTGGATCTCAAGTGGGAAACTCAAATTTTTCGACTTTTTCAGTATAGACGAAATTACTTGAAATTTGCCACTGATTATGAATCTTAGCTTAGATAAATAAAAATTCAAATTGAAGACTTCAGTGTGGCGGACGAAAAATTACAAATCGATTGCAAAAAATTGATCCAAAGATAAGAAAATTTTGGAAGACACTGCATTTGAAGAAAGAATGACTAAAGTAGAGAACGAAGTCTGACAATGTTCTAGAGAAGTTACAGCCAAATTTCTGGGATATACTATATGTTTTCAAAATCTGGGCTCACAATATCGACTAGTGCGCTGCAGTAAACTCGGCTATAACCGCTTAGGCGATCACTACACCAATAAAGACGAAGCTCAAACGTCAGCGACCTCAAAGACCCCTGAGTAACAAGTTTCAAGCAAATTCGTCGATTTTATAGAAATTATAAAAAGTTGAGTTTGCTACTTAATTTCCACCTTGCGTTAAGTGGTTAAAAAATCATGACGTTATGAGAAAAAAGCAGACTCCAGATTCGTGCTCAGCAACACCGAAACAAATAATACATTACGATGGTGAAAGGAATCTTTCAAGAATTTTTTGTAAAAGTATACCGTAAATGTCTATGTACTTCCTCTCCTTCTAGCGTATAAAGCGATACCTCCTATCAGTTATTAGTCATTTTATGCTTATTATAATTTCTGCTGTATTTTTTTTATAACATCTTAAAGCCAAATGCGATGACCAGTCTTAAATTACACAAACATACAAATTTATTGCTGAAAGAAATATGTTCAGAAGACCATATAATATATATTAAATTCTGAGGCAAAATCATAAGCGTCTGCATATTTCGCTGAAATGTTGAACAACGAAACGCACATGAATGCCTGAGAACTTGCTTGTGTATGTGGATGTGTAATTGCATAACATAGCATGTGACAAGCAACCAAGGTCCAAGGACCTTAACTCGCTCTTACCAAAAGCCACAGCAGCAGCAACAGCAATAAAAACAACAACAATAGCCAATGCTGTAGCGCCTTCCGCTTGCCATCACTGGGGCAGCTGCTGATATGGCCACTTGTGTGGAAGTGGCATTTTGTTGTTTTTGTTGTTGTGCAGCATTTACCGTTTGCAATGAAAATTCGCTGCCAAATGTTGCATTTATTTTGTAAGCTTCCGGCGGGGGAATATGATGAACGGAAAAAGAGTCACACACTCACATACGCACACACCCATAAAGGCAGTTTTTTCTTCTATCAACTGAAAGCACAGTAAAATCGTAGAAAGCAAACACCAGCGCAATATGCTGCAACATTCTTGCACGACTGTGTGTATGTGTTTGTGTGAGTCGTAGTGCACGCGGGGAGTCACTTTTCGGCCAGCTTGGCACGCATGGCCAATCCAAAAAGTCACTCATACGCACTGTGACACCGACATGCAAGCCGAGCGAGAACAAGCGCTGACGCTAATATATGATAGACACAGCGCCTAGTGTGAGTGTGTACACTTGTGTGTGTGTGTGTTTAGTGAAACATTGTACATGCAAGTTTGTTTATTTTAGACGGTACTTTGTTTGGTATGGTGCGCCTTTTTCAACGCCAGCTGACCTGAAACTGCAGCGACTTATCATAAACTTTGCAACAAAATATAGTCGTGCGAACTGGCACATACTTCCTTACTCGCATGTAATATACATACATGTATGTATGTGTAAAACAAGCATGAAACTGCAAACTTTCGCATGTTGAGCGGCGAGTAGCAGACTGTCGCACAAGAAATTGCCAACGCTTAGAAATTTATTACAACGCAGAAATCGATGATTTTGATTACAAACACACAATGCATATGTATGTATAAATATTTTAATAGATTTATAAAATAGGGTATCTTAATCGAATAGTCTTTTTTTTCTTTACGACTATGTAATTGTTTTGGTTTGCAACCCAAAGTAAATAAAATGATTTAGCATGGCATGACTAGAAGATATATTGAATATTTCTCTAAAAGAAATACTGAAGTCGAACTGCTCATACTTCTTACGTTTGTACATATTGAATTAATGTTTAGTTAATTTTTTGCTGGAACATGTTTTGGTTCGTTCGAATTTTGCCTATTCCAAAAATGGATCAAAAATGTGTAACAATTTTATGTGAAAAACCAAATTAAGTGCGCGGATGCATTCCGAATGTTGATTATGGCATATGGTCATGCACGTCAAGTAACAACGAAACCATTATTGAAGTTAAGGAACTAGTAATAACCAATCGTCTATTCAATAAAAATTGCTGAGGTACTACACATATCATTTGGCTGGTGCCATTTGATTTTAACCAATGATTTGAGTATATGTGGGGTCGCTACGAAATTTGTGTCAAGAGTCCTCACTTTCGACCAAAAAAAGAGTCCCGATGAGATTTTTCCGTAGATTTTAGACTCAGTCCGCGACGATCCAGATCTGTCTAGAGGATCATAATTGATGACGAATTTTGGGTTTATGGTTATGATGTGAAAACCTAATTTTAATCATCCCAACGGAAGCTGCCACATGAGTTAAGACTGAAGAAATCGCAGTAAGCTAGGTCCAATGTAAAAGTTTTGCTAACAGTTTTCCTCGATTGCAAGAGCGTCAAGCATCTTGAGTTTTGCCAAAAGGTCACGCGGTGAATAAAGAATATTACCTTCAAGTTATCCGCAATTTACGCAAAGAAATCCGCCAGAAATGTCTGATTTTATGAAAGAACTAAAGTTAGTTTTTGCAACATGATACCAGAATATCTAGCCAAAAACAACACATTAATGGTGCCGGAGTCAACTTATTCCTCATACCTGGCCCCCCAAGATTTTTCAATAAAAATGTGTTGGGTCCATCCATAGAAAATGTTGAGAACCCCTACAGGCTGTCTGATAATTTTTAAGCATTGTTTCTTTAACTTTTTTAAAGTTATCTCCATTAACAGATCTTTATGGACGTCTCACCTGATATAAATTTTCATTGACTTTACGACTTTCATTAAATGCCTTGTTTTACACAGATTTCTTATATTTTTTTCAACAATTCCGTTGCAGTAGTTCCATTGCAAACCAAAGCTGCTAAACCCACACTATTTGACAAACGAAGATCAAATTTCAAACGAACACAAAAACCAAATAGAATAATAAATCTATTAAAAAAATATGTCTCGATTCGGCTTGTGCGCCAGTCTAAATGGAAGTATTCAGGCGAAACTATACTCCCACGTCACTGTTGACAGTGATAACTTCGAAGTTTCGTTTATCTTGAAATTAGCATTAACAGCAACAACAATCTCAGCGACGAAATCCAACGCAGGATAACTCTTGCCAACAGGTGCTATTTCGTATTCAGTAGGCAATTGAGAAGTAAAGTCCTCTCTCGACGAACAAAAACAAAACTCTATAAGTCACTCATTATTCCCGTCCTGCTAAATGGTGCAGAGGCATGGACGATGACAACATCTGCTGAGTCGACTTTGCGAGTTTTTGAGAGAAAGGTTCTGAGAAAGATTTATGGTCCTTTGCGCGTTGGCCATGGCGAATATCGCATTCGACGGAACGATGAGCTCTATGAGATATGCGATGGCATTAGCATAGTTCAGGGAATTAAGAGACAGCGGCTGCGCTGACTAGGTCATGTCGTACGTATGGACGAAAACACTCCAGCTCTGGAAGTATTCGACGCCGTACCCGCCGGGGGAGAAAGGAGAAACGACTGGCGCGCTGTTTTTAACTCGGCTATAATCGCGTAAGCGGTGTCGACGCCAATAAAGAAGTAGAGATTCAGGTGAAATTAGAATTAAACTGAATTGGTTTCGAAAATAGTTTATTAAGATTGAGCTAACTGGGGTTGATCTCCAACAAAAAGTTCATATCTCAATTCCAAATAATTCATCTACGTAGATGAAAGCTTAACCGAATACGCTTAAATCTTTCTTTTTTGAGAGCAGAATGGCAAAGCAGATCTCATAACCACAGTCAGTGTTTTTGTCCTGCTTTGCGAGCTGTCCACATATAGGCACGTGGCAAAAAAGTGTGTTTAAAATGTTTTCATAGAATATTATTCCACTTGAGCACCGCGAACTAAACCAAGCCAGCGCAAGTCAATCTGTTTACTGTAATTATTTTTATGCCCTGAACAGGATATATTAAGTTTGACACGAAGTTTGTAACACCCAGATGTAACCGTCGGAGATTATATAAAGTATATATTTAAATGATCAGTATTTTGAGCTGAGTCGATTTAGCCATGTTCGTCTCTCTGTCCGTCTAGCTGTGTATATACGAACTAGTCCCTCAGTTTTTAAGATATCGTTCTGAAATTTTGTAAACGTCATTTTCACTTCAAGAAGATGCTCATTTATCGGAACTGCCAATATCGGACCACTATAACATATAGCTGCTATACAAGCAGAACGATCGGAATCAAGTGCTGGTATGGAAAACTTTTGCATTTGACAAGATATATTCACGGAATTTGGTATAGATTTTTTTCTAAGGCAACAATGTAATCTCCGAAGAAATTGTTCAGATCGGTTAACTATAGCATATAGCTGCCATACAGACGGAATGATCGGAATCAAATGCTTGCATGGGAAACTTCCTCAGTTGACGATATATCTTCACGAAATTTGGTATGATTTATTGTTCATAGAAATAATGTAATCAAAATGTTTTCCCGTGGATGAAAATCAGTAGGCGGTTACGTCTTTAGATTTACCTAAAAATATAGTTACTAAAGGAAATGCACCTGTGAAGGGTATATCAGCTTCGGTGCAGCCGAAGTTAATGTTTTTTCTTGTTTGTATTGCTCTTTAAAAAACTAACACAAAACTCCAAAAATTAATAAGGAGTTGCGAATTGTAGATAATTTTCATTACATACTCTATGAATCCCTGTCCGGTTATCAGAAATAATTAGTAATTTGAACGAAATATTACCAAAGTAGTGTTCGTGTCCGATCATTGGAACGTACTCATGTCCGGTTAGAGGAATTGCTTTTGTATGAAAATTATAATGAAAACGTTGTGTTCATGAAATTTGTGGAATTTACCGGAGGTATCCGGTTATAAGTAGTGATCGTAAAGGGGAATTTATATGTACTCCTACATATCTGCTTTACCAACTCTGTAAATATCGGAAAACTCTCCGTTTCTGCCTTCAATTTATTTGAAAGAGACATTATAAAAAAGATTTATCTATAAACATATAGATTATCGAGCTGTAAGATCTAGAAGTGAGATAAGCTGTTTAGGATGGGACATACAAATATGTAAGGTATTTCATTGAACTTACTCTCCAATTTTTCAATAAGTTGACTTCTTATTTAAGCATATTTTTGTACTCACAAGAACTAAGAAAACGGTTTCTAACTTGGAAAACTGCCAGATGATTAGAGTATTATAATCTTTGTATTGTTTTCTGTAAGTTTTTCTGTGCTAAAATCTTTCGTGCTGACTATGGCTACGTGATCAGAGTGAATGACGAAAAGTAAAAGCAAAAAACAAATAACCACGTCAATCGCTTCATTGAATATTAACCAAAACAGATTGACTTCAAATTCTCTGAAACTTTTGAAAGTACATTTCATAAACTTTCGTCCGTTATGGTCACTTTAAAGTGTCTATAAGTTTACCTAATCTAATTTCGAAATTCTTAACTTTTCTGAGAGGCTTTATCAAGTCATTTGATACAGCTGACGTCGCCAAGCTTAAGTTCGACCAAAACTAACGGGAATTTTACTTGAAAAAAAGTGGATGGCAGTAAAAACTATCACAAGAACATTAAGTTCCGCACATATGAGCGTATGAATTTACTTGCTTGCTTATAACTGCAATTGTCCCAATGCGCAGCGTTTGCAACTGAACCATTTTAACTGCGCAAACAAATGTGGTGGCAGCAGCTGCCAGCTCCAACAAACACACATACATTCTTAAGTGTCAAATAGGTGGCGGCGAGAGCCAGGATGGGTGTGTGTGTGTGGCTTTTACGACTGGCAACAAAACCAACACAAACCGCCCAGCTGGCAAATTATAGGCGTTGCAGCCAACTCTAATCGCTTTCGCCATACGCATCGAGCACACCAACGGCCATCGACCACCGACCATTCAACACTCGGTCTTTGTCTACTTCTAAGTGCTATTTAGTTATACAGCCGCATTAGAAGTTTTCCGTTAGCTTGTGGTTGGGCTAAACTTTATCCAGCAGTGCGTTGGTTCGAGTGCTCTCAATTTGGTCAAATGCTAAATTGGCCATTCAAATGATGCTGTGAGACAAACGTACCAACAAACTCACTTACAAACATACCATTACGAGCTCAGCACGGTAGTTGGGTATAGTTAGAGCCTTAGTCAAGGTTAAGATGCAACTAAGCTACGCAATTCGCCAAATGCTACCAAATATGTATATAATTGTAATGGCTTAGCTCGCCGCTGATGAGGCGCTGTCTTGAATTTGATCGCATTGATGTGCTCAGCATTGGGCGTTGGTATTGTTGGTAGTTTTGGCCACAATGGCGGTGGCGTTTGTTTGCGGACATACAAATTAATTGAGGGAAACGATTACTGGCACAAATTGTGTGGTGCTTGAGGATAACTATGGACGCGGTACCATGATGGTGGTAAATATTGTTATTGTTGTAGTTCTTCGCCTTGACTAACTACTTATGGGGGAGTCTTAAAAGAATGCATACGTATTTGGTCGTATGTGACATCTGGGCGTCATTGCCGGTAGTTGTGCTAAATTTCTTGGAAATCTTTTATGTTGGACTAATTATTTGTATTGCTAATACACATCTGTATATACATATATGTGGAACACTATAACGGTAGTGAAATAGCTAGACGAAGGTATTAAGATTAATAGTCACCAAGATTTTATCTGTACAATGATCGTACAGAATTTTTAAGCATCAGTCTGGATGAAGGTAATTGTCCAACACGAACCCTTGCTTTGAGCTTTAGTGTAGTCTAGCGATTCTAAGTCTTTTGTTTAGTTGGAAGAATGAGACTGTTTGTATTGCTGTCGAAGGCGTAGAAAGCCGCTACGCCGACAGCTGCATGGTCTATGATAGCAAGAGTAGAGTGCTAATCTATGTATATTGTGATTATTCAGACGGTATAATATCTGTAAAGTCAAATAGTCACATCAATATAGCTGTCGATATTTTGTGCTAGTAGAAGTTTCAGTAACAGAAACTAGCAGTTCTCTCAGCTTTTTACACTCTCAACTTGTGCTATTTTCTGCTTGCTTTTTGGATTAATAACCCTTGTTCTAGCAGAAGTTGTGCTAGCTAGTAATAGTTAAGAGATAAGAAAGAAAATTATGACATATTTGTTCAATTACAAAGACAAATGACCAGCACGAAAACATTCAGATCAGATCACCATAGCATATAGCTAACATACAAATTGAATCAAGTTCTTGTAACTAAACTTAATTAGTACTATTTAAGGGTATTAGGGTATTTCTGGGGTTCCAGCCGTATGACGTAATTAGAGCTGAAGTTTAAAATGGTCGCTGAATGTCTAATAACGTTTTCAGTCGAGTTCAAATGAATAACGAACAAGTTCTGTAATAATCAGAACTGCCAGTTCTATAGACGATTTCCAGGAGCGCCTTTCAGATAGAACAGTCAACAGAAGAGTGAACTTTGTGCTTCGTCCCTTAAGCTTCGTTTAAATGTATGTAATAGAATATTTTTTCTATCATTTCTGCCACTCACATCCCTCGCTTATGCACCTATTTCAGCTCCTCACCCGAGCAACCAAGCAAAAATGGAAAACTGAACAGGTTCTGCTCGTTTTGGTGCTCGAATGAGCGTGAATGGAGTTGTAAGTGTGTATGTGACATGCAGCATACAGTATACAGCACACAGCAACTACAACAAAAGCAGCTATATTTAGAGCTTAGAATATAGTGAAAAGAGCAGCATACCGTTAACTTGTGGTGGCTGCAGTGCCTTCAGCTTCACACAGGTTGTTGTAGGCTATGTATTGGTACAACGTTGGCACCGTTTACTTTCGTCAGCTCTGAAGTGCCGCTTCAGCGTTGCTTGTCTTGTTCACCAACGCCTCGCTTTGTATTCGGTTGCACTGTTTCGTAGCTTATTTGCATCAAGCTCATTGTTCATATTTATTTATTACAGTTAATTTAGTGGAGATTATTTTTATATTTTCTTAGGAATATTTTTGGCTATCCTTTTTTTTGTAGAATAAATTAAAAAAACGGAAAGCGAAACGCATTTCAGACACAAAAGAGGAAGGTCGAAATGCAAGAGTACGAAGAGCTTGACAAGCTGGCCGACATAGGTAATGTTCGATAGTTTTACGAAAAGATGCGGCAACTAAGAGAAGTTTGCAAGACCGGAGCATACTCTTATAGAACCCCCAAAGGTTATCTAGTGTCTGATGCTCAGCGCATACTAAAATTATGAAGGGAACCTTTCTTCACCCTGCTGAGTGGCAGTAAAAATACAATTCCAGGAGAAGGCTTTTGCTGACTCGATGACGATGGAGCAGATATTGCATTGCCCGACCATGAAGACGTTCGAATAGCAATTACCTGTCTGAAGGACAACAAAGCGGCGGGGGCAGATGGATTGCCGGCCGAGCTATTCAAACACCACGAAAAAACTGATAAGGAGCATTGATTTGATCTTATCAGTGTGGTTTTAAGCTTGGAAATCTTGGAAAAGACCAGTGATAAGAAAATCGACACACACCAACTTTTTGCTCATTTTATAGCCGATTTCGACAGCATGAAAAGATCTCCATACCGTTATGGCTGAATTTGAAATCCCGCATAGCCGAAACGACTGGATAAGCTGACGTTGAGCAATACTAAAAGCTCCGTCAGGGTCGGGAAGGACCTCTCCGAGCCGTTCGATACCGAACGAGGTTTCAGACAAGGCGACTTCCTATCGTGCGATTTCTTCAATCTGCTGCTGGAGATAATAAGTCGAGCTGCAGACCAGAATCGAGAACGTACATTCTATAAGGGTGTACAGCTGTTGGCGTATGCCGATGACTTCGGAATATACGACGACATTTACATAGTTCAGCGAATTAAGAGACAGCGGCTACGCTGGCTCCGTCAAGTCATTCGAATGGATGAAGGCTTTGAAAGTATTCGACGCAGTATGCATTGGGCGAAGCAGAGGAAGGGGAAGATTTTCACTCCCTAGGAAAGACCAGGTGGAGAGGAACCAGACTACACTTTGAATCTGAACTTGGCAATACAGCGAAAAGTAAGAACGACTGCCGTGCTGTTGTAAACTCGGCTATGACCGCGTTAGCGGTGTCTACGCCAATAATGAGGAAGAAGGATAAATTAAAGTATAATTTATAAGGTTGTGTACTGTAATAAAAATTAAATAAATTTAAAAAAAAATATTTTAATAATTTTTTTAACTCAATTTATTGATAAGTCTAAAAGAGTAAGAAATCCTCATAAACACTTAACTGTATCACAATGTTGATGATGATTTGAAAATTTTGCTGATTTCTACTTTCGCCACATTTACATTACATTTCATTCGCCGCAGAAAAATTATGACAACTTACTGTAAAGCTGCTGAATAGGTAAACCGTAACTGCAGCGTACAACCGTTAGATGCGATCAGCAAAAGCCACTGCCCTAAACATGAACCAGAGCAGCTGCAGCATCAACAACCGCCAACCACGTTGGTTGGTCAACAACATTGGTCATTGTCCATAACGTTGACCCGCTTCCTTTTTATTGCACCTCTATTTGTGCTTGTATTCGCCGTGCGTTATTATTATTTTTGTTGTGCAAGCACGTTCGCGTTATTTTACCACAAAAAAAGCAAAAAAAACTACAAAAAAACCATTGGTAGCAACATCTGTTCGAGCGAAGTTTGCAGTTCAGACCAACGAAAAACAAAACATTAGAGAAACAGTTATTTGCTCCAACTCGTCTATGGTTTCTACATGGCCACAATCAGGTAGATGACACCGGTTAACAAAGTTGGTTGTTGACAAATGCAAAGATGGTTACACAGATTAGCAATAGGAGTAGTCAGAGGAAACGCTGTGATGGGCAGTAGGAGTGCCGGTGGCCGACACACGTGCATAGAGATATGTATAGCCGTCGTTACGGCTAACGAACTTTGTGCATATTCATCACGTGGGTATGTGAGATCCGGTTACGTGTATTTATACTCGTATAACGGAGTATTAAGTACGCAGAATATTAAATATTTAAAAATTTTGTTTTTACGTCTCACTTTGATTCACCAATTTCAAGCCCTAAAAATATTTATCGGTTACAAAACAAGACGAGGTCTTTAAGTAAACAAGTCTTCACTGTTTTTGAGTGCCGTCTGATTATTGGTCTCTGACTGAAGAATAATCGTCTCTAAGACACCAACAATTTCTAACAAAATTTTAATCAATGCTTAATCAAATGAAGCGATCCATTGAAAGACGTAGAAACGATGACCGGCCAAAGGCTACTTGAAAGTCCTATGTTTCGGGAAGAATAAATAGAAAAAGTATTCTATGGTTTATACCACATTACATTATTTTTGCTTCGAAGTTGTCTCTGCTAGTCATGCAATTTTTTCATCGCCTACAGATTAAAAGTAGTTCTAAGAAGGAAGTTTTAACTAAATTTCCCTGAAGATTCCAATAGACCCAACTCTACATCTGCTCTTAATCGAACGGTCTAGGCCACGTACTCGAGTCGCTGATATATAAGCAGATCAAACGAAATTTCACAGTAAACTTTAAAGTAAAATGTAGCCGTCTCTTTTTGAATGGAATATATGCAAATTACAGTGTTAAGAGTTATCGCATAAATATTGGAAAGTCTTGTTTCCATTTCATGATCTTCATTTATTCTCTTCCTGGAGTTGTACGTTTTTGCGATATTAACTTCAATCGGCATCTGTGTGATACATGAGATGTTAAGGTGCGCTTGTTCTTCTTTCAGCTCCCATCTCGTAGTTCTTGGATTCGGTGTTCAGCTGTTGGGCCCACTTTTGGTACTTTGCTTGTAGACATGTTTCTGTTATGATCAGGTATTTCATGGTCTACATTGTAACAAAGTAACCTTCTTTAATCATCCGTCGCAATATATGCTAGACATATGATGTTATTTAAATTCATTTGCAATTTTCAAAGGGGAAAGCAGTGCGAATTTGTATTGATCAAGAAGAGCCGTAATGCTCAACAACACCGCCCTTAAATGCTTATCAAATCTTTATCATCGCTCCGACAAAAATCCAAAATTTCTTTATAACAGTATTTGAGTTTGTATAAATCAAGAAGAAATAAATATAACGGGATAAGACTATGCATGTACCGAATATTGGTACGGAATATTTGGACCCCAATACCTATAGCTGACTTTTTATCGCAAAATCGGTCATTATGCGAGATAAATAATTGAAACTCAGGGATAGCTCTTTCCTGACAATTGTTTCCTCTGTGTGTCAAAAATGGGTTTAAATCGGGTCAATACTTCGCTTACCTGTCATATACCTAACACAACGATTTCCGAACTTCCAGGTGTCTTAATACCGCTTATACATATCCGCTAACATGTGAGTTATCTCTATAAAAATGAGCGAGCGTATTCTACTTATAGCAGTATATCTTTGTGCCTAAAATAAATAGAATTGGGCGAAAACTTTATCTAACTTCTTCAAGCAAACTTACCTTAATGAACCTTGAGGAACACTTTATTAGTATGTGGCAAGGTATTATTGGCAAATATAGATAAAATCGGGCTGATTCTGCTCTCAACTCCTATATACTATATAAGTATATTGATTTATATTTTCTAACGAATCTTTTGTCGAACATGTCGGTCAGTGTCTGTGTTAGATATATACGTATATATGTGTTACGTTATATGTGTATATATACAAATGAACTGTCATAACTCGAACTCTTGAATTGGCAATAGAAGTAAAATTTCACACAAACTTCCTTCCATAGCTCTAAGTTTTTTTTATGGATTATGGTGTTTGGAGTTAGAGAAGATCCACTGGATATAAAATTGCTTGGATTCCGCTCTTTAGGTTGAGCGTTTACACCTTAAGGAATTTACTTGGCTTTGATTGTTGCATGTTGCAAAAGTATAAAATGCTCGGTTCAATCTTTGTTGTAGTATGATTTGCCTTTTGCTTCAAAATGGGCTTGAGTTTCGGTCATCACCTCTTCATTCAACTTCTCAGTGAGCATTATTTTGAGATCTGAGAACAGGGGATAGTTTTTGTTCGTCAGATCTGGAGAATATAGTTGATGCGATCGCAATTCGAAGCCCAATTTATAGATGTTCGCTATCTTTTCCACAGACTTGTGATCCGCTGCATTGTGTTGGTGAAACAGTTTTTTCTTTTTCTCCAAACGTGGCCGTATTTTGGCAATTTTGTCCTTCATACTGTCCAATAACGCCATGCAACAGCCGCTATTGAAGGTGGCCAATTAAAATTATTCCATACGCAACCCAAAATTCAAACGACATAACCTTGAAACCCGACAGTTGCGTTTTTCCCTGATTTGGAATGGGTTCATCGTGTGCAATTACCACATTTGACTCTCAATTGGACTTCGGAGTGAAGTGGTGGGGCCATTTCAGCACTTTTAAACTTAGCATACCAATCCTTGATGGTTAATTTTCCTGGGCCAGAGTAAGAAATACGCGAAATTTTTTGTATTCACAGCTTTATATACGACCCTGTTGAAGTTGGGGCTAACTAAAAATCATATATCTAGTAGCGCCATTTATGTGTCAAGCTGGGGACTTTTCAATTGACCTGTTACTAGCAGATAATTTCATTTGGTGTCCCATTTGGAAGGAGAGTACCTCATATACATATATGGTGAGATGTGAACATCGAGCTTATAATAATATTTATATTCAGTTCCACACATGAACGCTTCAAATGGAGCCAACTACGCGAGTGACGCCTACATAGCTAAATGGAGTGATGGCGACCACTTTGAAAGATAACTTATTTATTTTTGTTTTGTATGTGTGCATTTTTAGAGTGCTCACATTTAGTTAGAAGTGACTTAAGCTTATCTCTAATGATTTGTGCTTCTTTTCCCTCTCATTGAATGTCTCAACTCAACTTAACTTCAATAATCACTCCAATATACAATTGGTGAACTTAAAATATACCACCCTAATCCTGAAAGCACTAAGGTGATTCTCCACTTTTCTCTATTTTTGAGTTAAATGCAATTCACGTACGATTTACTTTATTTTATTTGTTGAATATTACTCCTTTTGTTTATTACAAATTTCAGTTTGAATTAAGAGATTAAAAGTTTTTCGATCTCGCGCTACATTCGTGCTCGGTTCGTGTGCTTCGTGTATTGTGACCAAAACTTCAGTGTAATCTCTCTTAAGCACCAATATTTCCTACATTCATTGTTGCAATCATTTCGACAATTATCGTTGATTTTCCTGCTAAATTCTCATAATTCCGCAAGCAAAAGCGCAAGCAGCTAGCGGTCGCGCTGCAATCCAGCGCTGCTGCAATTCACATCACAACGCACAGCACGGTGCACAGGGCACAGCATGTATGCGCGCAATCAATGTCAGAGCGAGTAATCATCAACAACAGAGTCATAAGCACACTTATTGCAGCGCAGGAGAACCCATACCCAGCGAAGAAGCAAAAGATTTGGTGCGAGCACTCACACTTATATATTTTGCTAATGTCTGAAGTGCTCATCCGGAGATATGTATGTACGTACGTGTGTTTGTGTGTTAGTTACAACATAATCGCTTAAAAATCTTTAACTTCCGCCGGAACAGCTGCTAACTGCTGCGCTCAATTGCTGACCCCAAAAGCTCTCGCCGTTCGCCATCGTTTTGGCCATTTGTTGCAGCCGTTAGCCAGCCAGCAGTGCTTCTGCGCTAGCCATTATTACTTCTGCTGCTGCTCATTGTTTTAGCAGGACACAAACGGTAGCTGGTAGCCTTTGTTTTTATGTGTGTATGTCGTGGTATTAGCGCGTTCTGGTTGGTGCGCTTCGAAGGCGTCTCATTTTACTCCATAATCATTATCATTTCGCTTTATCTTTAACGTTTTATTATCACAGCTCGGCTATGCTTCTATTTATTGTTTGGTCCTCTCTCTTATTTTATCGCTTCTTCTTCCTTTTCCTTTTGTTTTTGTAGTAGAATTGCCAAGCATAGGTTTTGCTCACGTTTACCGCTCAATTTTGAGATCTGTTTCTGCTGGAGCTTCTTAAAGAAGCAATTTTTCTAAACGAAGAAAAATATGTCAAAGGGAGTAAGGTAGATAATAAAATGCTTCGCAATTGTAACTGTTCAGGCATCGCTATATACACACTTTTACATAAGAAGAAGAAAGCATTGCATTGGTGTGCGTTTGCACTCCTTCGAATGTGTCTTTTAAATGTTCATTAAATTGGATTTTTAGGGCGAATCGTAAAAAATTCAAAGTGCCCCCACACACACAATGCTTCCAGCGCTAACGGGACTGCCTTGCAGCTTACTTTGGCAGAAGATGAGTACCTACCTATGTATATTTTAGTATTTATATAAGGGTATGATATATATCTTACCGCTTGGTTGGTTTGCCGCTGTCTACAAAACATAAAAATGTGGACATTCAGTTATCAACAGAATATATCTCCTAACTATTCCATATGCCCTTGCTAGTCAAACTATGCAACAAGACCGTATGCTATCATGCATTAGTCAGTGTATGCCGGTATTGATGTAGTCATAAAATTATTATTTTTTTTGTTTTGGAATGATTCGTAAATACATCTGTTCAAGAGTAGTTTGGACTAATACATACATACACTAATACATTTTTCAAATTTGTAAATCTAAAGCTTCTTCAAAAGCAATAAACCATTTGCTACTGAAAAAGTGTGTTGATCAAAATTTCATAAGTGTTCCAAATATAATTCTAAAGGTAACAACGAAAATTCGAATTTTTAACGAAAATTTAATATGCAGATGGATTTGGTGAAGATTTTGCGTTAGGATTCTTATCTCTATGCCCATATGATGATCTATCGATGAAATTTTCCTTTGAAAATTTTAAGGAACCAGTAAATGACTCGATATTAAGAAGTAGAAAAAGGCTCATTACTCCGAAAATTTATAGTTAGAGTCTAAAAACAAAATACGTTCGAAACAGATATGACTGTGGAACCAATTCAAAACGACCTTTTTCAGTACAACCGTCTTAATCACACCATCAACGCATCGACTCACATAGGAGCATTTTTTTTCAAAAACCGGACAAAAGTGAGAATTACAAACTCCAGCGATGCTACTCAAAATTGATTTTTTTTGGTACTTAAGTAACCTTACTACAATAAACCGATTAAATTATCGACCTTCAGAATTCTGGAAAATATTATTTATTATATAATATATTTAATATTAATAATGTAAAGATTAATTTTTAGGAAAAACATTGAACCATCAAAAAAACTAAACAATTTTTTTTTGTTTAGAAATTATTGTTTTCGTTATAGTTATATGTTTATTTTGTTTTACTAAACTACAAGGTTTCTAATTAACATATAAGCTTAAACATTTTCCCCAAATTTACTCCCCTTTAAAAAAAGCGCGTTGAATTAGGTTGGTCACTTGCAGAAAATGAGTACTGCTTTATTGCTCTATAGAAGCCGGTGTCAAAATTGGACAATGGGCATGGTACCGCCCACTTTTTGGTGATTTTAATATTTCTATGTCACTGTGTGAAAATGAACGATATCGGACTACAATCACAACTCCTTCCCATGTAACACAATTTAAAATTCCTTTTGATTCTTTCACTTTCCAGTACACAAATTAAGAAGTAATTGATAAAACGGAATTAAACTTTGTGGTAATAGTTCACTTAAAGTATGCTACCTTTTGACCAAAAATTGTCCAAATGCAACCAAAAATGTTCAAGCCCATAGGTACCGAATATGTGGACCCCGGTACATATAGTTGACTTTTGATCGAAAATATCGGTCATTATGTGATATATGCAATAGCAATTCAGATAGAATCCTTTTCTGGCAATGGCATTTCTGCATATCGAAAATGGATGGAATCGAGCCGATATTTCCCTGAGCCGCCATACACATAATATAAAGATTTTCGAACTTACAGGTGACTTTATGCTGAATATATCCGCCAATATTTGGGCCAGCTCAATGAAAATTTCAAAACATGTTCTGTTCATAACAGTGTATTTTTGCGCCTAAAATAGATACAATTGGGCGAAAACTTGACCCTTCCCCCATATAACTATTACCAAGATTTTCGAACATTCACTTGACCTTGCTCCATGTGATTGGTGATTGTACATAAGGTATATTAATGAAACCCAGGGAACATTTTTTGAGTATGTGGCATATTAGTAGTATGTGAGATGAGCAAAAATAGATAAAATCTGGTCGATACTACCCCCTACTCAAATATATTCAATATAAAATGTTCGGTTGCGAGGTTCAGGTTGTGACGGAGTAATCGGAAGCACTTTACCTTCTCAAAGAAACGACACTTACATTAATTGGTGTACTTTAGCACTTAAACTAATTAACCCAAAATGAATAGATATTGATATAAAAAACCATAATGTTTAGAATAAATTGGTTCCAACCACCTTAGAGCCCTCCGTTCGGTGGGTTGTCATAGTACACTGCAAGTAAATATCGCAACATATTATACTTTTACAGCTGGTGTCAAAGCCATCCCCCTAGGGATTTCAATATCTATACAACGACAGCCTATTCACCTGTAATATTTGTTTTTTTTTTTGTTTTCGTAAAAGTTCCAGCATTCTCAGTGGAAAAAAAAATAGTTAAATTTAGTCCAATATGACAACACTTTAAACATACATACAATTATGCATGGCCGCATGCTGACGCTGATCTGAATATGCGTGTACTTTTGCCGCTGTGTCAGTAACATCCGTTCAGCAATTAAATTCTTCTCAGTATTACGACAGAGAGAAGTTTTCGCTACGGCATTGCAGAAATGTAGATCACACCCATGCGCAAGTTTCGATGTGAAATATTTTCGAATTTTTACCTTGTGATTCGTTTACCAATTTCACATATTCGTCTGCAGTAGACAATCAATTTTGGTTGGTGTGACTGCTATATGGAATTCCATAACTGTTTTGGCAACAACTACATATGTACATATACAGTTGCATCGCATATACATATGTATGTACATTTGCATGCATAAATATATATTGTAATGAGAAAAATATCTATTTTATCTTATTTGAACTATCGTCGGCTGCATATATGTAAATTTTGAAGATCGTACGCTTTGAAGAAGTGGAAAAAAGTTCTTCAAGAACTACAGTTGAGCGCCTTAACCAGCTTATATACATATGTACGAAATACATAACTCAAACATAAAGTCTCTTAATAATAACTGTATTGATAGGAAAAATATGGTTTTATTTAACCAATTAAATTTTTGGAAAGACGTCATCTAATCATGGACTAAGATACGAAGCAAAATCCAGTTTTTCCAGTTCCGACCGCAATATAATTTGGTGGATTTGGAGGATGGTCTTGGTAAAAAAAACAGGAAGCATTGCTGTCAAAATGTCTGTGACCCCTGTGGGGTGTCAAAGGTCTTCATGGCAAATGCTAAATATTTGACATTTTCAGCCAAATTTTTAAACTTAAACTTAAACTTAAACTTTAACTTAAACTTACATTTAAACTTAAACTTAAACTTAAATTTAAACTTAAACTTGAACTTAAACTTAAACTTAAACTTAAACTTAAACTTAAACTTAAACTTAAACTTAAACTTAAACTTAAACTTAAACTTAAACTTAAACTTAAACTTAAACTTAAACTTAAACTTAAACTTAAACTTAAATTTAAACTTAAACTTAAACTTAAACTTAAACTTAAACTTAAACTTAAACTTAAACTTAAACTTAAACTTAAACTTAAACTTAAACTTAAACTTAAACTTAAACTTAAACTTAAACTTAAACTTAAACTTAAACTTAAACTTAAACTTAAACTTAAACTTAAACTTAAACTTAAACTTAAACTTAAACTTAAACTTAAACTTAAACTTAAACTTAAACTTAAACTTAAACTTAAACTTAAACTTAAACTTAAACTTAAACTTAAACTTAAACTTAAACTTAAACTTAAACTTAAACTTAAACGTAAACTTAAACTTAAACTTAAACTTAAACTTAAACTTAAACTTAAACTTAAATTCAAACTTAAACTTAAACTTAAACGTAAACTTAAACTTAAACTTAAACTTAAACTTAAACTTAAACTTAAACTTAAACTTAAACTTAAACTTAAACTTAAACTTAAACTTAAACTTAAACTTAAACTTAAACTTAAACTTGAACTTAAACTTAAACTTAAACTTAAAATTAAATTTAAACTTAAACTTGAACTTAAACTTAAACTTAAACTTAAACTTAAACTTAAACTTAAACGTAAACTTAAACTTAAACTTAAACTTAAACTTAAACTTAAACGTAATGGTAATACATAAGATGAAACTAACGTATCGACCCGAAAACCAGTTTGAGAAACACATTTTTTATACTGATAACAGTGCAACAATAGTTAGCAATTCCTTTTATGTTTCGCACATTTTGCTTAAGTATCCTCTTTTACTCGCCTTATATGTATATTACACAGCAATACAAATCAACAAAGCATTAAGCGATGGCAAAAAGAATCTAGAACACGTTTGGCTTCGTAATTGTGTGCTGTTAATGTCCATTTATGCGACGAAATTTGAAGCAAAAAATACTGTCACTGCAGCTAATTCAAACTTTTCTCATGCATCACTTAACAACAGACAAGTGTGCAATTGTACAACTTTCGCACACAACTAAGTCAGCACTCAGTCTAGTCAAAGTGCTAGACTTAGAGATCCAACAACAAATGGCGAAGTAAAGAGGGTACCAAAAAAAGCAGCGAAGCCAATTTGACACCATTACAAATAAAATGCTGTAAATAAAAGTAAAAGAAGCGCAGAAACATAAAAACGAAACCTTAAACTAAAGCGAACAACTTAAAACTGTTCAACATGTCGTATGAGCGACGTAAATTCGCCTGAAAGTCAGAAGTCGCACGCCACTATACCAACACACAAACCCACATAAATTATTGGGGATGGTCAGTGAGCGGCAAGCCGAAAAAAATTGCAGTGGAACTGCGAAAAAGTATGCAACTTTTCGATTGTGTCGCAAACAATAAAGTTGAAAATCCTTTGAGCGCGCCGCAAAAGCAGCAGCAAACATTCAACAACAGAAGGAAGCTGTTGCGACAACAGCAGGAACTGCAGCAGCAGTGGAAGCTGCAAAGTTTTGGCGTTGCGCTAAAGTTTGCTTAAACGCAATGAGAAAATGAAAGCAAAAAAACCACCGGCCCTCACACAAAAAAATTCCCTATAAATATTAATGCTTATAAACTTGACGTACAAGGTTTCTGATTTAACACATACATATATGAAAGTATGCCAGTACATTTTCATAAGAAATGCTTATAGAAAAATGTTGAGTTGCCACTCATATGTGAATACTCAATGAAAGTTCGAAGTAAATCAAAATTATCGAAGGCATAACACAAAATAAATACTTCTTATTTGAAATTTTATAACAGAATTTTTGGTCATTGCTTTAAAGGTTAAATATTAAATTCGGTTGCATCGAAGCTATAATACGCTTTACAAATAAAAAATTCCATTCAAGATTATGGGTAAGTTTGAATGGCAGCTTTATGATATGGTTGTCCAATCTAAACAATATACTTAGAGGTTGTAGGAATATTTTGAAAAAAAATTTGCGCAAAATTTTGTAAATATAACTTCTCAACTAAGAAAGTTTTCCATACGAGAACTTGATTCCTATCGTTAACTTTGTCTGACAGCTGTATGCTATAGTAGTCTGTTATCGAATCACGACAGAGGAGAATATTCTTGAAAAGAAAACGACAAATTTTCAGATCGACATCTCAAAAACTAAATCTATAATAATATTTAACTTTTATTGTGTTGAGAAAATACCCACCTCTATAAATTCTATATGTGCTAGACCTTTGACTAGAACTCACCAGCATTGAAAATAAATAAAATTGCATACTAAATAATATTCCAGAAATCTTCAAAGTCCAGTCAAGATGAAACAAATGAAAGGCACAAACATATTATTGGTAGAGTTTAAAGAGAAAAAACCAAATGGTCCTACTTTTCAAAGGCAAAATACTGTTTACATGAAATGTTCACTTCGTTCCGATTTTTTCTCTCTTTCATTTAAAAGTAAATATTATCCGCAGGCGCTACTGCTCCTCCGCCCATAGTGCAAAACTACACCGCTATACCCAAACTGAAATTGCTTTTTGCCGTCAACAGTCGTTGGCATTTGTTGGTGAGAGCACGTGGAAGCCATCAACTGTCCACACGCATTTGGGTGTGTCTGCTCGCCAGCGGGAGTATGTAATTTAAAACCGTCTTTTGTAAATTAAATATTATACCTGTAGGGTATTCACACTTGCCACATTGCTCGCACACGCGCAGACACACACTTACATTGTGGCATAGTCGAAGGCAAACAAGTAAGCAAACAAATACTTGGTGGTCGTTGTGCGGTGTTAGCAAGCAGAACGCCGGACGCGCCGTCGGCAATAAATGCAAAGAAATGCTTTGATTTTGATTCGGTCTAGAGTTACTGAAATATCAGTACAAAACAAACCAAATATTTGTCTTTCTGTTATGGAGCGTTTATTTAAATTTAATTGTACGCTATAATGCCCGAGGTGGAGTTTTCTCCTTAGCTTTATGATACTTGCCGACAAAATAAATATATTTTTATTTTTTTTCTGAAGAAAAGCATTTTTTGTTTACTCGTGTAAAATATGTTCTAAATATTCTAGGCTTAGAAAGCGGACTGAATTCAGTCTTTTATAGGCTTAACTATGGAAAATATAATATCGGTATACTAACGAAATTTGTTTATTTTCAGGATATAATTTTTCATTTCATAGCTAAATTCCTCAGAGTTTTATTGGTTACTCTATTGGAAATATTTCACACTGTGATCTGATTTCAGCTATTTCGAACTATGGCTCATCTATTCAAACCAAATATTTTGTCTTTGTTTCGACTATTTAGTAGATGGCTTACATGAAGTATGCACAAAATCAGTCGAACGGCACGAAATAAAGCGTTGATGCGGTAATTGTACTGAATCTTACACGGCGATCACGAATACGTCATCCTATTTTGGCTGATATGATGCGTTCTGCTTTTACTTACAACAGTCAGACAGATTATAGCATTTACTCATACATTAGAATGATGGCCGCAATTTGTCCACATTGTGTTTCGGATTCTCTTTCAAGGTGAAACGCACGGGATGTGTTGTAGACACCACTTACGCGGTTATAGCCGAGTTTACATGAGCGCGCCAGTCTTTTCTTCTTTTCACAAGGCGGCGCTAATTGGAGATTTCAAGCGAAGCCAGGTCCTTCTCCGTCAGGTCCTTCCAACGGAGTGGAGGTCTTCCTCGTCCTCTGCTTCCTCCGTCGGGTATTGCGTCGAATACCTTCAGAGCTGGAGTGTTTTCGTTCATACGTAAGACATGACCTAGCCACCGCAGCCGCTGTCTCTTGATTTGCTGAACTATGTCAATGTCGTCACATATCTCATACAGCTCATCTTTCCATCGAATGCGATATTTGCCGTGGGCAACGCGCAAAGCACCATAAATCTTTCATAGAACCTTTCTCTCGAAAACTCGCAACGTCGGCTTATGAGATGTTGTCATCGTCCATGGCTCTGCACCATATAGCAGGACGAGAATAATGAGTGACTTATGGACTTTGGTTTTTGTTCGTCAATAGAAGACTTTACTTCTCAATTCCTTACTCAGTTCGAAGTAGCACCTGTTTGCAAAAGTTACTGTGCGTTGAATTTCGAGGCTGACATTCTTATTGCTGTTAAAACTGATTCAAAAATAGACAATATTATCTACGACTTCGAAGTTATGACCGTCAATATGGACGTGGGAGTCAAGTCGCGAGTGCGACGACTGTTTGCTTATGGCAGGAGATGTTTCGCATTGTTTTCGTTCACTACCAGACCCATTTGCTTCGCTTCCATTCAGTAGAAAACATAAGTACAGGCGCGGTGTTGAATAAGCCTCAACGCCAATGACGGGCAATCGAGCTCCCGTTTGAGATATTTGTCGACCGAATGCTAAGCTTTTGTGATCTTTTTATGACACCAATAGATGAGCGGTCTTATTTGTTTGCACTTTGATCGATGTTAAAAAAACGCTACAACCAATTGGCTGATGAATCTGTTGAAGTAAATGAAGTAATTTTTAAGCCATTATTTTGCATAAAGATGAGTTTTCTCACCAATGTGTTATCAAAACACGAAAGTCATCTTATCAATTGTAAACAAAAAAGACCATTTTTCCTCGAAACTTATCAGTTAAGCATCCAGCATTGCAAAGCATATCTCAGTATTTATTTTCGGCTTACTAAGTTGCCGCTCAACACACAAGTGATCTTTTATGTGGTATATCCCGTAAAATTATTAAATTGGCTTATAGCTACTGTGGATAAAAAGTAGTAAGACTTTTTAGTTTACATTTGATATGACTACCAGTGACATCTACGTCGCCTAATCAGTAAACTCAAACGAACACTCCGGTGAAACCGTTTTGAATTAACTGAAGATATTAAACGTTAACCGCGCATTGAAGAATATTCCGGACTTTGACTTTAACAACTGTTTCGAGAATTGGAAAAAACTTTGGCACAAGTGGATTAGAATTAGGAATTTTAAATCCAAATAATAATAGTCTTACTATTTTTTGCCTGCGAGTTTTAGAAACATAGTTATGGTACTTAGTTATGGTACACTCGGAATACTCTAAATGCTTCAAATCAATAATGACGTTAATATCATCATCAGGATAACTTCAACGAATTTAGCTGGCGGATATGTTCGAATCCACATTCGTGAACCATTTATTAAGTAGCTTTTTAGAATATACGTAAGTTTGTTATCTTTTGTTGCTTAAACCAATAAAAAATTGCCTTCAAATCAAAAGAATATAAAATACGCGAAATTTGTTTCGCATTTACTTATTTTCGAGATGTATGTTGACCTTTGTGCTATGCTTCTATAACTTTTGCAATAAAAGTGAAATATTTTATTTGAAGATTTCTACTACATCAGTAATATAAATATTGTCATCGGGTAGAATAAAAAAACTTTTCGTACGTAACAATGTAATCTGAAAGTTCCAACAAGTCTCCCTTATTTTAGTGGCTTAACAGTTAATCTGCAGCTGATCACTTGTTGACCCAATGAACCCATTTATTAATGTTAGGCTTGTAAAGTCTAACCATATACTAAGAAAATTGATTACTACTCGTAAGGTAAATATAAGCGAAAGAGGTAACTTGACATTACCTCTTACATTATGCATAAAATTAAATCGGTCAACTTATTCATCAACTAACCGACAACCGTTTGGATATTATACAATATACCAATATTATTATACTTCTTTATGTATATTTGGTGGCATAACATACCTCTGTTCCTTTTTAGCACTTTAAATTCGAATGAAATGCCAATATTGATTAGCATTGATTTTTAATCAGGTACACATACGTACATATACACTATAAGATTGCTCCGTAAAGAATCAGGGCGTATACCTGACAGTTCATTTTGTTGCTATGGTGAATGTTAAATTTGCCAAGCGTGGCATTTTAATCGCGCGTGTTTTACATTGACATTATTTGCGTATTTTACAACCAACAAAGCGTATTTATTTTTTTATCTTCATTACATTTATTTCTTTATATTTTTGTTTTTATTTTCAGGTATGGTTTGAGATTCTCAAATCTCAAATGTCAATAGGTTAGTTGGAGACTCTCAAATGAAAGGGCAAATGATGGCAAGTGTTTAGCAATGTGGGGCGAACCAGAGGTGTAGTAACTTTATTGCGGTAGCGTAAAATTTAAATTCCTCAATGTTATGTTTATTTCGGGTATATTTATACTACGTGTGCATGTGTGTGCTTTCTTCAGGAATGTTTATTTCACATCTAAAGGAGGGTATTTGGGCGAAAGCAGTAAGAAAATGAAATGGCAGTGAAGAGTTTCGTAATCATTGCAATAACAACAATACTCTTTTTCATACTTCGTAGTATGCGAGGACCAATACCTTCCCCACAGCGTCACATATTTGTTGAGTTCGGAAAAAATAGCATCCCTAAGGTGATTCCTTTGCTTTTTTATGGAGCTGATTGTCCAACAGATTTCTGTAGACTAGTACTCCTTACAGCTTATACATATCATCGAATAGCTCGAGTTAACATTTTTTTGCTACTTGGTCATTTAATTACTTAAAAATTATCTAAAAATGAAGTACATATATATAAATTAAGGTAACTAACGGAGAATATATAAAAATGTATGCATTTTAATGTTCTTTATATATATACCCCAGAAAAGCTCTAGTTAAAAGGTTCTAACACCAAATAACTTATTTAAAACGAATCATTGGGGACAAAAAATTTTTTGGCACATGTTTTCAATTAAACTCAGAAAGGCCGGACTAAGTGCGGGTGTAACCGAATATTTTATACTCTTGTAATTCGCACGAATCAATACCAGGGAAATATCTTAAGAAGTAAAACCAGAGATTCGGAGTACAGGCGATTTTATATATACAAAAACTATACTACTATACCCATACACTGAGCGACATATTCAGCATAAGGTTTGTTAGAAAAACGAAATCATTATATGCAGTATATGGAATTTGGGGTACCATCAACCAGATTTTATCTTTTAACTTTTATCATTCCACATACTAAAATAACGTTCCCTGGGTTTTATTAAGGTACCTCACAATAATTACCAATATGTATGGGGTAAAGTCAATCGGATGTTCGAAAATCCTGAGGTTAGTTTTATGGGGGCTAGGACAAGTTTTCGCCCAATTTTTTATATTTACCGCACAAACTATACACGGTTATGAGCAAAACATCCTCTGTGATTTTCGTTAAGATAACATGAATATTGTCCGACGTATCGACCATAAATTCACCTGGAAGTTCGAGAATCTTTATATAGGATATATGGAGGCTCAGGGAAATATTGACCTGTTTCAACTCATTTTTGATACACAGAAAAACTATTGTCAGGAAAGGAGTTTCTCTGAATTTCAATTGCGTATCTCACACATTGACAATTATTTTCGGACAAAAGTCAACTATAGATACTGGGGTCTACATATTCGGTACCAGGTGGCTTGAACATTTTGGTTGGACTTGGACCATAAGGATGCATACTTTAAAATAATTGTTTGTGCAAAATTGTATCCCATTATATTAATTGCTTCTTGAATTATGTATTGGAGGCGTGGTTGTAATCGGATTTTACCCATTTTCGCGCTGTCACATCAGAATATGAGAAGGATGCCACGTACTATAATTAGTCCAAATCGGTTGGTCGGGTCCCGAGATGTGTGATTTACCCAAAAAGTGGGCGATGCTTCGCCATTCGTCCAATTTCCACAGCAGCTCCCATCAAATACTCTTATTATCTCAAGAGTAAAATTTAATGTCACCAGCATATTTAGCTACTGATTTATTGCACTTGTAGAAGTTTTGAACAGTACCGGGTTTTAGGGAGTGAGCGGGGTTATCTTGCTATTCTTATAATATTTGCACTAGGAAAATTTGGTTTTTGCAGCTTTAGTGGTTTAAGAGATATGTCCAAACATTTTACAATTTATACGCTACCCAAGAGAGACTAAGTCAACCAAGTTATATCTGTATATACCCCTATATATGCATTAGATATCTTGAATATGTTGCACACTTCTTCTTTCCTTTGTGATATTATCCGCAGCGATATCACATATAAAGAAGGATACAGAAATTTTTATTCAATCCACAACGACTGCTGATATTTATGATAATCTTTCGCAAGATAGATTGGCTCCTAGAAGGAACTGTTTTAGGAAAATCCCGGTGAAATTTTAGGTGATTTATATTGGAATGAAGTCGATTGTAGTTATTCTAACGAAATGACCTTATTTTTATATACATATTAGCAGAGGTTGTTATATCCGGCTAGAAGAATATAATAAGTCGTTACCGGAAAGAAAGTAAAAGGACTTGTCAAACAATCAATAGAAAACCTGACGATTGAAAATCAGCAACGAATTATCATCATTACGAGTTTTAGAATATCTTTACAATTAGCCAAGATCTGATATACACTGTCTTCTATGCATAATTCTATTTTATATTAGACCAGATCCAGTGTTTCAGGAACATAACTGACATTGTTGAAATATATATGTATAAGATATTCTATTTTGCAGGTTAGAAAAGTAGATAGGCACTAAGGAGATATATTATCATATGAACGTTAGCTACTTTAATAAATTTCAACTGTACACAAATACGATTGCATGTGCTATATGCAAAGAGAATGAACATGGAAAGTATCAGGTGATATTCTGGTGATTGTAACCCAGCACCGCTGACGGCTCAACAACCGACACCGTTAAGTGCGGCGAGTGGTCTATGTCTATCATTTTAATCTTGCCATCCGCATGTTTGGTCTAGTGGTTTTCTATGTAATTAACTGTAATTGTTGTTACTGTTTGACACACTTTAATTGTTGCGCTTACCTCGAGCTCTTGCCTCAACGTATATACATATGTGTGTGTTTGACATGCAAAACATATCCTAAGCATTAACCCACATCCGCCGTAACCAATCCCTTTCACACACACACAGCCACGCACACACATACATTAAAGCGCACATATATAGGTGGGCTACATGTGATATTATTACTTTTAAAAGTCATCAGCTATACACAATGCGCCCGTCATGGGTTGCTGGTGCGCTCCCCAAAGTGTGCCTAAATGCAAAAAATTACTGTAATTTTCATAAACAAGTCAAGCTAAGTGGCTGCTGCTGTTGTTGGTTAATTTCACTTTCATTTCATGAATGCGCCTACCCACATATGTACATATGTATGTGTTGTTGTACTTGATATTGTTTCTGTTGTTGTTGTCAAGTTATGAATGAAGGCACTTAGAGTTACTCACGGGCGGTAATGCAAAAATACACGCGTCCGCACATCGACACACATGCGTTTCTATGTAAATATTTGTACGTGTGTGCGTGTTATATGTATGTTTGTGTGTATAGCGAGGTAGCTTGTATGTAAATACAGTTCCTCAGCCTTCACGCACATGTTGCGCTGTGTTGGTGTCATAAAATTAAATACTTCTCGTGAGAATAAAAATGCATGGCGCACACGAAAAGTGGGTGTGAACACATCTATGTGTCCGTATGTACGTATGTTTGCTTATTTATTAAATATATGTTATATAAATATATATTAACTTTTGTTCATTTACTACTTATGGATGCGGTCGCGCTTGCTTTTATTATGGGAGTGGTTTGCCACGGCATAAGCAACAAACCCAGAAAATGCATATGTGTACAGTTAACGTATCTTTTAAATAACGGTCTGCAATAATCATTTGAAAAGCTGGCCAAGTATTTTAATTAGTGCGATTACCACTAGCAACGCTGGGTTATACATATCTATACACATACGTACCACATACACATTTATTTGTATATGTACGCAACCACACGTTGTCGTATGTCAGTTGTTAATGTTGCCACTGCTCTACATTAATTGTTTTTATTGTTGTTTGCAGTATTTTTTACGGCCTAAATTGTAAGTGACGCAATTTTTATACACAACATGGCCTTAAAGTGCGAACATATAAGCCCAAAACACATACATGCACGCATATACCTACTAATATATGTATGTATACATATGTGCCTCAACTTATGCCAACCACAATACAGTTGTCGACAGTCAAGGACAATGAGTGACAAAACCAAAGTCATAACTGCTATGCTAGGCCCTGGAAAAAGCCATAAACAAAAAGCCGAAAACGCCTTAAGCGCCTCAAAAGTGCCGTTAAATCTACTTATGTATATAAAACACAGCAAACACAGAAGAAATTCTACAAAAAATAAAGGAAAAAAAATGTCTAACAACAAAATGTTCACAAAAGTCAAAAGTAACATGAAATAAAATTTTCAAATATTCCTAGAAAGCAACATAATTCTCACATACATTAGCGCTTTCGCAGCCTTTTTTGCCTACTGATCAACCTCATTTGTTTGTCAAATGACTCTGCTGCTTATTAGCTGTCTGCGCCTAATTGTTAGTACGGCTTATTACTGTGGCTTACGAATAGCGCATAAGTTGGTTCAACAATTAGTTTATTGCATTCAACGAACACAACTTTTCTAAAAAAGTGATATCCACATTTAAGTACTGCTTGACTTATATTCCTGTCCTTAACACTTTGGGCTCATTAATTTCGAATGTACAGCGTTATTTCTAAACTTATTTAGAGCCATGCTGACCACAATCTAAAGCTGGTTTCAAGTTTAAGTTTGTGTTCACACCTACTTTAAGTTGCACAAAATTGGGCAAATGTCGGGATTTTGCTTCCATACCTATTTTAAAATGGAAAATAATTGAAAGTCTTCTCAACATTGTGTAAGAATCTTTGGGTAATTAATCTAATTATCGCTTCTGATTTGTCCAATTGGTACAAGAAGCAAAAGCATTCTTCTTCTTCTTTACTGTTGTAGACACAGCTTACGCGGTTATAGCCAAGTTAATAACAGCGCTTCAGTCGTTCTTCTTTCCGCTATTTGGCGGTAATTGGAGATACCAATTGCAGCTAAATCCTTCTCCAACTGATTGCTCCTACGGAATGGAGGTCTTTCTCTTCTTCTTCATCCACCAGCGAGTACCTTCGTATAGCTTATCATTCTATCAACTGCAGTCCTCCCCGTTGCCAATGCACAAAGGACCATAAATCTTCCGCAAAACTTTTCTCTCGAACACTCCTAAGTTCGACTCATCTGAGAATGTCATAGTCGATGCCTCTGCACAATGTAGCAGGTCGGGGATGATGAGTGACTTATAGAGTTTGGTCTTTGTTCGTCGAGAGAGGAATTTACTTCTCAATTACCTACTCAGTCTGAAATAGCACCTGTTGGCAAGAGATATTCTGTATTGGATTTCAAGGCTGACATTGTTGTTGCTGTTAATACTGGTTCCAAGATAGACGAAATTAAATACGATTTTGAAGTCAAATTTTTCAACGTTGACGTGGGAGCCTAGTCTCGAGTTCGACGACTGTTTGTTTGGTGCCTGGAGACATTTCATCTCGCCCTCCTTCACTACCAAACCCATTTGCTTCGCTTCTTTGTCCAACCTTGAGAAAACTAAATTAAGGGTGTGTTTGTTATGGCTAATTATATCGATGTCATTGGCGTACGCCATAAGTTTTACACTCTTTTAGAAGATTGAACCTTCTCTATTCAGCTCTGCAGCTCGAATTGGTTTGAACAGGAGTAGATTGAAGAAGTCACTCGATAGGGAGTCCCCTTTGTCTGAAATCAGTTTGTTGATGGTGGACTTCAGTCTTTCAGACATTAAGCTCGATAAGTCCTTAAAAACGATATCAATTATTCTTATGTCAAGGTAATTTGTACAGATTGTTGGCTTGCCCTCTTTGTCGGCAGAGCACAGTTCGGGTCCAATGTACGGACATATTTTCATCCGAACATATCTTGCAAAGAAGCTGATACATGCTCACTGAATAGCTCGGCTGGAAATCTATCAGCCCCTGCCGCTTTGTTATTCTTCAGGCGGGTAATTGGTTTTCGAACCTCATCATAGTCGGGCAATGGAACATCTATTTCATCGTCGTCGTTTTAAAAGTTTGAAATAAATAAAATGTTTTCCGAACGAGAAAATCCAAACCTATCATGTATATGTAACTCTATTATATTTATAGAAATTCATTTACAAACTGAGTTATACTTCTTGTGATATACTAATTGTTCCTTTTATATCAAGTATGTGGACACTAATCAAGAACAGCCTATTGGAGAAATAGCGAATTAAGAGGGAAATGCAATTGAAATTGATTATACCAAGTATAATGAGTACATTCAAATTCGCTCGAAGAGACCGCTAACAGCGTTATTTAGTAATAAAAAATATACATAAATATATGTGTGAGACCTGTTTTAACAACAAATAAAGCCAATTAACACCCTATTAAAAACCACAATTGAAATTGTTTCCAAAAACGATGCAATATTTCAACGTTCGTTTTCAATTATTAAAATTTTTCGCCAAGCGTTTGTGAATAGCAAATTCAAAAAACCAACATCTGATCGAATTTGTTCTAGCAAAAAACTTGAGATTTTCAGAAATACAATATTTCATTTAATCAGACTTCTGAGCCAATACAAGCATACCAAAGCTTAATCCAAAGATCGTTATAGCTGTTATATAGCCTTCACTATCCTAAGTCAAATTTCTTGTTTTCGTATTGGCGCAATTTTGGATTCGCTAGATTATTGATGCTTTTTATGGATGAGCAACAAGTAGATATCGGAAATCTGTATGACGATTCAGGTTTTTTGGTACGAGTCTAACACTGACTCTACACACAAATCATTAACCAAAATATTTTGAGTTGTTCACAAAAAGATGTATTTTACCTCTCTGATGTCAACAACAGATATTTCAGCAAACAGCTAGTAAAAAAAGTTTTTCACAAGAACATAATAACGGTCGTATCAATGTATGAAAAATATTTAATAAAAATAAAAAAGTGGTGCCAATCTCGGAAAAACTGAACCAGTCCGGATCAAATTTTTAAATAGTAAGTATATCAGATGTATATCAGTTTTGTTGCGCGTCCTTCTGTGATGAAAATGTTTTCTCTACTGTGATCAATTTGAAAGGCGAATTTTGTCCATTTCATCTGCTTTAAAGTAATCTCCTCCTCCAGTCATCATATTCAAAGTATTTAGCTCTATTATCATTAATCATGGCTCTACAGTATTCTCAATTGAAATATTTGAAAAAGTTGAATATAAAAAAAAATTTTAGAAATATGTAAAAAATCAGGAGTCAAATATTTCGAATCATAAGTTCACAATATAGAAGTAAAATCTAGAAAAACACATTATTTTTATCCCATCGTATGTGTACACATACATATTTATATATCACCGAGTTTTGCCGTTATTCCATTTATACTTTCCCCAAATTGAATTTTTTAACTACCGGCAATTTTGGCAGCACTTGCCACACATATGTAATATTTTTCAGCTTTTTGTGTTGCCAATTGAGAACATCACTCTGCTCATCCCGGGGCCCGAGGCACCATTTTGCCCATTTATGGAACACGTGCTCGGCACCCTTGTTGCTCGTAGATATAATCGCTAACGCTCTAACGATTTGATCAAACCTCTTAAATTGATTTAAACTTTTAATCTTTACTTGGCATTCGGTGGCAGTCTATGAAGCATGAATATTTATATGCAACTGCATTCTTGGAGGCAGTGCCGCCACGGAAATAGACACTTCAGAGTTTTTGGTTTGGCGCCAAATATCTGTGCGATTCAAATACTTATGAGCACACACACTGGCACACACCCAGTTGATTGGTTGTTGTAGTTCTTTTTCGTCTTCATTGAGTTCAGTTTTTGCTCGATTTTTCACGGCGCTGCTAAGTTTTTCTGCATTATTAAATGAAAATTATGATAATTTTGCACAGACTATAATTTCTCCGTTAGATGCTTACGTGGAAGTGTTGAGAGGCGTTCACTGGCCGCCAATAGAGTTCTATACATATCTGTCCGTATAGTGGTGTTGTCTCGACGCTTGAGCCAAAAGAGCGCACGAAATTGTTGCAAAAGTATGCCAAATTATAGAGAAAAGTCATTGAAGACAAAAGGGAAAAAAGGACAGGGAAAGTTAAGTAAAAGGAAATATATATCTAAAATCTACTACGAGTCTTTACTTTTTAATTATAAAGCTGAAAAAGAAGGAATTCGTTAAGAGTTTATGCACATTTTAAGTATCTGGGACATTTTAATCTGCGCCTTTTAATTAGGAAGTTAAAAGGAAGTAAAAACCACATTGCGTAACTTTTAAATATTTAGAAACTCTCAAAAAGTTGAATGGAAAAGCCAAAAGAAAACTTAGGAAATATAAAAGTTGCAGAAATTGGAGATTTCTTGTCTTCATTTCTCAGTAGAATATCTATGTATGAATGCATGTTAAGTACCAAATTCAAAGCTACCTGCCTCCTGGTTTCTTCTACTGTCCTTGAAGTTTTTGAATAGTGACATTTGATGATTTTTCGACCAGAACCTCTCACAGTACCTTAACAATTTTACATCAGCAATATGTATGAAACCCTTGTCAGAATAATTTAACTCGTTCTACTTTTATATACAAATATTATTTGTAAACATATAAACGGATGTTCAGGTCTTTCTTATTTATCAGCTCGAAATCGATCGAACTGCTCGATCAGGTTGCAAGATGTTGTAAAACTCCAATTCCAACTAAACAGAATCCGTAATTCATGGGATTATCATCATGGATTTCTTCTAAATTTCCCTGATACTAATTATCATGTTACCAGTTAGTGGCGTTCACAATTATGACGTCCGTCTGATTTATTTTCCACGTAGAAAATTGTATTAGTTCTAGATATTTCATTTCCTCTACCCTAGCCACTGCCACGCCATTGAGTGTTAAGTATCCCAAGAGTAGAAGAGACTCCTTCTTGTGAAGGACACTTTAAATATAAAGGTGATTAATGCTTTTCTTCATCTATTTGAAATATAAGCCTGCGCAAGACTGTCGCTTATCAGTTTTGCAACGTGCATCAGGATATGCGCTTCCCTAATGTGGTAAAAGTGCAAAATTTCTCATTTTCCCAAGCTCTTGCTGAATATATCCCTAGAGACTTTGTAGTCCAAAGAGCTTGATCTATAATTAGTCTTCTGGAGAATTTTATGAGCAAAGAGCACAAAGGAACAGCGCGCAAGGCATTAGAAAGATAAGATTTTGCACCAAATAAAACTTCTCAAGTACTGTTTGAGCAAAAAGAAAGTACGCCATACTTAACAAAGCCTTTCAATATAGGCGAAATGTGAATCGCTTTTATGGTACCCATAATGTATCTGCCAATCACGCGCTATTTTGATTCGGTGGATTATGTTAATTTTGATAAAGTATAATAATATATGTTAATTTTGATAAAGTATAATAATATATAATAGGCGTGATAGAGCGTGGTTCTATAAAATAAGTAATTAAAGTGATGGATATTCTCGAGTTCGACCATCATCTAGGCACTGTTTCAATTACTAAACATTGAACATATCGATCCATTCTAAATCATTACTAGTGGCGATGAAAAGAGGATATCCAAATACGATTGGGATTGAATCGAGGTGAGCGGGCGTAAACGGTGGTGAAACCAGGATTGACGGTCACTAAAGTATTGCTATGTGTTCGGTGGGTTTGGCAGGAATCATACAAGGTCTGTCGCAAAAGAAACAGAACTTTTTAAATATAACTGTTTCTGGTGGCGCCACCTATTGGTGGGTATATGAAATAAAAAGTTTGATCTCTTGTTGACATTTCGTAAAAACTTTAAGACAATTGGATAACTACAATCGATGTTATCGATCAAAAAGTGACAGCAGCTTTTGGTCATCGGTCGTAAAATGCATTTTGAACAAAGAGCAAATATTAAATTTTGTTTTAAACTTGGGAAAACGTTTACTGAAACATTTCAAATGATGAAAAAAGTTTATGGTGATCAGTGCCTATCCCGTAGTAATGTGCATGAGTGGTTTAAGCGATTCCAAGAAGGTGGTGAGGACCTCTGTGACGATCAGAAGTCGGTCGTCTTCAGAAGTCAAAAACAAAGACAATGCTGATTGGTTTTTACGATTCCGAGGGTATTGTATACCGAGAGTTCATCCCACCTGGTCAAACGATTAATGGTGTGTTTTACCTTGTTGTTATGAAGCGTCTTTTGTCACACATTCGTCGTGCTCGACCACAATACCGTGAGGCAGGGTCCTGGCGCCTGTTGCACGATAATGCGCCGTGTCATCGGTCGATGGTTATCACAGATTTTTTGACAAAAAACTCCATATTAACCATTAGTCACTCACCCTACTCACCTGATCTGGCACCCTGTGATTTTTACCTATTTGGAAAACTTCATTTGCCCATGAAAGGACACTGATTTCAGGACATTTCAGGTATCCATAGGCGACGATCGATATTCTCAAGAGCATTCCGAAAAATGACCTTAAACACTCATTTGAAATGCCAATTGAAAACTACTTTGAATAAAAAAATATAACTTTTGAAAAATATTAATTTTTTGTTGTTTTTTTTTTTTACAGTCTTGTTTCTTTTGCGACAGACCTTGTATACTATGAGCTGCTCCCTTACGGCTTAAATCGGATCTTGTGAATCTTGTGAACCTTGTGAAAAACGTCAACAAATTACAGCAATTAAATCTTAACTTCGAACTTCCGAAGCTACAATACCCTTCACAAATGCAACAGACTCCTTACAAGAAATTGATTCCAATCGTTCGGTTTGTATGGCGTCTATCTACCAGTGTGATCCGATCTCAACAATTTCATCGGAGATTACATTATTTTCTTAAGTAATATCTCTATATAATATTTAACTATATAATTTTATGAATGTAACACATCAAATGTAAGAGATGTCATTACAGAACTTACTTTACTTACTAACTTGTATTATTACCTTAGATAAAAACACATGCCAAATTTCGTGAAGATAACTCTTTAAACGAATAAATTTATATATAATCACATTATTCCGATTGTTCAGTTTGTATGACAGCTATATGCTATAGTTTTCTGATATAGGCGGTTCCTATAAATAAGCAGCTTTTTGGGGAAACAAGAACCAGCCAAAAATTTCAAGTCGATATCTCAAAAGCTGAGTGACTAAAAGCGTTTTATTATAGCTTATATTAAAATTAGTTTTTTGCTTTTATTTATTTTTAATTTGATTTGTTAATACTACATCGATTTAAAGTCGCTACAACCATATGTCTCTTCTGTAAAATATGTTTTAGGATCAACTTATTAGTATATTTGTTACATTTATTTGATCTACTTGAAAATATTTGCAATTTCGCTATTTACATCCAATTACATATATCCCTTCAAAAACCACCAAAAGAAAGCTCATTTAAAAAAATGCAATTTTCAATTTTAAACTTATTTTACTATAAGAAGTATGTAGCTGGATATGCTGGATGATTTCTCTTATTTCAAAACTCTATTCATAAAATGGCGATCAGCATTATCTGACTAGACCAAAAACGACTTCTGGAGTCGATTTATACGAAATTTTACTTAAAATACCATTGTTTTAATGGAATTACTGCTATAAGAAAGTTACAGACCTAGAATAGTTTTATTTAACCAACAGAAGCCAGATCTCGAAATTAGCCAAGACATGTTAAAGAAAGTACAATTTCATTTAGTTTCATAAGAATTTGTTTTCCAAAACTTTTCAGCAAAACTTTTTTTAAGATTATTTTTATAAAACAAAAGCTAGAGAATTCTAACACAACACGTTCAACAACAAATTTCAATTATGCCGGTTCATAAAGCTGTTAACCAACTGGCCGTAGCTATAAATAAGCGGCTAATTATAATTAACAACTACTTTCATTGCGAAGAGAAATGAAAGAAAACGAAAGGGTAAACAAATAAATAAAAGCAAAGAAGTGTGTTTTGTAAAAGTTTGTATTTGCACTAGAAATACATCAAAGCCTTTATTTGTGTTGATTCTCTCTATTTGCTTTATCTTTTGAGGCACCTTTTGTTTAGGCAAGCCCTTTGCCTATAACTTTTGCCGCTTTACACTTTCTTCTACTTTTGTTTTTCATATTGACCCGCCACTGATCCATCATGCATATACTCACCTGAAATTGAGTGGTTGGTTAAGTTGCCAAAGTGCATTTCACAAGTACCAGCGGGTATAAGGAGGTGTATGCGTGTGTGTGTGAAACAATAAGGCAATCGATGGCGAATGCCAAAGTACCAGTTGCGGCATGAAGGTGGAGTGAGCACTTGACCCAAAGTTACAGCAAAAGTGTTTGGATCAAAGTAGTGAAAACTTAATGTTTGACTGTGTATATTAGGGTGGTCTTAAATGATAAAAATTATATTGCCTAAATCATCTTAATCCTTAACTAATATTTTATCATTCTACGGTCGGGTATATAACAAAGACATTTCGACCCAGATTATATTAGTTGTGGGTCAAGGGTCGGTTTATCTAACCTGCTTTTTTTCAGAAAGAGATTGAGTTAAAAATAAACAATATACCTTATATAGTTTAAAAAATATTGTATGTTTTGTCATCTTTTCACATAGTTAAACCATTTCTAATCGAAAGCTATCCTAATTTCTGATCATTTCCTCTACAAATTTTCAATTATTGGTTTAAGATGAACGCACAACAAATCAATGATATCCAATCAACTGTTTGTACTCGATCCGATCTAACACAGGCGTCATAGATCGGCCAACAAAAACATTAAATTGCTTTAAGGACCACCCTAGCATACTAATAAGTATATGCATACATAAATAAAAATTTATAAGCGTATATATACCAACATTACACATAAAAAAGTATTTATATATTTTCCATAAACAACTAAAACCGTCTCGGCAACATCATTCAGCCATCACCACTATTTTCTGCAGTAACGTTGCATCAGCTCTTTGCCAGCTATAGCGCTTTTAAACGATTTACATTGCAATGAGAGTGAAATTTCAATTGAAAATCAACCAAATGGAAAATTTATATGGAACTCGAGAATCGATTGCAGAATTTAAAATGCAGTGCTTTTGTGCGATTTGAGCAAAGAGTGTGTGTTTTCTTTTACAAGATTCAGTTGTGAGAGAAAATAATATTTTTACTCGTATTTCTGTGGTGTAAGATGTGTTGATTCAGAAAACGAAAAACACGATGAAATACTACGAAATGCTCAAATTAAAATGTTACTACTCAGATAGGAGTTTTACATTAAAAATATATATTTTTGAATGGATAGTATACATATGTGACTTTTATGATGATATATTTTGCCGTAAATTTAAAATTAATACTGAATTTAGTTAATTAAGACTTTTTCAATTTTATGGAATTTTCTGGCCCGAACACCATTTAACACATACATGTAAGTATACGAAAATTATTCAAACTAACCAGAACCTCCTATATCCTATCCTCCTATACTGTACATACTATAAAAAAGTCTTTTCGTATTTCTATTCAAATTCCAACTTATTTTGTTATTTATAATACTAAATAAATAAACAAATATGTACCATTTTTCCGTTAAAGATTCCATCAGTGTAGAACTTTCATCAGTGTAAATCGAAATTTCAAAATTTCCAGAACGGGAGCGAGCGACCCACAGTTGTACTACACGAACTGATACAGTATCGTCTCCATAAACTTCACAAATTTTATTGGTGGCTTGCGTTGCATTCTTCCCTTTTTCTAATAAAATTTCAAAATATAGCGAATTTCTGTTATTCTCACTCATTTTTGAACAGCTGTAACTTTTTTCCAACTTTCCCGAATTTATATATTTTTTTGGTTAAATGAAACTAAAAGTCTCACCTTTCTAACGAAAAGATTTTGTCGACTACCCAATGTACTAGTCCAACAACATTGTTATACAGTAATGGCATAGATTCTCGTAAGCATATGGTTTCCGTACAACAATGGTATATGAACATTTCCTCATCAGCTGACTCAATTAAATCAACAAAATATCGTTAAATACTAAAAAGATATAAAGGAAGAAGTTTTTAAACCACCTTTAAGTTAGGGGTGAAACAATATTTGTAAAATACGATAATTAATTTGAGTGAAATGCGGATTATAGTTGTTAAAAGAGATTCTCTACCCAGGGTGAAAGAATTCATAGAAGACGTTGTAAACTTTTACTCAGACTCAGAGGTAAAAGGAAAAGTGTTAAAGAGAAGCGTATATTCATTAGTACCTTACCACTTTAAAAAATATATAGTACTGTATGTACTAATTATGAACAAAAACAATGCAACAGCCGATTTAGGGTGCAATTTTCGTTCTTTTATCAAATGGAACATTTTTGCAGGGTCCATATAATTAGTCAACATTTTCGTCGTAAAAAGAAAACGCTATAAGCTTAAAATGAATTCGCACGAAACGATACTCATTCTCCACATAACAGTTAAGTTGAAAACTACACAAACTCAAGTGCAGATTGTAAGAAGATTTACAATAATTAGACTGTGTAGTCTATCTGGACCCAATCTTATCACATTCTATACATTACTATACAGAGCCCTTACAACCCTATGTGGTTGTGACTGTAATTGTGTTAAACATTATCAAAAATAAATATATAAATAGTCTTTGGACAAATACAAATCCCAGTCTGGTGAGGTTACTTAAAGTCTATTCTCTAGAAACTGCCGTCTAGAGGGAATACAATAATACAAATAATAAGGTTAATATAAAAATTTTATACTCTCAGAAAGAGGTAGAGTAGAGTATTAACCGTTGTATATTGAAGTATCAGTAGTACAACCTAATTTCCACTCCAAAGTATGATGATCATTAATCATGGTGTTCGTTTCGTCTGAAAATTACTTGTGACCCGCTGTTTAAAGGTTATACAACACTGATGTGTTACAAAATGCTTTTCCTGCCCTTATAAGCATCTTTCACTTTGAACGAAACCTTTTAATTCCTGATGACGGGTTTCTTACCGTAATGATATATAAAAATCGAATTGATGGATCTCACTTGGACAGTTATTCACATTACCTATAAACTGCTTTAAGTAGATCGTCCTCATTGATCGACGAAGAGCGAATGAACTTATTGGACAGTGTTCAGTCAGAACACCCACATTTGCGGCGATATTGACTTTGCTAAGAGCCAGTAGTTCGGAGGACCTCTTACGGTACACCCTGCTTGCATTTGTTGTGCGCACTGGTGGTGCCTTAGCGAACATAAATCGTCAGTGGCAACACATTTTAAACGCAGCTAAACGCGGTTTTCCAAGTCAAATCGTTTGCAAGAACCTCGTGGGTCGTTGCAACGCATGGCTGTGGCATATAAAGGTGCACACACGTACACACACACATTTACATATGCATATGCACACACTCAGCCAACAGAAATATTAACACTTTTACAAATAATCATCCACACACACTTACACATGTTACGTAAGAAAACCGCTGCACTGCAAAGCGTTCGCCATTTTCGCCAGCCACTGCCAGGCATTGCCATTCATCATATTTGACGACGCACAAGTGTTGCGCGTTGCAGCAATTTACGCCGCTGCTGCTGCTGTTACTGCTCCTCCTGCTGCCGTTGTTAGTGTTGTTGTCAGCGCTGCTACTGCTGTGAATATTGCCCTTTAGTTTTCATGGTGTTGGCTATAGCGCCACTCCCCCTATTCACTATGCATTGGTGAAATTAATTTCTGGTGTCGCAGTTGCCACTCTAATACTCGCATTGTTTTTGTGGTTGTTGTTGCTGTGCACTTTCCTGCCAGCGCTATCTTTGAGCGGCGATAAAACTTTCTCGGCCATAAACATCAAACCTCAACAGCCAAAAACCAGCGAATGGCAAAAACAGCAAGAACAACAAGAACAACAACAATAAAATATTGCAGCCAGCAGTATTAGCGCGGGTACAATAATTGCACCGCCACAACAACAACAACAACAACAACAAAAAGTGTGTATATAAAACTTTTCATTTTCCAAAGACCAAACAGCGAAGATGATTAGAAATGCGAAAGTTTCATGCCAACAACAATAGCAACACAGCAGTGGCAGCCGTGGCAGCAGCATTGTATGGAGGTGTGGCATATAGCAGCTAACAGCAACATATTTGTTGATTGCTTTGTTTGCTGCCGTCACTATGCCGCGCCACCATCGCCACCAGCCACCAGCACGGTGACATTGTATGCATAAGTGTTATGCTCAACGCCCGCACCGTAAACTCGACAGTGCCAAAATTGGCGGATGCTTTTAATTATGGCGACCGCTAGAATGAAAATTTTCACGCGGGCATGTGGCATGCACTAAACAGTGGTATATGTACGTGCAACACGCATACATACGCATATACAATACACACGTACGTACATATGTACGCGAAAAGATGAGTTTAATTGAAGAGTTTAGGACCGAGTAGGGAATTCAAAGCGGGAAGAATTCTTTAGACTTCCTCTAACCATGAAGTTCTCATTAGGTGTTCGGTGTGATGTATTAAGTGTTTGTGAAACACAGTGACATCTTCTTAAGAACATACCTCTGAGAGGCCATTAGACGGACTGAGTTAGTATATCTTAACGACGAGAAAGTCTGCCTTCCAAATAGAACAAGTTTGGATGATGAGGTTATAAAAGATCTTAATCTCAACCTTAGTTTTGAAGTACCTGCTTGTTCAATCAAAAACTTACGACAGAGTGATATCTGGGGCTCGAGGATATTAAGTAGTGTATGAGCAAGTCAAAGATTACAATCGTAATACTAGATGAAAACTCTAAGGTCTTCAACGAGATCTATATTAACTACACTGTATGTGTATCACTATTGTCACTATGAGCTTCAGAGAGATCATCATCATTTCGACTTCTTCACGTTACCACAATATAAATGATATTATCACTTACCTATAGCTCTAACTGAATTCAAGTTCTGATGAGAAAAATTATATTGGCTATTTAGATAACCTTTCATTGTATCTAACGTTTGTTGGTTTTATCGTACGTACAAAAAATACTTACCATTTAGTTTTTAAAGGTTTTGCGGATCTATGTTTTCAAATCAGCTATAATTTTCAGTTTGCGTCACAAAAAACTTGGAGACATTGTCCCTTATCAAATATTATTAGGTCCCCGAATAGAATACTATTTTTTATAATATTGATTATGTTCTCTCAGATGTACAAAAAGTACTAAATTTTTAACCACCGTTATACTTTACAGCCCTCCGCCGGGCATTCTTTTCTCTTCGTCGATGTTTATCACGACACCTCTTGATCTTCAGGCGATACCGAACAGCCTGACCAAACCACTTGTACTTGTAAATTATATTTATCTATAGTAAGATAGTAAGCCCACCAAAGTTTTCCTACTAGGTAATAAAAAAGTTATGTACCACCGGTTAAACACTCAAATAAGTTTACTCTGAAGGGTAGTAATTGCATAATTTTAGAACGTTTCACCAGAAGTTAATGATGCAAAGCTGATCAGCTACGTATCTGGGCGAGGGTGGTTCGGAGTATGTAACCCTACATAGCGTCTATTGTTCTATTATTTCTAGTTTCGCAAAATAAGTTGGATTGAGTTAAATACCATTTCTCTGAAATAGGAATTCCAAATGAGTTTGATGACTATCATAACTTTAGAAGGAGACCTGTGAACTCAATCAGATATCATCAGTCCCTTGAACGAACAGTTGAGGTAATCAAAAACAATGCCTTTGGAGGAGAATGTGCCCGCATGTTTGATCCCTGAATAAATTTATAAATAATCTCTTCTTTAGTAAAAATGCTAATTTAGAGAAGGAGTCTAATAGTTTTAATGTTTTTAATATGCTTAATACATTGTTTGTTGCTTCGTAGAATCTACCAACACAAATTATTTCGACTTGACACGTGTTTTAAAAATACGGCACAGGGTTTGGAACTTCTTCGCAAATACTTAATACCCATGTTATTGATCACTTCTAACGGTATTTTGCAGATCGTAGTATATTATGATTTCTGTCCAATAAATGTGGTTGTATGGATCTCAACATCTCTTATGTATCATATAAACACATATTTATTAATATTATCGTACGAAAAGACCATGTCGAGAAGACGTCATCACTGGTCAGGAGACGTGATTTTATGAATATGACGATATATATATATATATACATATATATATATCGTTTTAACTGATTCTTTGATTGTCAATTTCATATATATATATATATATATCAAAGAATCTGTCAAAACCCAAGAAACCAAAACTCTCACTAAATAGTAACTAGCTTCTTTTGGTTTTGTAAAAGAAGAGTAATTGGAAGGCGTTAATAAAAATTTGTTTCAAAATACTTACTAGCTTATGCTTTTATCAGTCCGGGTAATTTGATCAGATGTATTCCAAGATTGTTGGCAAAGATCACATTTCTAGTAGATGGGAGAAACCTTATCAACATGAAGGCACATTTTGTTTTTTTTTTTTACCACATTCCACTTACAGTTAAATAAAAAAGCCGTCAGTCCATTGTATGGCATCACAGTTCCTTTTTTGTTTTGAATTAGTTCATTAGTGACATCTTTCTATAAGCCCATACGATTGTAGTTTCATACTCAGCAGCATCTCCGCTGATCTTACAAAGGTCTCAAGGATCTCAACTTCATTAATTTTTGTGCAATTTGTCTTCCTCATTTTGTTAATAATATCTATATAACAGTAAATGTGATTGATGTAATGTCAAGAACAGACTTGAGCAAACCTTATTTCCATTGTTTCTGAGTAGTCATTCAACACGCTGAACTAGTCACTCATTGAATGTCTGTATGTATGTGTGAGTGTACAATGCATTCACATTAGTGTACGGTATATTCCCTAATTAACCGTTCAACTGCGCTCACTATTTTATATCTTTTTTCAACGCGCGCTCAAAACCAGAGTGTTCTTATATACATACAATGTGTGTGTAGGTGTGCGCATATGTGCGACAGCGTTTGCACCTCACAATGCATGTATGCGATTTCCGTGCAACACACTATTTGCCGCGTAATGTGAATACGCGCCAAAATGACAAGAATGCCAGGGAACTAACGCGCAAAGTGAATATTATGCAGCTAAACAATAGAGACAACAGCAGCAACAACAGCAACAAGCAGATCAGTCCAGCCCACGGAGTCAACCAGCAGCTGCTCGCTGATAACCCGCAACGCATTCATGTCGCATTTTGGCGTTGAACTTGGGCACTGAATATGATTAATGTAGTGGTTGCTGGTGTATTGTGCGCGCATCCTGATGACACGGCAGCGACAGGGCGGCGTCGTTGCGAACGCGCGCTGGGCGGTGTCGCGCTCGTGGGCGCTGCCAGACAAAGCACAGGTGCTGAATTGGAAGTGAGTGAATTAAGCGCATTGCTAAAAAAATGTCACCGTGTATGTGTGTATACTTTGCATTTGTATGCATGCGCGATTGTGTGTGTGTGTTCGCACCCGCATGCATATGTGCATATTTCATGAGAGGTAGTTTTGCTTTTATGTTAGTTTTTGTGCATTGGCACGGCGCATCACACCACCTGTGCTGCAGGATTAACTGGTACATATGCCGCGCCATTGTCTTTTTATGCACATGCTTGCTATAAGTATGCATTGTGAGTATGTGTGTGAGTCTCTTCAAAATGCTGCTGATCACACGAGGTATTTGTGTTCTCGCTGTTGCGCTGTACGCTGTACGCTTTATTTGCACTTGCCGGCGCGTTGCGGTGCAATGTGGTAGCGCGAATTTAACGCCATAACCAACAGCAACAGCAACAACAGCGCCGACAAGCAACGACTACCAGTCAGCCGGGCAGCCAGCCTGCTAACCAATCTACCGCAGTGCGCGCAACGAAGCGCGTTGTGACGCTCAACGCTTTGCGGTAATGCGGCAGTTTTGTTGTGCGCGTAGTGGGTGTACATAGCGGCGTTGTTGTTATTATTGTTGCTGTTGCTGTTGCATGTAAGCATGCTAACGCGCCAGATAAATACCCGAATTGTGAAAATCTGCAGTTATTTGTCGAGCCGGAATTCGTTGCATATGAATTCGAATTGAATACCTCAATGCAGCTATGCATAAATAGCTCTAATGTGCAGCCACACACGGACATACACATAACATACACTTATTTGCGCGCACTTTTGCACAGGTGACCACCTATGTATGTGTGTATTTATAGGCACTTATTCGCTGACCAAACTCGCAACTTTCAGTTCCATGCATTCCATTTGATGTTCTCAGTCATTTTGGTATATAATTTTGGTTTTGCTCGTTTCATCTAAAGTTTCGCAGATAGATATGTATGTATGGCAATATTCTGCGCACATATTACCGTTAGTTTGTAACAGTACCCATTTGTCCATAATAGCGTTGCGCATTTCAGATATTGCATTTAACTTCACTCCTGCTCTTTACATCTGTATGCGTGTGTGCGTGAAAGTTTATTCCCTGTCGGGAAAACAAATGGTTGAAAAATGTTTTGGATCTCAAGACACGAACAATGGAGCTAATATGTGGGTCACTCCGTTTAATACACAACATTGAGACATGGCTAAATAAATCGCACGGTGGAGTAGACTTTCGCTTTACTTCTTACAAGGCACGCCTATTTCAAATCATACTTGAAAGGATTCAAACACAAAGACACTCAACGACATATGAACTGATGATGACAGGAAGAATGAGCAAATCCAAAGAGGAAACGATGCTCATTGTCTTTTTTGACATCAAAAGCATCGGCCACCATTAATTTCTTCCTCCTGGACAAACCACCAACGCCAAGTTTTACATGAAAGTCCTCAAGAGACTCAAACGAAGGGTAAATTGTGTCTGACAAGACATCCCAGCCGATTAGAAAAGCTACCTAACCAAAACGGCATCCCAACGCTTCGTCAGACGCCCTATAGCCAAGATGTGACCCCCTCGACTTTTGTTTCCTTGCCTGAGAAGGCCGATGAAAGGCAAAAATTTTGAGATGACAGAAGGAATCCGAGCAGTAAGCTCCTCAGCTCTCAAAGCTATTCCGGGGATTGCTTTCCGTGACGCTTTCAAGGCTTGGAAGTCGCCCAGCCTCGACCCAGAAAGAGCCGTTTTGAAAGTTTTTAAAGAATTGTAACGATTAGTTCAATCTTGTTTTTTTTAATCGACTCAGTCCTATTACGGGACAAGCCCTGTATCGATGAGTCGTAGTGCTCATATTTCTCGCACTCTGAGATGAGCGGTTTTGTACAGATCAAATCGAACTACGCCTTCAAAATGGTGTTTACCTAAATAAGTCAATTACATATGTGGCATTCACGCTTTTTAAAGTGAATGGCAAGGGAGAAATAAATGTAGTTTTAAAAGTTCTGAAGAGATAGTTATCAGATTTGATTGAAACTTGGTTCATAATATTTTCATTATTTTCTCTTCATAATCTTTTAAAATTTGCGAAATTTGGCTGCATCAAAAACCCCTTTCTAGATGCCAGCCTCTTTTACTTTGGAATAAAAAATTAGTTACAAAACGTTTGTTTATAACTATTGTGCTCTTTTTCTTGCAAGGTCGTAGTTATTGGCAACCAAATGGCACAAGAACCGAAATGGGGACACTTCAGTGCAAGGTGTGGCGAATTCAGACCGTTATTAGTGGTCTTAATTATGGATGCTGATAACCTGTCTTAACCGTTTCATCCTCTCAGAAATAGCTACACCTGGCGAGCTCTGTATGGATTCGTTTCCACATTTTCTTCGTCCCGCAGATCATCTTTGATGCTCTGTGGATCCTTTGTAAAGATTACCCCCGCCTTCATAGCCTTATATGGCTCGATTGGAGAGGATTATCTATACTTTCCAACAGGGTACTTACTTTATATTTGCCTGTGTTAATGCACCAGCATCAAGTGACTCCACATTCGCACATGACAAAGCATAAATTACGCAATGCACTCGTACCGGTGCGTTTGCACACACCCTCATGTCTGTTCGTTGAATATTTGTTTGCTTGCTCGCTCGCTTTTCACCTATTCGTGTGTTTTTTCCTTCCTTCCATCCATATCAGCTGGCGAAAAAAATGTCTTACCATTGAGTGTGTTAATCTTCGTTTTTTGCGTCTTTGCTTGTTTTTATTTTTGGCGTTGTTGCTCATTGAAAATAGGTGCACTCAAAAAACGGCAAATATTTACCGTGTTGCCACGATTCTGGTTGACACGCCGTCGCTGGCATTGATCAAACAAAAAACCGTTGAGTCTCCTCTGCTTTTTTGGCACTGCAGATAAATTGATATGAACATATTCTTTGTTTACCCGCCACTCAGCGCTAGCTTGGCACTTGGGGGTATATTTACCATAGGTATGCCTGTTCTTTGTGTTGGGTGTTGACACTTTTAAACAACGTTGTATTTGTAGCGTTAATTCAAGTGCAGTGAATTTTCGAAATATTTACTATTCATTTACTGCGTAGTTATTAATTTCGTAAAAAAATGTCTTCCCCCCCTCCCCCCGGTTGGCGGATTCTATAAAATTAGTTATCCCTGTTACCCATAGTAGAGATATTTAGCACCAACAATTAATGGATTCCCTTACAATATTAGATTTTGATAAAAACTCCAAAACGCCATGCTACACAAAAACTCTATGCGTAAACGGTATACATTTGGTTGTTAAGGAAAAGGTAATATAGAGAGCTCCTCGCTGCTACTTAACAGCGGAGATGTCGATAATTGAACATAACCTTAATTTTAAACCTGCTTTAACGTCAATTTTTGGGCTCCAGCTCACCTTTGCCACGATATTCGGCCAACCAATCGTGTTTCCGGCTCATAAGCAAAGATCCAAGGCTCATCGCCAGTAATAATATGTTTCATGACATCCTGGAAGTCGGAAGTCATTACTTCTACTATTTTTCGAAAATAATGTCAACCAAGAAAAAATATATTTCGAGGAATGGGTTTTCGCGCGAAATTTAAATTGAAAACTTTTACTATTGTTTGGCCCACAGTGGTAAGGTTGTATGGGTAGAAGATAAATAATACAGAATTTGAAAAACTCTTTGCCTAATAAAGTCAGTACTGTGGTGTTTAATATACATGAAATTATCCGTTGAAAAATATATAAATTAAAAACCTTAACCATATACTTATAAGTATCATACATATTGTACAATGTTTGATGAACTGGAAAAAATAGTCAACAAGTTATTTAGATTGCGGTCAACAGGTTACATAAACTCTTAGTCTACGCCACATTCGTGGCTTGTGGTGACTGACAAAATGTCTAATTGACTGCGCACAGCGCCGATTGCCTATTTGACTGACTGGCTTCGCCCATAAAAGGAGGCCATCAAGATAATTATATGCGTGCATAGGTAATAACAGACAGCAAAATTTAACACCGCAGCTTCCCAGTAAGAAAGTTTTGAGTTGGTGAAATTTAGAGAGACATTTTTTACTTAAAACTTTTACGAAAATTAAATTGTAATTAATAAAATTGAAAGAAAATATATGGTATTTATACCAGCGATACGAAGTTTTCGAAAATGGAGATGTGTTCAAATATGGATAACATTATGTGCCATTTTTTCCAAAAATTGAATTTGATTATTCAACAAATCTACATTGAATACATCTAATGATTATAAAGAATTAATAAAAATCTAAGCAGCTTGTGAAAAATTTTTCTGCGGCACAAAAATTCTTACGACAGAGACGCTGTTAACTTATAACTGTACTGTGCTAAATGTGGCTGTTAAAAAGTTTTCTGTTATATGTATTTTTCAGATAATTTTTAAATATAAGTGCCAGTATACCAATTTCAAATATTAAAATATCTCATTAAAAAGGGAGTGGTTTACTTTTTATTGATTTTCCTACTGGGACATCACATTTTGTGTTCTTATTGGTGTATTTTTTTATAAACGAGCACTTCAGACAAATTCATTTAGCTAAAAACATTTGATGTTCCTGACTTTCGCCGGTAGATTATAATGTATGGTTCACATTCCACTTTGTGAAGGTATTTATGCATACACGAATGTTATGTATTTTACTGTTAACGGAGAAATATTTCCACATATGAGTTGAGTTTACACAACAGTTGTTGCCGCACTTTCGTCTTAACCCTTATATGCACGGAAAAAGCGATATATTGATTTTGGAGGTCCTGAAGAAAAAGAAGAAGTTAGAATTTTTACCAAAATATATGCGAGTTTGTATAATGCTATATTAGGAGCATTTGGATTATTGTACATGGCACAAGACAAAAACTGTTGAAATCGTAATACAACCACACCTACTTCCCATACATCAATTTTAAATTCCATTTAAAACTTTCACTTTCTACTATACAAATCAAGAATCAATTAATATATTAGGATAAGACTTTGCACGAGTATTGCTACCTTATGACCAAACATTTTCAAATGGAACCAAAACCAACAGTGCCTTATAACGATGCATTTTTGTGCTTAGAATGACTAAAAAATCGGGTGAAAACTTGCCCTAGACCCCCCTGCAAGTTGCAAGAGTATAAATTATTCCTTCACACTTGAACTGAGCCCATCCTTACTTTTTTATTAGAAACTAATTCATATGTGACCATATGTATTAACATGGGTTAAGTGAAATAACAACCACTAAGTCGCATTTGTTGTTGTGTAATTTTAATTATAATTATTGTTATGATTATAGTTGCTGAAGTCCACACTTTTTTATAAAAGCATTTTGTGGTAAGACCGACAAAACATGACATAACTGTTATGAAAATTAAAAAAAACGACTTTTGGTTTTCGTACTTTAATTGGGCGTATAGTAAACATAATTGATATTGAAAGTGAAGAAGGTTTTTGTAAATAAGCTCCTTTCATATATAGTAATATGTAAAGAGCCTACCAACAAGAACGACGGGATACTAAAACGAAATACAACACTCAAGTTTGTTCAAAACGAGTTCTATTCTTGTTTTATAATGCAGATAATTTTATGCCTTATACAAACGAATTGAACAAAATGCCGGCCAAATAACCACCACGGTTGCATTTGAATATTTAAATTCGTTTACGACCATCTTCGATGGATCGGCGCAGCGTTTCGGGTGTAATTTCGGCTATAGCGCTCTGATTTTTGTCTTTCCTGAAGCAGACTAGTATTTCACTCACCCCAATAGATACAAATGGACCTCTTATGAGGAAATGATTTATCGATGAATATGAATTCGTGAATTTTCGGAGAACGTGAATTAACGTAATAACCTTAGATAATTTCCAATTGTTTTCACAATGAAACATGATGTGATGAAATGGCAAACATTACTGAACTCAATGATGAAATTTGACATAAATTCGTAAACAAGCATTGCCGCCACGAGCTGTCAAAATCACGCCGTAGCTATTGGTAGACTCAGTACTTGCTGCATGTGTTTGTGTAGTATGTAAGGCGTCTGTCTGTATGTGTAATTAAAGTACATATGTACCTATGTCAATTGTCTTTTTTGCCTTTTTTTGTTGGGTTGTTGTTTAGGGTCACAACAAATGAATCCCTTAAGTAATTGGAATGACTACTTTGTAGCCAGACTTGCCTTGTAAATTGATAAGTTATTATCTATCGTATATTTACATCATTATAGTTCAATTGTAATAATTTCCATTAACCTGCTTTAATTTTATTACAAATTTTTGGAAGTAACCTGCCCTTAACTCAATTGCCTACATGTAATTAATAAATAATTATAGAGAGGTGCTTACGTTCCCCCCTCGCATTCAAATAAGAAAAGAGATTTTATTAGTATAGTGAGAAAGTCAATTGACAATTAATTTTTCAAGACTTAGCCTCTATTCCATAACATACAAGTACGTACATATGTATATCTAATAATATATAGTATATAAAATTGTCGTGCCACAGTATTTGTGGCCAAACTCCTCCGAAACGCCTGGACCGATTTTGATGACATTTATTGCGCGTATGCGGCAGGTCTGAGAATCGGCCAATTTTTCATCCCCTTAAATATTAATATCATTTTCTTTATTTTTTGGAGAAAATTGTATTTTTTTATTTTATCACTATTTTAATCGATATTCGAATGCAGCTGGAGATCATACAGGGTAAGGCTAAAAAGAAGAAATGCTTAGGAAAGGATCAAACGAGGTTAATTTACTCTCTTTTGTGTCATAAACGGTTTCTCAGAACACGCATTGGCCTTTTCGTATCATCTTGAAACTTTTGAGTAGTTCTAACTATCGGAAAGGAATTATCACTCATGCCATTTGTGGTTTAATATATAACAAAAGTTCAAGTTGATTGAGAGGCATATTAATCGAATATAATTATCGCATATCGATTTTAGACGTTATTTAACATTTTGTTTAAATTTTATAAAAAATATTATAAAGACTTGAAATATGAAAAATGTTTTTTTAGTAATATATGCACGACTAACAGATATTTCAACAAAAACTTATCTATTCCGTATTCCATTTCTATTTTACAAAAATATGTTTTTGTTGATTCAGTTTACAGAAACAAAAATGAAAACATCGCACCCTTTCACCAAATATGTAGCGGGTTTTCATTCTTCACTTAAATATTCTGATTCTAATTTCAAAAAAATATTATTTTTGCTTTAAGTTGTGATCCAGGCACTTTTATAATACCTTCTTGCCTTACTTAATGGTTTGCATATTGACGCATCAAGCAAAAAAGGTATAATGAGTGAATTTTTAATTTAATTAGCGAACGGCTCTCAATTGCTGCCTATTAATACCGCATTTGGGTCTGATTAACAAAGTATTTTTTACTAATTGGCCTGAAAGTAACTTTATAAGAAAAAAAAGAGAATTAAACTAGGCAATCTAGCTTCTTAAAAAAGGGTATTAAAAATGTTTTTTTAAAAGAAAAAAGCTTAAATTCGAGTTTGCCGTTTTTATGATAAAAAAAAATTAATTATTAAAAAGCTTGGTTACTTAGATACACAAAAACAAAGCTTCAAAGTTTTCTTTTTATTTCAAAGCAAAATATAATTAAGGAAGTGGTAAGTTCGGGTGTAAACAGGCATTATAAACTCTCTCAATTTACAAGCACCAAAGTAAAGAAAGTACTTTCAGGTGTAGGGAGAATTTTATATTAAGCAAGAAAGCATGTCAATTTCGGCTGCAAAGAAGCTTCGTAAATACAAAAGATTTCTTACAAAAGTTTCCATTCCGATCGTTAACTTTGTCTGGCAGTTATATGCTGCATTAGTCCGATAGCGGCGATTCTGACAAATGAGCAGCTTCTTGGTGAGAAAAGGTCGTGAGTAAAATTTCAGATCAATATCTCAGGAACAGAGGGATTAGTTCACATACAAACAGACGAGCATGTGTTAATCGACTCAGTTTGTCGTGCAATCATTTGAGTTACAAACTTCCTGGCGAGCTTAATATACCTTTTTCAAAGTATAATTAGTTACTGAAATATATTGTATGTGATATAAACTCAACCAAAGGGACTGTATTATGTGAGGAAAACAACAACAACAACAACAACAACAATCAGAAGTCAATATACGAATATTAGGCACATGGGGATTAGACCAAGGTTGAGAGCATTTCGATTATTTAACAATAATTTTAGCATTAGTTTCAATAAATCTACTTAATTTTGTTAAAGCAATTTCATTATACGTTCATTTAATATTGCCATTATATCTTGCAGACGTACTGTAGATGATATACATTTAACCGGAAGTCTGAAAATGTAGATTAGGTAATTGGGGGGTAAAGGACACATGAATATATGGGAAATAGATATTTCACATATTGATCAGTATAGACGCAATATAGTCTACCAGAAATTCAAAGGTCTTTTAGCTAGTGGCGCTAGTGGGCTATCTTAAAAATTCACATGCTGATCGTATGTCGTTCTAGGTCATTTGTGCTGGGGTCGAAATACATCTGTTTAAATGTCCCAGTTTTGCCCAGTTTACGATATCCTTGCACTTTTCTAAATATTTCTCTTCTGTCCGTTTGACCACATTGATTAACCTTTAGTCGATTTGTTGCCTCTCTCTAGTGGGTAGGTTCTCCAATGATGAAACCATCGTTTATTTATAGACGACATATACTCGCCTCATCTCCGTAGGTTCATCATCCGCCATGTGTGACCCCGGTAGTTTAAAAAAATATATAAATAAAGTAAAAAGAAATAAAATAGAATAACATAGAATAAAATAAAAGTAAATAAGAATAAAATAAAATAAAACAAATAAAATAAGTAAAATAAATAAAATAAAATAAAATAAAATAAAATAAAATAAAATAAAATAAAATAAAATAAAATAAAATAAAATAAATAAAATAAAATAAAATTTTAATTGAAGTATTTTTTTCATAACGGTAAATTTTGTTAAGCAATTGTAGATTCTGTCCTGTCCTCTCTGCATTAAGTTTACTGCTTTTTAAAACTAAAAAAGTTTTAAATTTAAATTTGAATAATTAATTAACATAATGGAATAAAATAAAATAAAATGAAATAAAATAAATTAAAATAAAATAAAATTTTAATTGAAGTACTTTTTTCATAATGGTAAATTTTGTTAAACAATTGCAGATTCTTTGATCTTCTGATTTTTAAAACTAAAAAAGTTTTAAATTTAAATTTGAATAATTATGTAATTAAGATCAGTTTCCTAGGAAATATATCAAAGAAAATGGAGCATAAAAAACATACTTGCAAGCGCCGCTACTTTCCACAAACAGGCATGTGCGGTAAAGTGGCCATAAATCAACATAGCAATTGTCAAAGAAAATATGCGAAATCAATAAATTCGTACAATTTATGTTGTATAACAGCGTCTTGAAGCACAATATGTCACCCACTTAAGTATTTCGTAGATTTTTAAGCACATATACATATATATATGCCTAAGTGAGTGTGTGTGTAGATAAGTATGTGCACGCGCAGCTTGCGCCAAAGCAATTCCATCATTCAATTGCTGACAGCAGTTCGATGTTCAACAATTTATATAACAAAATACACACACAAACACATACGTAAACAATTTATTTATTTATATATACATATGCGTGTGTGTTTGAGTGCTTCTTGCTTACGGCTACTATTTGCAACATAGGTAAGTGTAGTATGTCGCTAGAGTTTTAGTGTCGAACATTTCCAAGGAAATGCCATCTTTCGCTCCCCTGAGATGGGCACTTAAACGTACAACAAGTTTGTGTTTAAAATAAAATACATAAAATATCTACTAAGTGTGCGACAGCCGGCCCATGACACATGCCCTCATTTATCTTAATACGGGCCCTCGTGTGTGTATGCGTGTGCCTGTGTGTAGCTTGTATAGTCCTTCCTTAACTTTCCATCGCTCTGTTGTTTTTGTTATTTTCCACTTTGTTTTTCGCTTTTTCACGAGTTGTTTTCATTTTATTTCGTTAGATTTTCTATTCGTTCGCTTGTTTTGCTTTGTACGTAGCTTTTGTTGAAGCGCAACATTTCTCTCTCGAATCAATTAATTATTTATCGCTTAAATTCTTCTCCACTTGTCATTATGTCATTGTTTACTCGACATTGCCGCCACCACTGCCACTAGCTACTACTGGTTGGTGCTGCTGCTGCTGTCGTCGTTTTCCCTTGTCACCCTGTTGCTGTTTGCTACCTTACTTAGCCTTCGGCTGAAGGGAATCCTCACTAGCGTTGGACGCAGGGTCGGTCGGCTGGCTGGGTCTAGTGGCAGTCGTTAACAAAGCAGCACGCCATTCAGCCAGCCATTTGGTTTAACGACAACTAATGCGTCATTTCGACAGTGTGACGGCCGATTGGCTGGCGAAATTCACCGGCGGGCAAAGCTTCGAAAAAACTCTTTCAACTTTATCAATTCTCAATTGAGTTTTGCAGCAGCAAAAGAAATGTGCTTCTTAGACGCCTGACCTGGTCGTCTAGTTTTTGCTGCGAGCCATACACTTTTTCCCCTCTACTGTAGCACAGCGTGCGCACTAGCAATTGAGTGGCTGAAAGTGTATCTAAGCTTAAATTATCTCGCCGCTTTCGCTTGCCTTTCTGCAATTCCATCGATGCTGCTGTCAACGGCATTATTGTTGGCTGGTTGTTGTTATTGTTGCTGTGGTTGTGTACTTTGTGCTTGTTACTTTATATCTCACAGCTCATATGCTATTCGCCGTTGGCTGCCTCTGTTATTTTTCTGCTTTCGCTGCCTTCGCCTGCTTTTGGCTTCAGTTACATCCATTTACTTTCTTATTTTTAGTTATTCCGTCTTTCTGATTGCTGGTTTTGTTCTTGTTGTTGTTGTTATTGTGTCACTACTGTTATTTGTAGCTCTTAGGTATTTTCTTAAGCAACAATTGAAATCCCCAATTGACAAAAAGAAAACGACAACATCTTAGAACATACGCTAGATAAATTCATCAGGTGAATGCCAAAGCATCTTTGTGTGCCTGTGTTTGTCTTTAAGTGCATACCTACCATGCTTATAAATGAAGTTGTGTTGATAGCCAGCAATCTAGTAGGAAACAGTTAACAAATGTGTGACTAATGATCATCGAGTGGTTATAGCTAAGGTCTTGAATGCCTCAGGTGAAAAATTCTGGTATGTAGAGCATTAATGTTTAGCTTTTTAGTCTTGATAGTGATAGTCTGTAACAGATGAAATGAAAAATGATGCTTGAGCAATACAAAAATAAGTCGTGTCTGCAACGGATTGTGACTTTTGATAAAAACTAGATACACTACTACATCTGGAACCTGGTCAACGAGTCAAATCAATAGCAAAGCTGAAAATTCATTACGATAAAGTAATGATCTGTAATTGCTGAGATCGGAAGGGCGTATTGTATTATGGTTTTCCAAAATCAGCAGTAGCTATTTATGAGAAACACTCGAAATACAGACTAAACATGAGACAGTACTACTATGTACCTAATGTTGCAAAACCGGTTAAATAGGATTTGAAAAATTTTGTCTTACCCGCCCCTATTGACCAGATCTTGCCAGAAATATGAGATAATATTATGCGTTCGGATGACCAATACTTTAACAATTCTGCTATACATGTTCTTCTTGAATAAATGATAAAATTTGGAAAACCTTCATATATTGATATATACCCTTCTTTCTTATCGCTGGAGTAACAACTATAAACACATAACCTAATTAGATTCGTAACTTAGTCATCCTCGAAGAGCTAACCAAGTACTTATATAATCGATTTATCGATAAAGTCACATAAAACTAACACTTCTAAGCCCAGTTCAAGTTGGAAGATACTACATTGGTCGGATACATATATGTATATGTATATAATTTAAAACCGTAAAGGACTTGTTCCACAAACAACTGTTTTCAAAATGTGCCTAATGTACTTAGATCACAGGATGTGAAGAAGTTATGGAACTTTATAGAAATAGTGGATAAAGTGTACAACCAGAAATGAGCAAACGCAATAATTTGTTTGCTCCACTTGCTGTGTGGCACCTAGCCTCGTCTTGGTGGAATTAGATGTTATCAAGATCACCTTTCTCAAATTGAAAAAGATGATTTTCAGTGATCTATACCGCTCTTCATTGACAGCAGCGATGTCACCTGCTTCTTTTCGAAAGAAGTATGGACGGAATAATGATTCCATCAAACTGTCAATTTAGGTGAATATATTGGTTGTTCATGAATATCTTGTGTATTTTCTTCGCACCAGTATTGACAGTTTTATTTATTTACTGCACCAATCAGAAGAAAGTGAACCTCAAGAAGAAGATGATTTTCTTAATTAATTATTATTATTTTGGCAATAAAATTGATTAATGGGAAACGTTGTTCTTGCGTATATCTTTCGATCGTCGAAACGACATTTAGAAGTCATACCATCCTTATTGGAAAATCCGATATTAATAAATTCCACGAAAGTAAGAACATTCCTACTGGGCATGCTCCATAAAAAGACTCAGCACAGCATTTACCTCTACGAAAGTCAGTTAGCTAACGATAGCTAAAGCACATTAAATAGGCCGTCAGTTGGCAGTGCAAGGCATTCCGCAAGTCACATAGCGAATGTTGTCCTTCGCATTAGATCAAACGACAATTGAATTTGCCATGTTAAAGTTTATATCGATGGCCATCTAAGAACATACAACAACGGCAACAAACGGCAATATTTTAATGTATGGAATATGTTACAAATAGCGAGAGTAAGAAATAGCTGTAATTTTGTAAGGCAAGTGAGTACATTTATAAGGATATAATCAAACGGCCTCACTCGAACATACAAACTTACTGAGTGTCTTATGTGGTGAGAGGTCATATGGCCAAACATGTGAATGTACTAATGCCAACCAACTGCGCAAATCTCTTTTACTCTATTTTCGATAGCAGAAATTGATTTTCTTAAGTTTTAGGGATTTCGATTTTCATTAATTTATTTGTTAATGCTGTTATTTATATTCTTGCCAACAATTAAGCAAAAAACTTTCTCTTGGAAAGTTGGTAGATATAGTCGCACTTTTTATACTCTTGCAACATGTTGCTACAGAGTATAATAGTTTTAGAATATAAAATGTTCCCTTGAAACCTAACTTAGCCCTTCCTTGTTAATTTTTAGTAGTTAGTAGAAGTTTTACTCATGAATCATGAACTATCAAAAAGCTAAGTGACAAACTGCAACTGAAATATAAGTTTTCTAAAGGTCTGCGAAGTATTCGGTCCAATGTATCGACGTAGTGAAGTCTTTTGGTTCCCCCTTTTCTGATAGTTGCTGTAGATCGCATCTTGTGAAATAACAAAAGTCATCAGAGACAGTTCTCTTTTTCTTCGAAGCAGTTTCAATAGCTGTAAGCCTTCCGTGGTCTTTGGTGTGTACATGATGACACAAATTTTATCAGAGCCTAATGTTGGTGGAAAGTGCGAAACAAAGTCGCCATCGAAGGGGGAGTGTCATCAGTCAACGCATTTTTGGAATTTAGTCGGTTGACAAATTCGAGAACTACTCAGCCGAAGTGAAATTTTAAATTGTTGAAAAAACAACTGTGTTTTACCTGAGGAAACGTATGTTACCCCTTAACAAAACTTTGATTCCGGTTCGGCTAAAGTTTTGACAAATTTCTTTTAATATTTTATGTTTGCAACAATAAAAAATTCTAATAAAATATTTAATTTAAAAAAAAAAAAATTGTTGAAAAAACAACTGTGTTTTACCTGAGGAAACGTATGTTACCCCTTAACAAAACTTTGATTCCGGTTCGGCTGAAGTTTTGACAGTAGCCGTTAGCGAGAAAAGATGGTGGCTAAATACTTTTTAAGAGCCCTAATAAATATTATCTTGAAGTGGGTAACTGTAACCTCAAAATTCATGTTATTCTGGTTTTAGAAAAAATATCTTGTCGATTTCCGCTTCTTGAAAATTTTCTCGGCAGATTGCTTTGTACTGGATTGTACTCTCACATACAGGTACTATATTATACAAAGCAGAACAGTTTTGTATACATACATTACGTATGTTATATATTAAATTATTTCTGAAATTGAAAGTTCTAAGCCCTTGACTGGTTGAAAACTAGCTGAAAAATAAACCAATTACATAAAATTACCAACACTTTTCTATTTGTGTATATTATCCTCAATTCTTATGCTGTCTTAATTCGGGGCTTTTGGGGCTTTTATGCCCCAACATAAATATTCTAAGAAAAATATAGATAATATTTCCAAGTAACTCCCCTTGCCTAGCACTTCCTACTCATAATTCATCAAAACAAAAGCGCACTCAGGTGAAAATCAAATCAGAATAAGCGAGCGCAAAGTGTTACAAACTTTCAGCAAAATATTAAGTTTCCTGCGATTAAATGCTTGAAAATGATTAATGACACGCAGACACTACAAGTGAGCCAGAAAAAAGACACAAAAGTTACTTTGTATATTTTATTCGAAAAGTTTGTGGCGTGGCAATATACAAAAACCACGAAGAGTCGGTTACTTGCAGCGATTCCAAGCAGAGTTGAATGGGAAGATTTTTGAAAAACATACCCATACATACATATTTGAGCACTTAATCACTTCTCGTGCCAAGTCGGACGTTTATTTGAGTACCAAAATGCCTAACGAATAATTTAATGCGGCTTCGATTTCTTATTATCGGCTGGTCTTTGGTTTCCCGTGGAGGCTTGCATTTCAATTAGCAGCAATCTACCAGGAAATTGATATGTATCCTTAGTAAATTAGGCACTATAAGTATATGTGTTTGTTTGGGTGTGGCGGTCGAGAAGAAAAATGTCCGTAACAAATTAAAGGATAACAATTTGCTGGTGCTGTGTGATGGCACGCTCGTTTTTCTTCTCGACAATTGCCGGCCACTCAATGCGGGACATTTTGGTATAAAGCAAGAAAAATTTGTCAAGCGGCAAGGTCAATGGTAAAGCGGAGAAGCAATGCAAATCTATTTTAGTCGAAAATAAGGCCAAAAAACTAAAGAGACTGTGAGTATGGCAGGCATTCCGAACCTAATAAAATCGCCATAATAATCAGAATGCTGCGTCTTCAATTGTAAGTACATTTATATCACATGTACATTAGGGCGGTTCGAAAAAATCTTAAGTTCGGGGTTTCAAGTCCCAGCTACTCAATAGTTTTATTCCGTTAAAAAATTATTTATGTATGTAACTCGTTTATGAGCCATAGTCCTAAAAAGTCTACATACGGAGATTAAATCAATAAATATTAGAATACTTTGGTCTTTTTGCGACACACCATAACTGTCATCAATCATTCCCAAAAGTTTTAAATCTTACTTTGGGCTATATTGCTCTAGAGCTGGAGGTAAAAACTCCACGAAATTCAGTAAAAAGTTCCAAAAACTTAAGAACCCCCCTAATATTCATATATGTATATCCCACCTAAAAAAGCTTTGGTGAGAATATGATTCAGCATCAATCTGTTGTCTGCTCTGTGCTGAACTATTTGTCCACCCTTAATGGCGGCGCCTTTTCTGTGAAGTCTTCTACGAACCCTTGGCCTTTGACTTTGTACATGTGCACTTTCTGCCATAGAAATAACAGAAATACCTACGTTTGTATGTGATTATGTGTAGAATAAAATGCAAGGGTGTCTTGCTTTCCATCTATATGCCAGCAGTAATTCCAACTTGACCTTCCCTTAATCAATTATGAATGAGATTTATGCGCATTAAGACATTGAAACATGAGAAGATCGCAAAGTTATTTCCTGCTTATTATTTATCCTTGTGATTGTTTATTTTCTTTTTAGTTGTATTTTGTTTCACTTAGTTCGGGGAGGGCAAAGTAGAGAAGAATAATAAAAGAAAAGCTGAAATGCGCTTAATTCTTGCTTTCCTCCTTTTTAGATATACCTTAGGTACGTTGAAGAAGTTTGCACCCGGCAACTTTATCTACAGTTCTATAATGACTCATATATGAATGTATATTAAAGCGGGTCGATTTACAGAGAGCCAAAAAAATTAAAAAATCGTGTATACTGAAAATGTTCTACGGCTCTTACTGAACAACTTTGCCTAAGGGATTATCGATCTAAAACCGGCGAGCGAGCGATTTTTAAGGTGAAATTTTTTTAGCATTTTTGAGATATCTAAATGTACTTTAATGCATGGATTTTGATATTATACTGATCATTTGTCGAAACACATAATGGTTTGTCAAAAAAGTCTTGCGGTATTTTTATTGAATTTTTTTTTTTATTGAAATTTAAATGAATTTTTGATGACTCATGCCCGGCTCTTGACCGATACTACGGCTGCTACTATGCCGATCTCTTTCAACCAATTCAGCGATTTTATCGCAAATTTCGACGACAGACCTTCCGGAGCGTGGCACATCCACCTCTACACCAGAACGAAAACGTTGAAACCATCGTTGTGCGGTGGAAATGGAAACTGTATCGGGTCCATAAACTGCACAAACTTTATTGGCGGCTTGAAATGCATTTTTGCCTTTATCGTAGTAGTACTGTAAAATATGCCGTCGTTTCTCTTTATTTTGCTCCATGTTTGCGACGCTATAACTCACGAACGACTTAAAAGAAACGACAGCGCGTGAAATGAGCTTTCCAAAAAGCTATAGCATGACCCGATGCGACGAATAAAACTAGAACTACGCGCTTTCAGCGCCAACTAGCGAAAATACCGCAAGTCTTTTTTGACAACCTAATATCTACGATTCAACCGTTTCTTTAAATTTTTTAAAATTCGCCTAAAAAATCTTTGTCTCGAAACGGATTTTAGTCTCTTAGGCGAAATTTTTCGTATAAACCAGTTTATAGTGAAAAAATTGACCCGCTCTACTGTGTATACATACATATTGACAGACAGTTTGCCTAACTTAACCTACAATCAAGCAAAGTTACTGCGTTTTGTGCTAAAAGTTAGGTCACAAATTGACAGCGCGAAAGGAATAATGTTTCATGCACTGTTGTTACATTATTTCGCTGTAACATGGATTATCGCCATTATTTTTGCAATAAATTTTAGTTTACAAATGCTTTTCTGGAGTTATTGGAAAAAGCTGGACAATAACGAAGAAAAGTAAAATGCAATTCTTTCCCTTTATGCGCGATTTACAAGGTATCGAATAACAATCCTTACATTTATAGGCCTGGGGCTTTTCTGAAAAAACTATAAAATGTAATTGAACTCTATAAAGTTTTACTGATCCACAAAACATCTTGGTAGACTCATCAACACCTGCGTTAAAAAACAAACAACTAGAAAAAACGTTTCATGAATGTAACTCGAAGGCTGACTAAAACTTGCTGAGAGTTTTCATATTTTCTCAGTAACAATAGGCAGAGTTTAGTTTGTCGACCCTTTTGTCTTTCATGTATATAGTTTTTTTCTATTATTTCAAAAATCCTTATGAATACTATCACTTCTTTCCAATATTCGTTATCAAAAGAAATGTCAGCCTTAAATCTTTAAAATGTAAATCTAATTTAAAGGACACCTTCGGTCAAATTGTAAAGGAAGAGTTTGAGCAAATAGGTAGAGAAATCTGAGACGAATAAATTAAGTAAATATATGCCTCAAGTAATTAATTTAATTCTTGTGACTAGTTTAAGATAGATATCTAATAATAAAACCTATCGAGTACTGATTACCGAAGAATGACTTTAGATTCAATCGACTCAGCAGGAATAGACAAAGAGGAAGCCTTTTATTTCTATATATTGGAATAATACCTAGTCTTTTGTATATTTCTCTTTATGTAAGAGACTTTAATTCCAAGTGGATGAAAGTGAGCGTGATGCGCTACTCATTTGCTGGTCATACGCACAAAAGCAATTTCAGTTTTTCCCTATGCAAAACCTTAGTTTGATCTTTGTTTCGTCCATTTTCACCATTTACCGGTTAAAATTTTCTGTTAGCATACATTATTAACATTTCTAGTTTGCAGTCGTCTTTAAACTTAAAGGTCTCTCAATTTTACGACCCATATTAGCACAAACCCTTCATTATAGGTACCTTCATTGTGGATACACCAACATAGTTCCAGAAAAAAAATACTTCATATTTTCCCGAGAGGTCACCGGAAACGGCGTCGCAATGGCGAGATTAAAATAATTTTTTCTAAAAATTTCAGAATTTTTTTCTTAATAGTGTATTTTTGTAAAAATAAGTAATGAAGTACCTTCAAAGTAATCCCCAGCAGATATAATGCACTTTTTCTAACAATTTTTCCAGTTATTTTTGTTATACCTTCAGCGAATTTGGTTGTATTTCTGCGATGAACTGAAAACGTGTTCCACGGAGAGGCAATTTCAGTTTAAGGAACAAGAAAAATTCACACGGAGCCAAGTCTGGTAAATACGGTGATTGATCGACAGTATTATTTGCGTTTTTGGCTTTAAGGGGGTATTCTACTCTAGAAGAATGAATTTCAGATAATTTTTAAAGTGTTGTAAAAAAAAGGCAATTAAAATTTTTACCATCCATTTTTTTATGGTGATTTTATTGATATCTTAAGAGTACAGAAAAAAAATTTACAAAAAAATATTAAAAATTAAAATAAATAGAGACAGGTGTAAAAAAATGGCGCATCCTGGTGACATTGATCCTGACTCTCCTGGTGGTCTGAAAAAAAAATCAAAAGAAATTCTTAATCAGTAGGGATGCTGTTATAGTCCCTAACTCATTTTTTACCTTTTTTTTGAAATTCCTAAATTTTTTTAAAATAATAAAAACAAAAATTTTGACACGATGCTGATAAGAACGATAAAGGATTATATAAAGAAGGTTCGCACAAAATTTCAAGTAAATCGCTTGTACAGAACTTGAGATAATGCCGTTACCGTGTGGAAAAAAGTAGTTTCGAGAAAAACGCGTTTTAAAAATTCGATACGGCCGAACCGGGCTAGGTACTGCGTCACTAAAGAAACTGTAGCTCTTAAAATAATTTTAATTTTTAAAAATCCTTATGAGGGTATGTTCTTTTGGGTCTAAACTTTAAATATATAAAAAAAATCTAATTTTTCAAAATTCTAGAGTAGAGTACCCCCTTAAACTCGGTTATAATCGTAATATTTTTGAAAGAAATTGAACTTTATCGGTACTCGTCCAGAACGAGGCATATTTTCAACGATCTCTCCACCTTCTTTGAAAGCTTTGTGCTATTCGTAGGATTGTGTTCATCTTAAGCCTTTTCTAACATTCGCAACGATTCCGCACACGATATGTGGTAAGAAATATAAAATTTGAGACAAATGCCTTGTGCGATATTTTTATCCATTGTAAAAATCTCAACGCACTACTAAGATTGACAGATAGCGTTTATAATTGGCAAAATAGTTAAGGTACCATCTTATCAAAATACATTTATGCCTATATACAATGTATGCCTATTTTCGGCTTAAATTGAAATTATTTTAGGCTTGAGAAAACACCCTATCAATGAATATAGTTAAGTTCTCCGCCAATTGTATCTATCTGCAATATTATAGTAATAACTGTTTACGTTCTCAAAAAGTACTCGTCAACTGCATGTTTATGAAGCATTGCAAAGAAATCTTTCTTCAATAAATAAATAATTGAATAAATTCAAAGCAAAGGTGACAATAAATCCAGAAATAACTAAACACACATAGAAGAATATATTATCATACATGAACAGCCATCTTCTTAAGACATCACATTGAATATGTATGAGTATTTTATAAATATTGCGCAGTCATTGACAACCTATTTATTCATGCATACCTATCTAAAGATATTTACCGTTGTTTGGCTTCGATTCTTGGCATTGTGTGAGAGAGCAGAAAAGATGCCGCAAGTGCTGCTTCATTTGTTTACACTTGAAGGTTTTATAGATTCTTTCTTTCTGCACCCTAACTCACGATGCCAATAGAATTGAGAGTGTTTTGACGAATCTCTCACACATGTACATACATATGATTGTATTGGTAAATACATGTCGCCGTATTAAAAAGCATTAATGTTATCATGCAAATAATTTATGAATAAGTTGGTAAGAGCTTGTGTGTTTGCGCTCTTCAAGTGAAGTCTTGCCGCCCTCCGACTTTTCGTTTTCACGAAAGATTTGCTGTGGCAAGGAAATCGTGTGAAATCAATTGTTAAAATATCAATACATACATATCAATGTATCAAAGCGATATTAAGTAAACAAAAAGCGAAAAATTAATGTAAACATACGCACACATACTTACACACATGCACGCAAAAATATACAGGTATTTGTTGATGCTCGTAAGAACACGGCTTTCCTTAAGCTTTCAGTGAAAAAATGTAAGTGTGTGTGCATGATATATCATATCTTGTATAAGCATGTGTGCATATTGCTAAGTACGTTTGTGAACATCGTATATATTTGCCATATATTTACATTTCACTTAAAAGTTTACCTCCCATACTTCGGTGCCTTCTTTATTGGCTTAAGTGCGGGGTAACTGTGTATGATTTTACACGTGTTTGCTTCATTGAATTCGCATCTACAGGCAGTGATAGGCGATGATCATAATACTAATATGATTTGTTTATATCATGTCTATATTTATGTTATAACGGTAAATAAAGTTGAAAGTTTAAGCGGCTTAAAAATGTGAGTTACTAATCCCTAAAATGTAAGACAGTTAATCGATTTCGTGGTTTTGTTTGTTTTTCGTGAAATTTGGGGAGTACAGTCTGATTATTGAGCAACAGTTTTGATGAAAGAAAGTGGCAGAACTTTTAGAGAGACAATGTGTATACGTATAGTATATACATATGTATGTGATTTACATAGTATGTATATGAAAACTCTAAACTATCGCAGTCATATTCAAATGTTAGGTTATGAATTCGTACACAACAATAAGGTTAGTTTAGGTTAGGGTATGTTAAGCGATCAATGTAGTTACGAAAGCTCGCAAAAGATCTCATTTGGATTGCTGAGAACGTAGATTCGTTTTTAGACCTAAAAATCTTAGGTGTGTTGATTATAATTATCACAAATTTGTTGAGATGCCTTACATCGATTTCCGCTTTTCCTCCAGATTCGTCGAAAGTATCGTTGCGGATATGTTTCAACGTCAATCTTACAAAAGCTGCACATGTAGGAGAAAATGGCTCGAGAGCTTCACGCAAGAGAGAACTAAGGCCTAACGCGTTTTCAATCTAATGAAAAGAGGTCTTCAGTGCACATCGGTTTTGTCGTTTTTCGCGTTTTCCTCCACGACCGCGTGTCCTTTTGCTATTGATTGAGTGGGCAGACACTTCTTGTCTACCTATTTTATTATCGTATTTTTACTTACATATATCTTACTTTATAAACTCACGCAGTTCAGTACGATACTTGAGCGAATCATATCTTGGAGCCATTTACTACAGAACTGTAAGTACACGAGAGTACTATTAAATATATGATTTAGAAATTTTTTAGAAAAACTTAAAGAAACACCTACCTTCTTTCGTTTGTCCGTCTATCGATTAGATCCAAGCGGCTTTATAGCTTTCAAGATTAAATGCATAAAATAAATAAATAATTATAATTGGTAGAAAGTGCTATTGAGGCCTAAAGCACTGTCACCCTGATCGCTATCACAATTAGCCCACAATTTAGTAATGCCCGACAGTAGGGACCACGTACCCTAAGCAGACTTCGATTTTATTTGCACCACTACAGCAAGAGACATTTATTAATGTAAAGTGGACGTATTCTGACAATTCCATATCGGACTCGTAGTTTCGCTTTGACCTTGTGGTGAAGCGACATCAGTTGGCGACTCAATTCTTTCTCTACAAGTTATTGCGAAATTAAATAAAAAAAACTTTTATATTCATATTAAATACGGTGGTTTTTGATGAGCACAGATGCATCGAAAAGAGATGAGATAGTAAACATATTAAGGAAGGAAAGGTCTCAGGACGGTACTAAGTTTAAACAAGAAAGTAGGGGTTAAGTTCGGGTGCAACTTACAAGAGCCAAAGCCATGGAAAAACTTTATGATGTGAATCGTCAAATAGAGGATCGGAATCTAAGCAATTTTATATATACATTTACTCTATATTACTCATATACTGACCGACATATTCGGCATAAGATTTGTTAGAATTACATTATACGTACATAGTAAATGGGAGTTGGGGTAATATTGAGCCGATTTCATCTACTAGCTATTATTATACCACATACTAAAACATGTTCCCAGGTTTTTATAAAGGTACCTCACATACAATCACCAATCACATGGTGCAAAGACAATTGGAAATTCGAAAATCTTTATACGAGGTATTTGGGGGCTCAGGGAAGTATTTACCTGATTCGAACTGCAGTCATGAAAGTATTTTCCCTGAATTTCAATTGTATAACGCATACATTGACCGATATTTTTGGCCAAAATTCAACTATAGGTGCTGGGGTCAGCATAATCGGTATCTAGGGACTTGAACGGCTTTGGTTGGATTTCGACAAATTTAGCTCATAAGTGGCCACACTATAAATTAAAATTTTATCCCGTTATGTTAATTATTTCCCGATTTGTGTACTGGAAAGTCAAAAAACCAAATGGAATTTAAAATTGTGTTATATGAGAAATAGGCTTGGGCTTAGCCGATTTTTGCACTGTGACATAGGATTAGGAAAAGCATGCATGCCATGTACTGAGTTTAGTCGAAATCTGTCAGTCGCGTCCGGAGATATGGGATTTCACCAAAAAGTGGGCGGTGTCAGGCCCCATAAAAGAATTCTCAAAACATCTCGGTGGTAAAATTTGGTATAGATTTGTGGGCGTGGCAGTGGTCCGGTTACACCCATCTACGAACCCGTCGCTCTAAGAAACCCGCATACCAATTTTCATCAAGATATTTCAATTTTTATTCAAGTTACTGCTTGCACGGCCTGACGGGCGGTTCACCGATATTCGGTCGACATAATCGCCGAGAAGAGTCGGTAATTCGAGCAACCATGGATCTGTTTCCCACAACGTTTATTATGAAGGGTAATACGCATATGGAATTTAACATCACTAGACTATTTTTTGTTGTATTATGCGAAATCGCCCCAAACGATTGATGCCTGTGAAAAATTGGACCACCAGCGCCCAAATCGATTTCCAACATGATGCAAACCCTCATCTTTATAATAAAGCTAACATTAAATTAAATGTGTTTTATTTCTTCTTGTCTTACAAATAAATAATATAATAATCTTTACTTTCATCAAGTTTTACAGCCAGAATACTCCAAACTTTATCAACTAAAATCAAAGGAGCTAAGTAATTAAAATTTTAAACGGTTTCGTTTCATGTTAATAATTCTTGAAGCCGTTACAAAGCACCATATAAATTAAGTTTTAACAATTTTCATGAAAATCATAAATTTGCACTAACTATATATGGAACTTTCACATTTCTAAACTAAATTCTAATTATTAGCAAATTTTCGCAATTTTCAATATAAAATTTAATATTCACGCAATGACATTATTCATAAAAGTCGAATAAATCTTAGGAAAAATTTGAGATTTGCGCTCGTATTAAAAACGCGCACACAACCGCTCAGCCAAGTATGAAAATATAAGCGAGTTTGTTGGTGTTGCTATTTGCTATTTGGTGTTTTTTTGTTTTTTGCACAGCACTTCCAGCAAACGGGGTCAGGCCGTTAATTTTGCATGCTGTACAATAGGAAAAATGTATTTTAAATTATAACGCACGAAAATAGAGGAGCGTGCACAATTTTGCACCCAATAGATGTCGAAGAGCGAGCGGTGCGCTCGGCAACTATGCTTTCGGGCAAGCATTATGGCGGCCCATAAGCCTTGCAAGGCGACATAATTTTGCAATTAAATTCTGTGCTTGCAACAATGGGGCACGAAAATGCACGAACACACACACTCGCACTAACACAAATTGTTAAATGTGGCGAATTTCGTATGCATGTGTATGCGCATGTGTGTGTGGCGAATTGACCGCAGGGGGTTTGCTTAGAATGAGAGCGAAAAAAATTAGTTTCTTTTTTTTGGCCAGCGTCGTGCAATAATTGAAATAGAAACCCCAGTAAATTTTCCTATGTTTCTACGTTCTTCTGTATGTGTGTGTATGCTGGTGTGTGCGTGTAATAAATTTTCATAAAATGCACTGCTATAATAACAATAGACGACTGCCGTGGCACAGCGACTAAGTAACAATAATGCAAACAATGTCTTATAGCTACAACAGCAACAGCAACAACAAATTAACCAAACTCGTTGTGGCGACTTGCAATTGCTATTTTTTTATGTTGGTGCTGCTGGGCATTTGGTGTAGTCACCATATATGCCTTACAGTTGATTCGAAAGGTCACAAGTAGTTGAGCATTTAAAGCTTTACATGCGGCCAGTTCCACTGCACACTTCCGTACTTTCTTCTGGACTAGGCTGGCGACCCTTCACACAAGCGCCGTCCCATAAATTGGTATGCTGCATTTATAATAATTAATTGTGCACAAATAAAAATTCTGTGTGTTACATGAAATGCCGAGCGCAACCACAAATACACTCATACATATCAGCTCACCAGCAAGCTTGTAGAAGATGTCTATAGTCTACGGAGAAGCTGTTCAGCTCGTCTCGGAACGAGCGAAATTATTGTGAGCTTGCGAATGGGTTAGGCCAAGTCAAACTGCCTGAAATGCTTGCCACTATTTTCACTGCTTTTTTATGGCTCTCCTACTAGAGCTCCGTATTTACTTTCCACAGGGTACCACACCATAAACTTAATTATTTTTCAGCCGTTGTTTGCAGGCCTACGTATTCTTAAAACCAAAATTTAAGTTTGCCACATTTATGCTATATGAACTCTTTTACTGTTATATACAAGTATGTTAAGTCAAACAGAGCATGCAACTGCAATTGTTGCAGGCTTATGAAAGCCTGGATGCTCCATAAACAGTTGTAAAAGGGCCTACAATGAAACGAAATCCTTGTAACCTTGTATAACTTAACGTATGCATTTATGCGTCCAAATACTTGGCACTAACGCTTCAATGTGGAGGATGGAGTCATGTGTAGAAGTTCACGCAAGTAAGGAAAGTTCTCTGATCGCCATTCACTTGGGAGTGGCCAGAAACGATTCTTTTACATATGACTCAAGCAGCTCACGACTTCCGGTTTTAGACCAAGTATCCTGCCAAAGAACATCCGTTCAATAGCGAGCTAAAGTGAGAAGGCGAAATATCCCCTACACAGGGTTATACGCTGGGTTTGGGACCCGCCACGTAAAAAACGCTCCCAATTAAAGATTACCAGCTGCCTCGGATGAGAGACTCCCTTTTGATGACGACCACAGCAAACGAAACAAGGATTATGATTTGAGGGCATGCAACTGGAATGTCCGCTCCCTTAATTGGGAAGGTGTCGCTGCCCAGCTGGTTGATGTCCACGTTAGTGTGAAGGCTTACATCACCGCCGTCCACGAAATGCGATGGACGGGACAAGGACTGAGGCGCAAGTTTGTTGTGCGATTCGTGATGGGGGAGAGATTCCGTCGCCGAGTACTATCATTCACTCCGGACAAAGAAGGTATCTTTGACACTATGGTCGGTCCGAGGTCCTAACATCGACTCGCACCACTAACATGTTACAACCAAGATTCGCACCCGCCTCTGTGCAGCAGAAAATACACGTCAAAAACACAATGAAGGTACGACGTCGAGAAGCTGCAATCACAACAGATAGCCGAACGATTTTCTACTTGACTTGCACTCCTGCTCTCTGAGAGCACTCATCAACAACTCGGGATAAGGGAAGTGTCGGACGGCATTTCAAACTCCTTACATACAACTGCAACCAAAACCATTGGTTTTCGGAAATTGCAGAAGAACAGCAGGTACGACGAGGAGTGCCGTGTCGCAGCGGAGAAAAAACAGACTGCTTACCTCGCAACGTTACGATCGATTACGATCGACCACAATACGTGCGGGATGGGATAGATACCGAGAGTTGAAAAGGGAAGCGAGGCGCATTTGCAGACAGAAAAGAAAGAGGCCCAAATGCGTAAGTACCAACAGCTTGACAAGCTGACAGCAGGAGTAATGCTCGAAAATTCAACGAAAATATGCGGCGGCTAACAGAAGAGGTGATTTAGCGACCGACGCTCAATGCATACTAAAATTATGGAGGGCCTGTTGAATGGCAGTGAAAGTACAACGCCAGAAGAAGGCGAACACAATTCCCCAATCGATGACGATGGAGCAGACGTTCCATTGCTTGTAAAAATTGTTAAAATTTGTCTAAGCTATAATTTAAGGGTTTGTTGAGTGCGAGCATTATTGGTAGAAGCGCGTAACAGAAAATCTTCAATGCTTTGCTTAATCAAAGCATTTAACAGTATTTCGCGGGACTAAACTTGGATAACTTAATTTGGCTGATCTAGAATTATTTAAAAGATTTCAGTCGATGGAACAATGAGTTGCACGACGACATTGACATAATTCAGTGAATTAAGAGACAAGGGCTACGCTGGCTAAGTCATGTCGTACGTATAAACGAAAACACTCCAGCTCTGAAATTATTTAACGCAGTACCTGATGGGGGAATCAAAGGAAGAGGAAGACCTGCACTTCGGTGGAAAGACCATGTAGAGGAAGACCTGGCTGCACGTGGAATCTCCAAGTGGCGCTAAACAGCGAAAAGGAAGAACGAATGGAATAAAGAAGAAGAAATCACTAAGTTTGGTTATACTGGCTGACTGTGAGTATATATATATACCTTCTGGTCCTTACTAATGCAATATTTAAATTCAGTTTAGTTTGAAGATTATGCAGAAACTTCCATGATAATTTATAGAATTCCACTATTCTTTCCGGATTGAAAAGGCAGCTTGAAAATTAAAGCAAATAATCGACTTCGCCAAATATTCTATGCTTAATTATTCAATGTTCTCAATAACTGTAAGGCTTGCAAATCGGAAAAACAATGGACACAAATCAATAACCTCGCAACACTTAATTTATATTTATTATATATCTCGCAATGACCGATATTTTTGACCAACGTCAACTTAGGTACCAGGGTCTAAATATTCGGTACCTAGGGGCTTGACCAGTTTTTATTGGATTTAAACAATTTTTATCCCGTTATATTAATTTCCTCTTCTCGTACTGGAAATCAAGTGGAATTTAAAATTGTGCTATATGGTAAGTACTCGTGGTTATTGTCCGATTTCGTCCATTTTCACAATGTGACAGAAGAATGTAAAAATTATGCCACGTAATAAATTTTGTCGAAATCGGTATTTCACCAAAAAGTGGCCGGCTTCCATAAAGATTTCTCATACCATCTCAATTGTAAAACTTAATTTAGTTATTGATTTATCGAGTTGTTAGTAGTTTTTAACAGTAACATCCATTTATACATTATAGGTAAAAGTTCTTATAAGATTTGTACTCAGCAAATTTAGGTTGTTGTAGCTCAAGCGGCTTAGGAGATATATACATTAAACTTGTTAGAGGGCGGGCCTTCGCCCACTTTTTAAAAATTTTTGCCCACAAATGCACCTTGCAACTGGGATCCTCTGTTCCAAATTACAGCTTTATATCTTAATAGTTCTCTCATAATTTTATTGTTATTAAACTGAAAAAGTGTGTTTGTCTTTGATTGAGAAACTTTGGCTTTATAGTTCATGATAAGATACTGCTGTGGGCAAAAAATATGAAGGCTCTTTACTTTGAATTTCGCGTGGAAACCGTTAACGACGAACCACGTCCAGGACGGACATCAACATCAACTGATGATGAACACGTCAATAAAGTGAATTAATTTAAATCGACGATGAGCAGTCAGACAGCTTACATGTATCGTTGCAATATCGGAAGGATCAGTGAAAACCATTTTGTAAGATGATTTTGGCCTAAAAAATGTTAAAGCACTACTGATTCCAAAATCACTAAATTTTTTCGAAAAGCAGCGTTGAATTAACGTCTGTGGAAAAGTGCTTTCAGACTACAAGAATGTCAGTAAACGTATTACTGGCGATGAGTAATAACCACGTCAAAGCAGGTCAAAAATCAGCGTCGTTTGAGCGAAGCTATTCGTAAAAATCTCTACGCATATTAATGACTAATCCGGAAATTGACTATAACAACCTTTTGCGAGGGTTGGAAAAAACGTCGGTTGTATTGGGGTCAAGGGTGATTACTTTGAGAAAGACGATATAGATTTTGAAAAATAAGTTACGGATTTTAAAATTATGAACAAATTATTACTATATTTTACTTGTAGTAATATTGTTGGACTTAACCTTTAAGATTTTACTTACATCAGTCATTGAGTTCAGTACCAAAGCTTTTGATTGCCTAGTATATAAGTGAGCCTTGTTTCTAAATGTTGCTATATATTGAAATAATAGAAGAAAATATTTTATTTTAGAGTCGTCGGTATGTTTACGTTACCACTTTTTTCTGTCCATCAGACAAACTATAATGCTTTTTTGAAAGCCTGAAATATGTTTCGTAGTGTATAATCTTAAGGTAAATGTTGATAAACATAGCCACCATTTTAGTTGTAATAGAAATAGGGAATATCTTATCTCTTACCATTTACCCGATAGGAAAACCCGTAATGGGATCATAGAAGAAAGTGAGAAATTCTCTAATGATCCCAATAAAGATTTTTCCTATCGGGTATTAAACGCGCTCTTCTCTGTGTGCGCGGCATGTTTAAGTGCCGTGTTTATGTGCCGTCGTAAATTGCAGCATTTATTTTCAAGATGAATAGCTTTACAATTTCAGCAAGCTGACCAAATAAATGCATACACAAACACATTGGCCTACGGTGCCTGTGTATGTGTGAGTATGTGAGTGTCATGTTTTTAATTTATATATAAATACTTATATATCCTTGCACTACCATAATGTGTTTTCCGAAAGTTGCATAATATTTTTATATTTATAAATATGTGAGTAAATATAGTTGTAACTTTACAATTTATGTTTGTATATAGGCGAGTGGAAATACACACCATACAATTTTCTCAATTCCTTTTCCACTAAATCACAGCCACAGTGACACTCCAAGCGGGAGCAAGAAATTGTAAATAAATGCATGCCACAAATTTTCAGTCAAAGAAATAAATAACAATGTATGGAAAAATAAATATGAACACAAATATTAAATGTATGTGAAATGAGTAAGTATACATACTAATATACATATATATTTTTCAAAATTTACCAAAAAAAAATTCGAAAAGCGCTTAAGTCAATTTGAATTATTGAAAAATAAAGTTGAAAGCAAAAACAAGTAATTTGCTTATCCATTTCAAAAGAAAGCCTTTACTCTCTTATATGGTGAGCTCGCTAAAGATTTGGGCTTGGTCTAATTTACAGTAACAAGTATTCCACAATTGAAAAATTCGGATAAAGTCTGACATAAAATTTGCCAGAGGATATCTCTGTCTTCATCCCTAAGATCATATGTTACCGATATGAACACTTTCAAAAGCGGAGAGTCTGACTTAAGTATAATCTTTAAGAAGTCATAACACGGCCCATTTTTTCGGTAATTTACGGTATTGGTTAGTAGAAATTGAAGCATACATATACGGAGGGAAGATAGGGGTTTTAAATAATATTTAAGTATACCATAGGATTTCGTAGTTGAAATTTGTTGGACAAAACTTTCAATTATGACCATAAATAGTTACGGAAAGTCCAAAAAGGACTAGTTTAATAACAGAAAAACGTTTCGGTCATTCAAACGTATGAGCCTCTATCGCTTCAAGTTGTAGACTTTTTAGGGCTCTCCGTTTTGAATAGTCACTCTCAGTGAAGACATTCACATCGGAGTATATATACTATCCTATCCTATATTTAAGGTATAATATGAAGTTGGCAAAAAACTATAATTAGCTGCAAATTAGTTTTGTTTTTCCTTCTATTACCTTTCAATCATCTTTCCGGCCAGAGCACGTTGCCGGATAAAGCCCACTGATTCGAGTGTTTCCTGGTCTTTGATGGGAACCACATAGGCTTTTGATTAGCGTCATTGAAGGAGAAGGGTTACCATACACAATCTTTAAGCGATTCTTTGCGCGATATATTTCTTGGAGCACCTTTATAAAATATGAAAGTCGAGGAATACTTAAGTTCATTGAGATTTTTTGCGCTTTCGTTATTAATTCGGAACCTAAGTATCCACTATGTGTAACCATTACCAGGTTGGGTTTTTGTGATGTGATTTTAATACTCTCTATCTTAACTTTTTTTTTCTTTTAATCACTTTTTTGTTGGAAATTCCACTGCTTGAGTGATTTTTCTCTTACTTTGTGAAAATTGCGGGTACATATTTTCATTTTCCCAGACAGCTCAGTCCAAGTTGAATTTGGAAGTAGAGTTTTCTTGAACCTTTGAACCGTACCAATCTTCATTGAAATTCACATCGCTACCAGGATATCTGAACCTTCTCATAGACTAAAAAGCATAGTCTAAGACCGTTGCTGTACTGCTTTGAATTAGGTATAGACTTCCGAGGCATAGAGACTACAAAATACAATGTACACTTGAGGAATATCACAATGATCTAAAACATCTTATCCCCTTATCACCTGTCCGAGATCCAAATTTTCCATAAAACTTCAGTTCCCTCCTTTACTATAGCTTTATTTATATTATCTTGGTCTAACTGATTAACAATTATTTCTTTCTTTCGAGATCCTTTTCTTCACATTGCTCCTTTACACATCCGGTTTTTATTTAGTTGAAGAGTCGATTGGCTATAATTCTGTTTCATTTTGACTAACAAATTTAATATTATATGGCAACGCTTTTGCTTTGAAATAAAAGACCTCTTAATCAAAGTGCATTTGGATTATGGCTGTTCGACTTTATACGACTGGTATAGCTTTCAGTTTATAGAAGAAGCTTAAGCTACAGTTCTATTCTCTTTGGCCATGAGCACTAGATACATAGTACATATGTATATAGCACATAGTCATCCCTTGTTAATAAAGTTTTCTAAACAAACACAATTAATAAATTATTCAAATTAAATAGCAATACAATTTTATAACGAAATATTTGTAAACTTTGCGCTAAACTACTCCCAAATTGGATATTACTTTTGCAAATCAAACCCAAAATCTCAAACGTAGCTAACCACAACTATTATGTGGAACGAGTACCGAGTACCGAGTACGTGTAGAAGTATGTGTCTGTCGCCAAGAAGGTCAGCATAGAGAAACCACATCCGCTGTAGCTTTGCGTTCTCAGGTGACCAACAATCGTAAAATGGGAAGACACTTGTGTTAAGTTGTAATTTATTTACACACCATAGGCCACACTGGAGCCACAATAAAGCAAGACTCGAAGAGGTAGCCGCAGCGGCAGAGGCCACTAACGCAATGTATTTAATGAACATTTGTTGTTGTCTTTTGAGTCAAAATTATTTGAATTTTCCACTAACAGCTACTTAGGTGCGATTGTAAATAAATGACTGCTAGATTATTTAGTTGCATTTAAATGTAGTCTCCTTGTGGTCCACTGGGAGCTAACTATAAGAACATAACAAATAATGCTTGACTGCGTTGAGGACACTGAAAGTGTTGCGGCGACGGAGGCATTAGACGAACTCAGGTAAGTCTACGTGTTTGAATGTGTGAGTTTGAAGGGTAAGTGTGTCCAATTCGGAGATAACTGCAGAGAGTTGCAAATAATGTTGTTGCGCCGGAAACTATGTGGAAGTACATATAATATAGGGTCGTATATTATTTTCAAATGTCGATGACGAATCTCCACGTCTAAACACATTGGTGGAAAATCAACTCTTAAAATAATTAGAATATATCGCAAAGCAACTTCCAAATTATATATGTATTTGCAACTAAATATTGGTAATACCGAAACAGTTAACTTTGTGGGCAAACTCATGATCACCTCACTGATTTTATAAACCATAAAATCTGCTCTATCTTGGGAAAAGAAACTCCGCACAAGATTGTCGAGGTGTATACATTCTCAAAGAGAGCTGGTTTTATAGACATATTTTATTATACTACATTTGCTACGAAGGCTGGTTTGGCTAATGAAGACCCCACAAGTTCATGATATTTTTTTTTGACGGAAGTCTGAAACATGAACCTATACGTCCTGCCAATATAGTATGGGTATCAGTTTAGTTCTTAATCATATCAGTAGTCGTTAGTCTATCGATTAATAAATCTGATTTGAAACAGAAATCTCTTCAAGGTTTTTTGACAATTTTGTTGTATTTAACTTTTAAGTGAAACTCACAATATGAGCCACCCTTTCCGTCAAAATTATTTGTATTATACATATATGCCACTTGATTGTATATACAAACAAACCCATTTAAGCTCGTATTTACATACATTCAAGCAAACTAATAACAAATTTATCTTATAAACTTTTCACTATTTGTTACCGGTATGTTCGTCTGTTCATGTGAAAATTTTCGTGTACAGTGCAGTGTTGGTGATTATTGCTTATTTATGCTTGTCGAGAGAATTACAAGGAGTGGTAATATACATAAATTACCAAAAAATAAATAAATAAAATAATATTTTGTGTTCAAATTTTTCGAAATTAACCCAATTTTACTTTTGCTGTAAATTTATTTCAGCAAATGTCAAATGAACACAATGAAATGTAACTACGGCTGAAGGTTTAATATGGCAATAAGATAATGCTCATAATCATATGAGACGTTAACTGAGCGCATGGATGCAGTTCAGGCTTTAAACGATTCGGACTCTTGTATAGAACTGCAGTAGTTGAAGGAAAATATAAGAAATATCTATATATTGTACTTAAAGAAATAAATTATATGATAAACACTGAACTATGTATAACACAATTAAAGGACAAAAAGGAACGAAAATTTTAGGTAGAAACTTGTGGATTATAATCATTTTTATGTAAATGACTAATATGCACGATTCTACTACCAAAATAGTTAATTATTATTTTTAAAAAGTACGGATTTAGAGTGTCTCTTGCTGACAAAGATAAAAGGAGTATTTACTTGCCCGAGGCCGACCGCCCGAGCAAACTGTAACTTGGTATGCGGGATCCTTAGTACAAAAAAAAAATTACGAGTTTGTAGATGAGCGAAATCGGATTATTGCCACGCCCACAAAACGACATTAACCGAAAATTTTAAAAGTGCCACAACTATGGACTATATTTAGGCATAAAATTCTAATTTGGCACAGGCGATTACCGTATTAAGGAGCACATGTGGGCTGAAAATTTTGAAAAAGTGGGCGTGGCCCCGCCCCTGAAAAATTTAATATATCTCCTAAATCGCTAAAAATGCAATAACCAAATTCGTCCAGCACAAATATTATAAAAACTCCTATCGACACTGTGAAAATGGATGAATTCGGATAATAGCTCTTCTTAATACCCATATAACGTTACTGTTCAAAACTACTCATTTTCGGTGAAATCGTATATCTCGGAACCTGACAGACCAATATCAACTAAATTTAATACGTGTGTGAGCAATTCTGATATTTTAATTCTCTATGGAACGGTTATTCAAATAGACACTTTTTCATACTTATTTATTTGTAGGTGTAGCACTGTCTTTTTTCGATGGGAATCGAGGAACTCTAGATCCATCATTCGCATAACAAACACTTTAGTTTTTGAGATAACTATCTGAAAATCTGCCCATTAAACATTTTTTATTTTTTATTATTTTTAAAAATTTTTCCATGCATTATTATTAAAAACAAAAAATCAAATAATTTCTGAATATATATATTGGTCAAATTACTGAAGCATATAGTTGCGATACAAACTGAAATCTTATAAAAAAACTATTTTTGTGAGAGGTATTACATACGTATATCTTCGGTGCAATTGCAGCTAACGTTTTTCATGTTTTATTATTATTGGTTTCTTTATTTCCAAGTTGGAAAATGCTTTATATTTCTCGTAATGACTGAAAAGTATTTAATCATGCCAGGATCATATTAGTCGTGGATACCATCTCATCAGATACATCAAAGTAATTTTCAGAAATCGCGCTGTTTTGCCAGTTCAGGGATTTGTTCCTAACATAGAAGTTTCCTGTTTTTTGACAAATTGAGACAAGTCCCACACAATGAAATGGATGCGGTATTCCAGACAAGATCTATCCTTCTAGCGCAAGCGGCAGCAAGACATTTAATCATAAGGTTATGAGCCGTGTTCCACTCGCATGATATCAGAGTATTCATCGTATTGAATTTTATGTCCTGGGAGCTTTGCATACCACATTATGGCAAGGTTCTTTTTGTGTTATTCTATCGCTTTTTAATTTTGGAACTCTATTGTATTCACAGAAATGGCTTATGCGATTTAGTACTCTCCGACACTGAAGGCAGATGGGTATAGTCGGATATATAATTAGATATATAAATATGTGTACCAACGCAGTTACATATGTATACATACTCATAAAATGCCTGCAGGCTAAGCTTTGTTATGTGCATGAACAAAAACAATTCACTAATGATCGCAGAAATTACGGATGAAACAATAACCCAAGAATAGCAACAGTAATGACAGTAAGGACAATAGCAGTAAATGCGCTAATAAATTCAATTAATTGCATTTAATGCCGATTATGACAGCACAAGCACAAGCGCCGAGCATTACACAAATAATATTGCAATTTTATGCTCCTTTAACTTATCTCCATATAATCGTAAAAGAGGCGATTAAAGCGAGTAATTTACTGAGTAATATGTCCGAGGTAAGCGCGGCAATGGCGCAGGGAAGGTACTGCTGCGCTATCACGAGCGTCAAAACTATCGCAAAGTTACAAGTTACGGCCCGAGCTGCAGCTAGTCCTCTGGACATACATACATACACGCTTAAGGGCGGCGGATATGAGAATAAATTCGTTGACGGCAAGTGGACACATAAATAAACAATAAGCTAAAGTTCATATGTACACACATACATAATTACTAATATTTGTCTGTGTGCTTAGTTGGAGTAGTGCGTGAATTAAATTAGTTAGAGGAATTTAGTGGCATTATGTAATTGTAATTAAGGAGTGCGTACACGGTCAACAGCATGAAAGTAGTAAACATATAGTAGGCAATACAATTTCGTTAACAATTTCCACCCATCAATTTTACTTAGCGCTTTTATGCATTGTCATAAAATTAATTCTTTTGTACCATACAAATGCAGAAGTATTAAAATAGTTACAAATAAATTAAATATAATGCGCAGCTAGCTCAAAAAGTGTGCGTGGGCGTGTAAGGAGGAAATTGCTCAGGCTTACAAATAAAATATTCTAGGTCAAGCGGCTTATGTATATAAATATTCATGTGTGTGTTTGTATAGGTAACTACTTGTTTTCTCTTCTGTTGCCTTTAAACAATTCATGCATTTTTAAAAAGGCTTCTGTTGGAAATAACTTCTTCTGAAATTTGGGATGTTTGCCGAAATTTATAGCAACAAGTTCTAATCAAGCATTCTGGTGCTATAACCTTTAAAGTTTTATTGATACAAAACTTGGCTAAGAGAACTTGTGAAGATACAGCACATATGTAGATTTGGAACGCAAGTACCGTGTTCCATGTTCGTATTTCCAAAGTTCCTTATCTATAGTCAGATATATTTATTCTCAAGGAAATCAATCTCAAGGAATATTATATTATATACATATGTGTTTATTCATTTATTAGTAGAAATATAAAGAAATAAGTTGAAGTTTGATTAGAAAGACTTTTTTGAACTACCCAATATTTGAGTTTTGTTGCTTAGGAATAAAGTTATGTATCAATATTTCTCCATTTTAGTAGTTTTTCACGTTGTCAAATTTTGCATCATCCACTCAGTTCATTGTTTATACACACATTTTAAAGGATCTCCGACGTTGCATTCTGATTGTTAGAAGCTTCGCAGCAAACTTAAATAACTATTTTCAAGGTATAAATAAAACTACCGAATCGACTTGAACCGGATTTTGCTTATAACTTTTATAATGCCCATATTTTTACATTTTTTAGCATCTTATGAGTTTGATGAAAATTAAAATATATCTTCTTATTGCGAAAAGAAGAAATATTAGCAAAGCTGAGATCCGGAAAAGCAAGAATATCTTATCGAGAATAGAATCTCGAAATAAGCTTTTTTTCAAGAAAACGAGGCACTTTTTCATTTATTTTAATTTTTTTTTTTTTTATTCAGTATTGTTCGGCATTTCATCCTGGAAGGAGATACGCCTGAACAACGTTTACAAAATTTTCAACGTAATTACGAAAAATCACGCTCTCTAAAGAATGTGTTTCACGCGCTACTACTCATAAAACAATCACTCATCTTGAGATTATATTCGACGGAGTAGAACACGTCCAACACGCAGTAAAAAAAAATTGCAGGCGTAGCTGAGAGTGTACATGAAAAACGTAGAGAGTCGATGCGGCGCCGTTCGGAGCAACTCCGACTGGCGTATGGATCGAAAGTTTACAAAATGCAGCTTGTGCAAGGACTGATGCCGCAACGCTTTATTCTCTGGACTCTTGAAAAGTTCTGAAAAGATTTAACGTTTTCCAGTCAAATTTTATCCAGCGATGAGACCATTTCTGGCTCATTGGGTATGCTTGCACAAGCAAAGTTGCCACATTTAGGACGAAAAGCAACCTGGTGAGATTCAAGTGCTGCCATTTCTTCTAGAAAAAACAGCAGTTTGATGTGGTTGGTATGGCCATATTTTTTCAAAAATGATTCCGGTGAGAACGTAATCTTCGCCACCGTTATTGCGGTGAGACGTAGTCGCGGCCAATATTTGAAAGAGAAAATCTTCAGAAAATAAACTACGATAATGTTCTTTCGAATGCTAAAAACATTGCACATTCAGTTTGAAATTTCGGTGTCTTTTCTTTAAATAAATAGGGGACCACCAAATAGTTCACCCTTTTTATCTACGGCAATATACTAAAGTAGCTTAAGTCAACTCAAGAGGGTATTCTAGACTAGAGGTTCGATTTGTAAGCGTTTTGGTCAATTGATATTTTTACCATCCACTTTCTTGATCATTTGCTTAGTCATATCTCAGTGGTTCAAAAAAGGTAAGCACCAGCTTCGTTTGGGCTGAGGCACCCTTCACTGGTGCATTTGTTATAGCATTGTTTTTCTCAGTTAATTCCTTTAGCACTCACCGTTCTGACACTTATGTAAAAAAGGAAGCACCACTCAATTTCGCCAGAAATTTACTAAAATTGTATTTATTTTAACTTTTATGTACAAATTGTGATGTCACCTCGAATTATAAAAACGAATGTTCGCACTAATATGGTGTCGCTCGGGGTTGCTCGCTTACGGCTGATGGTTAGCGGGTCGCAAAAGAAGTGACGAACTTATTTTTCTCCGCCCTTTGTTCCCCTTTCGGTTATGGTGAAAAAATGAAACAGTATATAGTTATGTGTGGATAAAAGGATTGTAGGTGGTGTAGAGATGAGTGTGGTGAATGAAGCGTGCTAGTGACGTGCTGTTTTAATGCGGTGAGTGTAGAGTGTTCCTGGATGCGGGATTATTGCTGTGGTTAGGGTGTCTTCGGTGTTGGTTATGCGTTAAGGGCAGGAGACTGAAGCCTTTCATTTGCATCATCCCGCCCCCTAGTCGAATATTTTCCAGTTTCCAGAAGTCGTTGCAATTGCTGATGCGTGGCTACAACGGTGCTTTAAGCCCTGAGGTGCGGCGCGTGCGACGGGGCGTTTGTTGCGGGCGTCGGTCGATCGTCCCATTCTGGTGCCGCCGGGTACCGGGATGATGAGGCGGTTGGCTGTCGACGCAATCGCATCCCGGCTTATTGGCGGTCGTCGTACAGCACCACTTCTGTGGTGGCTACCAGAACATGCGTTGATCGATGTCGCGTCTGGTGGTCCGGTGCAGCAGCATGGTGAGGCCACATTACATATCTGGCTACAGGTTTCTGGAGGCACACCCTGCAGTGTGGGTAGGCGCCAGGACAACTGAGGCAGTGCGGGCCGTGCGCTCCGGACGACGCGCAGCCTTTGCTGTGGTGGCAGTCCTTAAAAATGGCGCAATGTGCATCAACTGGTGCGGTCGACGACATATTGGGCACCTGGATGCGCTGCGGCTCCCTGCTGCGGGTATGGGCGTTGATTTGGTAGCTGCCTGCGTTCCACTACGAGGACTCCGTGGATGTGGTGGTTCGGGGCTGCGGACCAGCCAGCTGCAGATGATGGCTGCCGTAACTGGTGCTACAATTTGGCGTGGCACGTGAATTAGTCGAGCGAAGGCGGGGGTCGGAGCGAGTGGCATGTCTGCATCCATGTTTATCTGTATGGAAGGGGTGGTATTTAATTGTAAATTGGCTGTAATGGAGTGGATATGGGTATGGCTGCTTACTGTTGTGGCATAAGTGATCCGTCAAGTTGATCGACTGGTCGGCTATCGGTTTTGCTTGTGATTTTATAATATTCATTTATATCAGGCTTATTGGATGGTTTTATCGTTCACGCTTCGACGTCGGCGGTCGGGTAAAAAGCATAGCTTAACGAGCGGGTCTTAATAACTTCTTCCTGATTGGTGTACGAAGATCGACTATGCGAATCATGACTGTCGGAGCCTCTGGTAAAGCTTCTATGGCATAAGCCGCCATTCGGTAGGGGAGACATCTCGTCCTGTATCAGGACAATAACTTCCAATCTTGGCGCATTTTTCTGTAATTTTCCATCGGTACCTCTTGTTGTGGAGGTCCTTGATATAGTCTTTCCATCGGCGACTGGAAAATTATGATGGAAAAATTTTAATTCTTTCCCTATCTATTTAGCAATGATAGCGACTCCACGCCTGGCTCCAGGTGTGGCTGCATCAATGGGTGCTCCTTTAGAAAAACGCCCCTGAGTTAGGGCTGAAACTCGGAGGGATCTTATGAAAGAACTGCGTGAGGGGTCCTTAACTCCAGGCATTATATTGAAAGGCACCCATAGGGCTTTACAGAGTTGGCACTATGAAAAAAAAAACAAAAAAGAAACCAAATCAAAATCTTTGAAGCATAAAAAGTGCAGTGACATTAAACATACAAAAAACGAAAGAAAAAGAAGAATAACTAACTTCTTCTGAATATGAAAAGTTACGACCACCTGCTGTGAAAAAAAGGATATAATAAGAAATATACAGAAACGAAATTGAACTTTGCAGAAGCAATATATGTATATGTACAAATTAATAAAAATGTATGAGGAAAATAAGCTTTTTAAACAAATTCATTTAAAAGTTACCTGTAATCAATCGAGCGCGCCGCGTTGTTAAAACCTAATACATAATCTCGGGCGCGATCGTAATAAAAACATTAATAACAACACACACCAGGAAATCCGGTTTGAAGGACCATGTTTTTCTCTCAGTTAATTCCTCTTTGAAGCACTCACCGTTCGGACACACTTATGTAAAAAAAAAGGAAGCACCACACAATTTCGCCAGAAATTTACTTTCAAAATTGTATTTATTTTAACTTTAAAAAACGAATGTTCGCACACAATATGGTGTCGTTTCAATGTTCTCGCATGGTTGATGGTTAGCGTATCGCAAAAGAAGTGACGAACTTATTTCTCCGCTCCCTTTGTTCCCTTCGGTGTTGGTTATGTTGTGGGCAGGAGACTGAAGCTCATTTGGCCAAGCATAAAATGAAAAAAAATATCTCAGTCTTGATTTTGATGGATCAGTTTGTATTGCTACATTTGTAAGTTAAATCGGCTCAATTCGTCATCATCATTTGAATATATAAACTTCATAGGGTCTCTGATATTTCCTTCCGGCTGCTACGCTCGTACAAACTAAATATACCTTCTCGTCATCACGATTTCTATGTACTATATGTCTGTGTTCTTCTCATAAATAAAACGGTTATGGATTTTAGATTAATAACAATGAAATTTTCGTATAAACCAAAGAACCTGAGTTATAATTTTTTTCTTAAATGGCAGATATTCAAAATGAAAGTGAATTCCTGAAAAATAGTATAAATTAGAAATTCTTTGTTTTTGTTGATTCGTAAAATATGTAGATAGTTATCTAAAACTGTAATCTAGGGCAACTCGATTAAAGTTTCGTTGTTCGCTCATTCCGGTCTTGTAGCCACGACACTACAAGCTCTATAACTTTCATAGTAATTTGCATAGCTTTCAAAATAATTTGTATTTCGAAAAATACTTTTGACAGTTATTTTCGAATATTTAAGCTATCTAAAGCCGAAAAACCTGTTCCTTAGGTTAATACGAATCATTTTAACTATCATAATCAATTTGGCTAGTAGTAAGGATACCCTAATTAATTAAAGATATAATAAACAAGAATCGGAAGCTTTTTATTAAGATAAAGGAGAGATTAGGTAGTCGAAAAAGTCTTTTCGTATTTTGTCAACAGACGTCGTTACAGTCGTATATCTCCAGTGTTACCAATCACATTGTGTCATAACCCATAGTGCTGAAGAGGTGAGATTTTGAGCTTCCACTTTTGCTCGAAAACCGCTCGGTAAATTTAAATGAAACAGAAATGATTTTTCATTTCGATTTTTATTGAGAACTAACTGTTGGTTTCATCCTGCCATGTCTCTGAAAACTTTAACCCTTTATGTCGATTTAAGCTACTTTCACATTTTCTCTTCGATACCTCAATTTATTAAATTAGGTTTAGTGCAACGATTTTCTTAGACTCAATATTTCATAGACACCCACACACTCATACACTACTTAGCTCACATATATATAATACATAACAATAACGGTGAATTACTGAAATATTCGTGGGTGCTAAAGCACCAAAGTGAAAGCGAATCAATTTATGGCAATTTTGTAGCCGTCAGTTGTTGGCACAATAAAAATTATTACCGAAACACAATAAAAGCGACAAAGTGAACGAAAAGGAAAACGAAATGGGGAAAACCGAAAAGGGTAAAAAATATATAACACTAAACTCATATTCAAATATCGTTAACAGAGTATCAGCAACAATAACAATGAACGCTGAAAGGAATATGAGGTATCTGATATGCCTGGCAATATCAGCAACAAGCGATACACCATTCACACACAAACACATAATAATAGCAATAAAAACAACGGTTACGAGCACTTACGGCAACAAAATAAATTTACAACAACAAGAAGTACTAAAAAATATCAAAGCAATATAGAAAACAATAACGACGGCGTCCAGCCGAATATGGCAACCCTTGCCACACTCCAATTACTCGTCGACTAACGGTATACGTTGGCGCTCAATTTAATTGCCAACACCCACACAGTGACAGCGAGCGAGTTTCCATGAGTTGCCGCTGTAATTTGAGTACACCGCTCAAAGGCGCCGCACCGAAAGCGAGCAGGTGTTTCGCGTCACAAGGCGACGGCGCACAGAAGGGTGAAGGAAAACAGCGCGGCGAAGGACGCTTGTTGCGGCAATAGAGGGTTCCAGCAGGAAGCTATGCGTCGCTTTGGCATAACCATTGAGCAATGCTCATGTTCATTTAATTTTTGTTTTCGCCTTTTTTAGCCTTTCCTGTTTTGGATTCTTTTAATACAAGCGGGAATCGCTTTTTGATATCGTGGTAAATGTCTATAAAATGTTAACGCTTTTCAACACTACGCCAGTTAGTTGTAATAAAAAACACAAGTAAATACAGACCGCACACACACACACCTAGACATATTTATTTAGGTGGAAATATTGATAGTACGAAGGTAGCGAATGGTGGTTCAATATTGTTGTTGTTGTTTTTGTTACCGTTAACGTGTTGTGTTGGAAATGAGCTTGTAGCGCTATTCTTCCGCTTCGACTGTTGGCGCCTGTTGACGTTCAATATTATTGTTATTTTGTTGTTGTTTTGCTTGCCACGCCAACCCTCTACCCACTCTCTGCCTCGTTACGCCATTAAATTGTGCCTAATGTCGCAAATTGCTGTCAATTTTGGTCTGTTTGTCTTGCCCTGCTTTGGCTTCGCTCGGTGCTCGTCCCGGAAGTGAAATGCGTGCGCAACAACAGCAACAAAGCGCGTCGAGTTGTAATATTGACGTTGTTGTCTCTTTGATTTTCAACTTTTCGACTAACTTTTCAAAATAAACGTTAAGTATTTATGTGTGTGTTTGTTTGTAACGGTATTTTGTTGTGTTGTTGGACGCATTCACGCTCCGCGCTGTCATGCAGTACACACATTTTATTGTCATTTAATTTCTGTTATTATTTATTTGCTGTTGTAGTTTTATGTGTTATGACTTTTATGATTGTAATGAAAGGTAAATAACGGTAAATAAGTCAGTACGGCCACTTGTTCCATTTCCACTGAATTTTATTAGTTTTTAGTTTAATTGCTTTTTTGGGTAATATTAGGTTTTAATTGCGAAATTTGCTGCCAGGAACTTTGGGTTACTTATTTAAATATGGGGGAATCAAGTCAGAATATTTCGATGGAGAACAGCACAAGAACAGAATGATTTTAATTAATTATTTAAATGTTATAAATTTCGGTTTAGTAATAAGTTTTTCAGTTTTCTACATAAAATTCAAACAAATATTTAGTTAAATTTTTGAAATTTTCTCAGTTGTTTCATGACTCATCGCTGGTACGCGTATGACACGCGCATTTGTAGACTCAATGTACAAAATTGAATACTGTTTTAATTAAATAACCACTACATAGATAAAGGTAATATTACCATCTTCAAATTCATTAAAAATCTCTTTTTCCTCCCTTTTTGATACCAGTATCTTTAATTAATTATCAACGTATGTATATCATACGTTCTTTGGCGTATGAAGTCAGCCTGAAGTTGGCAAATTCTGCTATAAGGTTTATGGAAACTAAGGGAATTATTGATCATAAGCAACTCTCTGAGTTTCTATAACATATCTCACAAATTTATTTATCTTTATTTGCCATAAAAAGTTCGCTACTCTACATTAGGGGTTTGTTTCGAGCGTTCTTGTGTCGTAATTGTTTTAAAGGCGTTTTGGCTGTTGTCCGAGGGCGCCCATCTACCAATACCTGCTTACCTTTTTCCCAAGGAACACGTACACCAAGTTTCATTATGGTATCTCAATGTTTTCGAAGATAAACTTTGTACAGACAAATGTGCAGACGGACGTACAGATAAACGTCCGGATTTCAACCCGTCTCGTCATCCTGATCACATATCTACATTTATAACCCCATACCTATCTCGATTAGTTTTAGGTGATATTTTCTCTATAGGATTCTTCGAAGAATCACGTACCAGTTTTTTAGCTGATTAGAAGTCGAATTTGGAAAAGTCAAAAAGGACCAAAAAATTTGTTAAAATTCACTTTTTTTTAAACGAAACTAATTCTTATGGTTATAATGTTTCATCCACGGATAAGGCCGGAATAACCGCACTACACTTTTGGAAATATTTGTTTCCCTATTTAACCCTGGACGTTAGGGAAAAAAATGTAGGGATATTTGCTCGGTGGTTTTAAACTACATACTTTGGATATGACATGACATGAGTACTAAGTACATGAGTACTTGTATACTGAAAAACGATTAAAAAATCCTTTAAAAATCGTCTTGCTCCTTAGGCAACGCAAATTTGATAAGGTTTGGTAGGTAAATTGACGGTTGACGGTTGTCGCCATAGAGTAATGCTAAGGATAGTCACTAGAATATTACCGCATATATGCGCTTCCCATGGAACTATAACGACTTGTAGTCCTACCATTTTGACCTGCTGCTAAGAGCATCTACTTTAATTTCAACTAAATCGAACGCTTCAATTACTCGGGTGTGTTCACTGAAAACGAAAATGCGACCTCGTTCTTTCGCATTTATCTTTCATTCGATTTTATTTGATGCGAATCTAATTCATGATGCATGTATTCATATTGGAAAGCGGTCCGTAATAACTGCTGGTTAATTTTTAAATATTTGAGCTAAACAGTTTGTGAAAATATTCTGTTCCCCAGGATACCGGTCGCAAAATTCAATTTGGTAACTCTAGTCATTGTTGTCAAATTCTATGACTTTATTTAGTTTATTTTATGATTTTTATTCAATGATTCTATATCTACTCCCTAGCGGTCTCAAGGCTAACATCAGCCTGGCGTTTAAAAATTTGTATTGTTCTGTTATTTTAAGTTAACGTCACGCCAAGCCTCTATTATCTCTAGTATCTTGTCGTGAATGTTAATCATTTACAGAAATTATCAGCTTGAAGAGCTCAATCGATTTAACCATGCCCGACTATCTAAAATAAGGTGACATTGTATTTATTTTGAAAATTCTTTATTTATTCTTCCAAATCAATTTCATCCCCTTCAAAGTAATCCCCTTCCGATGTAATGCACTTATGCCAACGGATTTTCCAATCTTCGAAACACTGGTTGTAGTCACTTTCCGGGATGGCCTTCAGTTCCGTCTTCGCTGCGGGTTGAATCTCCTCTATTGTATAAAAACGGTGTCCCCGGAGCGGTCTTTTGAGCTTGGTGAACAGCCAGAAGTCGCACGGTGCCAGATCAGGTCAATACGGTGGTTGCGGAACGATATGGGTTGAGTTTTTGGCGAAATGATCACGAATTACGAGGGTAGTATGGAATGGTGGTGTAAAAACCAAGAATTGTCTTTCCACAATTCCGGCGTTTTTAGGCGGATAGCGTTACGCAAACGACGCATAACGTTCAAATAATATTCTTTGTTGACAGTTTGACCGGTTGGAAGGAATTCATAATGCACAACACCACGATAATCGAAGAAAACAGTCAACATGACCTTAATTTTTGAGCGACTTTGGCGCGATTTTTTTGGTCTCGGCTCTCTTTTGGACGATATTGTTCGATTGATCGGTTGTTTCGGGGTCGTAAGCACAGATCCAAGTCTCATCGCCAGTTATAATGCATTTCATGACACCCTGGTAGTCGGAAAGCATCGTCCCACACACTTCAACGCAACGCTTTTTTCCCAAAAAATTCAATGTTTTCGGTACCAGTCGAGATTTGACGCGCTTGAGGCCCAAAACATCCTTCAAAATGGTATTGGCTGAGCATTTTGATATGCCAACTTCATCAGCAAGGTCTCTAATTGTTAATCGACGGTTTTTCAACACCAAATCTTTGATTTGTTGAACGTGAGCTTCGTTGGTGGAGGTTGATGGTCGCCCTGGACGCTCTTCGTCTTCGACACGTTCACGGCCGGCTTGGAACTCACTATACCACTTGTAAACATTTCTTTTGACATAGCCTCATCACCAAAGGCTTTCTACATCATCCTCAACGTATCCGCAGCAGAAAATTGATTCCGTAAACAAAATTTAATGAAAATTCTTTGCTCAACAAATTTCGACATCGCAAAAAACGAAAAACTCACTTTTAGCATGTCACAAAACGACACGTATCTCAAACACTAATAAATATTTTGACATGAAATTTGACATAAATGTGGCTGACAGTAATACCAACCTAAAAAAAAAAAATAATTCTCCAAATCCTTCGACGCGCGCAGTTTAAATTCAAATGTCACCTTATTTTATGCGCACACCCGATTTAATCAGTCAGTTTTGAGATATCGATTTGAAATTTTACACACATTATATTATATAGCTGCAATTTAAACTGACCCTTCAAAATCAAGTTCTTATATGGAAGCTTTTTTTGTTGGACTAGAATTTGCCCTTGGTTTATTTTCCAAAGTAACACTATAATCTCCGAACATAGTGTTGATCTGACCAATTTAGTATATATGTAGCTGCCATATAAACTAACGTTCAAAATCAAGATGGATGGAAAATTTTGTATTGCATAGATAAAATGGATTTTTGTAGAACGTATTGAGTGGTGGTACCATTAGTTAGTGACATTCTAAATATAGAAATATATCCACTGCTAACCAAATAAGTGTTTCAGATTTATAATCTCAAATCATATTATAGACCTTGAAGGGCTTACGTGGAATTTGATGACTACAGAAATGCCTAAATAAATTATTTATTACCAGCTTCGAATAAATCAAAGAGCCAAATTTGACTAATACTTTGTAAATTTATTATAAATAATTTTTGAAACTTCAGTCATTGGTAGCTGGTTTCACGAGGTTTCGAGGGCACTTCCCAAAAACATGTCCTCGCGGTAGTCACCATAATGAACGAAAGAACCAAAAAATCAAATGTCATGTCAGGATTGAGTTTTTGTCGAAGTTGTAAACAAAACAGTATGATTTTGGGTCTAATTATTACAACAATTTGCTTTTGAAAAAATTAGTTGTAATCGAAAAAAATAATTCTTCAATAAATCATGAGTTCAGCCTATTTTGAAGAACAGTGAATTTCATTGTGATTGCTAAACTAGTTTCTAAGAAACCGTGACCACCCACTTTGAAAACAATATCCACACAAAAACATGATCAAAAACTGAAGTATCCGACCGATCTAGTCTGCCTTGAGATTTTGGAAAATATTCTAAAATTATCTAATTCTAAAAAGCAAAAAGGTTTCTTTAAATTTGAAAACCGGGATACGTGGGTAACATTGCTTCTCTTGACCAAAGACTACAACTTTTCATTGTAAAGAAGGTCTTGTGTCCTGCTCAATAAACCTGAAACTTTATTGCCAAATCCTTCCCAATGATATCGCGATTGAAAAGTTTTTATTGTCTCAAAACAAAAACACTTTCATAAGTAAATTTGCTAACTTATTCAAACATTTACAAAGAATATCGCAATCTAGCCACTAGCCAGCATAATCTAACATGCGCTTTTCATAAACATGCACACGAAACTGTCATGCAGAGCATTGCGTGAGCCATGTCCACAGTGCGACCGCATGATTAGCTGTAACTGACACAATTTTTAAATTGCCTATGCCCGTTCAGCGGCCAAACCCCTACCAAACCCACACTATTTACACATATGTACTTTTTCACTCGCGCCACTTCCCCCGACGTTTTCTACTGCCTGCCGTATGGCAATATGCGGCATTGCCAAGTGTGGCACGTAAATGGCGGAGCGTGAGCGAAGCAAAAATGCTCAACACCGCACAATACAAAAATTAGTGACACAGCATAGAGAAGTGGTGTGGGGTAGTCGCGTGGGGTGGGTGCAGTTGGTGGTGGTAAGGTTGACACGCATGTCGTTCGGTTGTTCGGTCAGCGGTTCATTATGCGGCGAACATACGCACTTTGCATAAATCAAAAATTGCTAGCGCGCCTCAAACTATGCAAATGCGTGTACACATAGCAACTACATATAAGTGTATACATATGTATGCGTGTATGTATTTGCAGTTAACTAGCGGCATTGCTGTTATAAAACTGTAGAAAAACGAAATGCTCTACAGTCAGTGCATGTTAAGTGAACAAGGAATAGTTACCCTGCACGCACACCATCCAATGAACACATGTATATGAGTGTATGTGCGTGTGCGCATATAAACATTTTCTCTCGAACGCTAAATGAATTGCAAAGTTTTACAGCGTTGAGTAAAAAAGAAAAAATTTCACAAAAGTGCCCAGCACCGCAAGTGCGGAATACCAACGAACTGGCATGAATACACATGTACCATACATATATGTATATAAACTTATATAGATGGGTGTTTGTGTGTGCAAGTCGCAAACGAGCGCATAAGCAAATGAACGCGACATAATGGCGTCCACTTTACGGATACAAAAACGCTTTTATGCTTAATTTACTTAAAAGGCAAAGACTTGTCATGAAATATCAGTGGAAAATTGAGTTGTGCGGTTACACCGCTCGTGTGGTGAGTTTAGCAGCGTGCTTTAGCGCGCACTATAACTACACATTGCGTATACGCCATGACGTAGTCACATGACTTTGGCTTACGATTTTATTGCGCCGCGCAAAATTGCATTGGCTTGCTAGGAGGCAATGAGGTTGGTGGGGCCATATGGGTCATTTAAGCAAGACGACTGTCCAGGTTATAAAACAGAGAGGTTCTTACCTGCGTAATTGCCGGTATGAAGTAGTTTATATAAGTACATATAGATGGGTTTATATTTGGAAGAAGTAGAGCGGGTAGTGCCGGGCAGCGTTGAAAGGGCAGTAAAGTGTAAAAGAATGGAGAACTAAAAAAATAGCATTTAGATATACATATGTACATATGAACTCATACATATGTAAATATGTATGACTAGACGCGTGTGCGTTTGCACTTTAGCTAGTTAGTGCCACAGCGAAACACGTGCTGTGTATCACCAGGTTAAATGGTTCAACGCTATCGTGCCAAAGGGCTTCAATGTCAAATGTAGTGACAGCTGCGCTTGCCTACTTTGTTTGTTGTTTTAGCTGTTTTTTGTGCGCTAACAATATTAGATACACTACAGCAAGTTGCTTTGAATGCTCTTTCGGACAGGGTGAGAAATAGGTTGGTGTGAACTTTATTGCTTTCAGCGATATTTTGGCATAAAAGGTGACGATGCGACTAATTAAATCGAAATAATTTTAGTTATGGATACGAAAAAAATTCGTTATATTTACCTTTTGTTTGACAACGCGCCTCAAACTTAATTATGTCTGTCAATATGGGCGTGTTGATTTCATTTTTTTTGAAGACATTGAATCGATGGGCTCAAAATAACCAAATAAATATTTTTACTAAATAGATAAGCAACTTCTTTACTATCAAAATAACGAATATTAAGTTCATGTTTTGTAAATACTTAAGATATATGGCTTTTTTGCACCTATTCACTATATTAATTTAAACTATGTTTCATGTCACCATAGCGTATACGCAACTTCTGTTCACCAAAATATATTTATTATTTTTATTTTTACTTTAAACGAAGTATTTTTAGTTTTTGAAAGCAATTTATTTAATTATATTTTTATATAATAAAAAAGTAATTAGTATAGCTTTTCAGTTGACGACACACGTTTTACCATACTGAGCAAGATGCCCTGCTTGAGAACATTTTTGACGAAAGACTATTTTTTGATGTATCAAATAGTCATCGTTATATATTTTCTACAAATATTTGAGCTATACCTATCCTCTGGGCTACTTAATCCTAGTCCTAGTCAACATGGCTGCACCTACAGATGTTGATGATTTCGGTACATATTCTTGCCAGAAAGAGTCTGTGAATTCTCCATCTATATGGTAATAATTCAGATGAAAGAGAAATAGAATGGCGTAAAGCCTTTAAAATATGTCGGTGCTTGGTCAGGCCATAAAGCTAGTGTTAATTCTAAAAATAAAGTGGTAATAAAATATTTCAAATTGTCCTTACAAATACACTGATGTGAAGATAGAGAAATACCTCACTCTTATCTTCAACCAGAATTTCATATACTTGTATGTATATCTTAATATTATATGTCAGACTCTGCTCGAGTTCATGAATTTGTTACAATGTATCACAAATACACCCTGAGATTTGGTATTACTTACCCAGCAAAATTTAAATGTTAGGTGGCTTTGATAGATCGATTTTTTGGATTTCGTCTTATTAAATAGTGGAATACATATAGAATATTCTCAATTCAAATATATCCAAGTAAAATTCTAATAGACATTCGAAGAACATAACCAGCGTAGAATCTGTTTCTTAATTCTCTGAACTAATCGTCATATATCTCGTACAGCTCATCGTTCCATCGACAGCGGTATTCGCAGTTTCCAAAAATGTGAAGGAATATAAATCTTCCGCAGAACCTTTTTCTCGAAAACTTGTAAAGTCGACTCATCAGATGTTGTCATCGTCCATGCCTATGCACCATACAGCAAGATGGGAATGAAAATTGACTTATACAGTTTGGTTTTTGTTCGTCGAGAGAAGACTTTACTTCTCAATTGTCTACTCAATAAGAAGTAGCACCTCTTGGCAAAAATTATTTTGCGTTGGCTTTCGAGGCTGACATTGTTGTTTCTGTTAATACTAGTTTTAAGATAGACGATATTATCTAAGACTTCGAAGTTATGACTGTCGACAGTGACATGGGAGCCTAATCGCTAGTGCGACGACTCGTACGGTACCAGACCCACCATAATGATAAATTTCAATCAGTTTGCTGACGGTGAACTTTAAACTATCACACAATACACTCGGTAGAACTTTACATGCGATGTTGGGGAGGCTTATCTCATGGTAGTTGGCGCAGATAGTAGAGCTATTCGAACTTCTTCATAGCCGGGCAAGGGAACGTCTGCCCCATAACCTCTACGTAACCCAATATCCACTATTAATTTTGATTTTTTCTTCAGATAATATATTATCCTGCGACTCAAGAAGTTACAGCCTAGCTCTTTAAGTTCTTTGCTAATATTTTCCAAATATTATAGCACAGAAAATAAAAGTGATCTTTTTTAGATATGTCCAGTATCCAAACATATAAGGTGGAGTAAACATAATTAACTGAATTCGGGTAAAAAGCATAAAAATGAGTGGTATTCCTGTACATCTGGTTAACTAGAAATCCACTCTGTCCCCCGTCAGATATTTTTGTAGATTACACTTTAGAGTATTAGCAGTGAATGTGTTCAGAGGTTAATATTAATTACCTTTTAGATATTATAGCCGGAAATTATCCTCGTTTTTAAAGGTCTAAAATTAAGTTTTTTTTTCTCTATTCCGAACTGTGTCGAGATAACCCTAGTATACAAAATTAATACATTTAATTCTTCCTCGCCAGTTTTAGTTCTTCTAACACGTATTTCATTAATTACAATCGTAATGTTATTCAAATAATAGCGCAGTACTTAAGTATTCAATAAAAAAGATTTCAATATCTGACTAAGTAGGCTGACCCTATAAAGCACGACCGGCATTTGGATGTTATAAAGTTAAATAAAGTGATTACGTAAGGGCCTACCCTCTACATATGACCATCATAAATGCGTACATGATTGCCTTGTACCTTTAAGAATGCGTGTTTAAGGAGATTCACGGCACGCATTATTGAAGTTACTTGAAAAGCTCGCGATACTACTTACTTGAGAACTACTTACTTGCATAAAGCACAGTTTCCGCTCATAAATCGCCGCTACTTAATACGCTGTGACACAATCCAGCGAAAGAGCTGAGTTTAACTTCAAAAGATAGTGGTATTTCTGGGTATACTTATGGCAATATTTTTTTTATTCGCTGACTTTTAATTCTGTGATATATGAAGCACTTGTGGTGACAATAGCGAGTGGCGTTGCAACTTCAGCGCTTAAATAGTTTTGCGTACAATTATTTCTCATAGTGGCGGCGATTTTCGTCGATTTAAAGGTGTAAGCGGCCACACATTCTTGGAATTTGTCTAATTCATAACATCGCAGAATTGTTATTGTAATGTTCAAAATTACAATGGAGACGTTTGCATACATTGAGTCAAATAGTTATCGCTTCTTCTTGCTCCTTCAGAGCACGTTCACTTTGCCAGCTTGTCTACACTCAATTTTCAGTCAATTTGTAAGGCGGTTGATTGTATTTCAGCGACAATGATAGCGGCTGGTCATTTGCATTGCACTTTGCTACATATATACTATATGTATATGTATGTATAAGCCGCGCGTCTTCGGTCAACTATAAGCAAATAAACACTTTCCAACACGCACAACTTTCACTCAAGAGTATGAAATGCCACACCGGATGACACATACAAATGAAGGGTATATATACATGTACGTACGTAAAATTGTATATACGTTGTCCATATATATAAACATATGTATGTATATGTTGCAAATAGCATAACCATGCAGCGCATAGTGTCGCGAGCAACTTGTCTTTCAAGTCACTTTCAATGAGGTTCACGTATACACATACGCGTCACATACACAAATATAGTATATGTGTTATATATTATATATTTACATATACACCAACATTGTATTGTCGCCATTCGATAATAACAATTGCCACATACAATACATTTAAATACGCTTCAACATGACGGTCACGTATGTTGACGATTTGTCACAAAATAATTTTTACGACATCATTGCTTTAAGTGCGTATGTTTTGGGTTAAGCAGTTGCGCAAAGCCATAGCCAGCCGCAGCTCTATTACAAACACTCACATACATATATGTATACATATCTATATATATATATATGTGTAGAACAACAATATAAAGCAACCGGCTCAATACAATGCCGCTAAACTCCTTTATCGGCTTGGCAGTAAGTCAGTTGTTACTGTTGTTGTTTGCTGTTGGCATTTCATGACACTTCAGACAGTCCGTTAGTCAGTCATTCAGCGTACATCGGTATTTGAGTTTATCCTTTAACGCATTTTCGCGGCATGTGCGTATCCGGACCGTTAAGCCGCACTTCTCTCTTCCCCACCAGCAAAGTGGGTGAGAATGTGCCGGCGTTAGTGCTCTTATATATGCATATTCATATATATGTATATGCAATATATATGTATATATATGTATATATATATATATATGTATAATATTATTGTCTACATTAAGGCTTGCCTGCGTGCCACCACTGTCCGCGATGAAAGGGCGAATTTATTTTTCGATCGTTAATTTGATTGTAGTGACAATTGACAAGTGGCTCGCTCACCAACGTGGCCGCGTGCCAGTTTGCAATTTTCAGGTTATAAGTGAGTGTTGTAAGGGTACAAATTTAATTAAAAGCGTTGGAGTCAAGTGCGCTAACGGCAATGAGAAGAACAAGAAAGAAAATAAAGAGGTGTGCATATATAAATATAATATAAAAAATATGTATTGGTATATATTTCGAAACCTTTAAGAGAGAAAGAATTTTTCATTGTAATGTATGTATATGTATATAAAAATACCAAAACAAAATAAATTTTTTCGGTGCCAAGCGACACTCTAGGCATTTTTATTTAAAGTTTTCCAATAGAGCGATATGACTTCCTTTCAAAAACAAAAAATACAAATTGTTAAGGAAATTCAATTGTTTTTTATTTAGTGTGAAGTACAATCGGTAAGATTGAGTTCTGAATATAACATCATTCAACTAGACTCCTCGACTTCTTTTGCAAGAACGAATCCGATAAACCCGATTTCGAGTACTTTTTCCACTAAATTAAGCCGTATGTCATGAATAGCACTTGCAATATTGAAAACTTGAAGAGAGTATGGTTCATTGCTAAGAACCAATGGCTTCAAATAAAAGCAGCAATAAATAATCAAATTGTGTTAAATAAAAACTTCTTGGCGGTCATTCAATGTCAGAATTTCTTAATATAATCGAATTTCCAAATTTTTTCGCAATAATTCGGTTGTTGCACGTGCTGTGAGGCAACCCCCGTTTTGTTGAAACTAGATGTTATCAGGATCAACATCTTCCAATTGAGACTATGAAAAGTTGATTATCTGCGATCTACACTGCTCTCCTTTGAAAGTAGCGGTGTCACCAGGTTGATTTCGCAAGAAGAACAGATCGATGATTCCACCATACCAAACCCCTCCAAATTGACAATTTAGGTAAATGTAATGGTTGTTCATAAATACTAATAGTAACTTGTAAGTTTTCTAAGCACAAGAAATGATAGATGATGATTCTTCCTAAAAATTGTTACGTTTTCAATTTGTGCCAAAGCAAAAACCGCAAGACGTTCTTGAGTGAGAACAATTTTGTACGGATTGAAGCCCAAATGCTTTTTCAATATTCAGCTGGTTATAGTTTGAGTAGTTCCAATTCTTAAGAATGTGTCGGCCAAATGCGGGATTGATACCATCTACAAATTGTCAAAATCGGCGCATAACTATTCAGGCACCTAGATATAGTATAAATGGATTCCAGAGCCAATGACTGACTTTTCCGAAAATATCGGCCAATGTGTGAAATATATAATTTAAAATAGAGCCACATACGCCAGACTTTTTCGCACTTTCGACTTCACATTCATAAACTCATGTCTCGCCTCTATTAATGATGCGATTCATGAATATAGGGTCCACAGTAACGTTGTCAAATATCTCCTGCAATCTCTAATCAACATCGTTTTTGCAAAGATTTAAGTCTTTTGGTACAAATCTAACATAAATACAATTCATACCCGAAAAACAGTTAAACAAAAAACCATCAATTTTTACATAGAAGACGTTGAGGATCTTCTATAATTCTCTGTTGCCAACATAAAGATTTTCAAGCAGTTTCTTTGACCTTTTCGATGTCATCGACATATGATGAATATTTATCGTTTTGGGTTACCCAGTCTGGGTCAAATTTGATCAGATGGTACGCAATGTGATGAAAAAACTGGACAAATATTTGATAATGGAACGCCAAGCAGGAAGCACATAATCCGAAATTAAAATAAAGTGTTTGTACCGTGACCACAGGTAACATTATGTATTGTCAAGTTTTTGATTAGAACTTTATCAGATACACCACGCCTTCATCAAAATATTACATTAAAAATCTTAAATTATGCGTTTAGACTTGGCTGCAATATCTAACATAGCACCCCGAAACCTATTCACCGTTAATAACATAGTAATTTTATTTAACGATTACCTATCTAAATACATAATAACAGTTTTGTGACTAACATCAGCAATAGGTCTTTACGATTTTTAAAACTTGACAATTTTCCCAGCTAAAAAGTGTTGTTATTTTTTATCCACGAATTCAAGCGAATGCCAAATATTTGAATTTCTTCGGTGCCCTAGAATAGATATAGTCTCCTAAATGTGTATGCATTTTATTTCATTACATTCAAATACAAGCTCTTGGCCTTGCCAATCATTTGCCAACGCAATACCGAACCGAGCCTGACTTTGACAAAGCGTTGTCACTGATATGAACCCAACCTATGAACAGCGCCTCTAGTGCCAGCGAGTAAAGTGAAGTGGCAATAACGCCAACAGCTCACCACATCGATGCAGCAAGAGGAACTCTGTTGTTTTTTTTTTCTTTTTTTGAACACTTGAAGCGCTCGGCAATATTTCAGCGTCTGTGTAAAAGTAATTTGCCAAGTAAGGCGTGTACTAGCTGCCTCTTGTCTCTTGTCAGTTGTTGTTTTTTTTGCGCTTTGAAGCTTGTTCATTGCTGTCGCATTGTCATCATCATTGTAGCCGCAAATGAAATTAAATGCCACCTAAGCAACAGCAGCAGCAGCAGCTAGGAGCTGCTATCATTTGCCTATTGCTGCCTGCTGCCACAAATTTCGCTCTGTTTTCGCCTTGTAAATATATGTAAGTATGTATATGGTATATGTATATGGGCAAGCATAAATGTATGTGTGTACACAAATTTGCATAGTTTCTGCATATTTATATTCGAACATCCGTGTGACAGTGTCGAATGTAAATGACGTGCGAAACAAGAATTTCATTTTATTTCTTTCATTTGCGTTTTGATTTTTTTCGACTTGTCACTTTATACCAAGCGTCTTTATTTTTTTCTAACCAAAACGACACTCATTGCGTTTGCACTCGAATTATTTGCTTCACATAAGTTTCCACAGGCACTAACATTGAAAATGGTTGTACAAGTGGGCCTCTTTTGAAGGAACCTTTAATTTAGCTTTCAATTATATAAGCCAGAAAGAGATTTTATAAAACTAAGTGCAATTATTGGCCCCAAGGCCAATTTGTACAAGTGCTGAAAACAACGAAGATTGGCTTACCCACGCACCTACATATACTCACTTTGGGAACTCAACGATATGACAGTATCTCAACTACCTATATTTATTCCAGTAAAAATATTTTAATATCCAAAAGTTTTAAAAGTTCTTAAAAAATCATAATCTTATTACTAGAAAATAATAGATTTTGTTTATCTCACCATACCTATGTTGAATTTATCACCGTAATAATTTAGTGTTAAAACTTTTTGGAAATAACTGTAGACGCCTAGTCTATAATGCATCTATTCTCTGGTAGTATTTTTTGAAAACCCGGAATGTGTAGGTTTAATGGCTGTGCATAGAAGTAGTTAGTTATTTAAATATATGGGCCATTCCATCAATTGGCGAGATGGTTTTGTACCCTTGGTTCTCCGATTTTGACGAAACTTTAGAATATCATAATATAGGCCAAAATAAGAATATCTGTAAACTTTTTAGTGGTCAAAAAAATGACAATTTCTTTTATTTTTTAACGACCTCAAAATTGAGTGAAAAAAATTTTGCAGTTATCCAATTTTATGTAAAAAAATCTCAGCTTTCTGATAAAAATATTTTCAAAATCCAAAAAAATTTTCAAAATCAAAAAAACATTTTTTTTTTTCAAAAATCCCGTTTTTTGTGCTTTTCCCCGAATTTTTTTTCAGAATTGACTTTTTCATTCGATTCCTTGTTCAATTTTACCAAGAATCAGTGTTCAAAAATATGGGACTCTGAACCCATGAACAGCAAAAAAATTCAAAGTTGTCGCTCAAAATTCGAAAAAAACAACTTTTTTCCAAAAATCCCATTTTTTATGCTTTTCCACCAACTTTTTTTCAAAATTGACTTTCCCATTCGATTCCTCCATAAATTTTACATAAGAATCAGTGTTCAAAAGTATGGGACCCTGATCCCATGAACAGCAAAAAAATGCAAAGTTGTCGCTATACGGCGCATAGTTTTATGAATGAAGACACTGATTTCTTCATTAATTCAAGTCTAAGAATACAATTTACATGTTTACCTCCTTCACACAACTTTCTAAGCGAACAGACTGCGCCGTATAGCGACAACTTTGCATTTTTTTGCTGTTCATGGGATCAGAGTTCCATACTTTTGAACACTGATTCTTATGTAAAATTTAACGAGGAATTGAATGGGAAAGACAATTTTGAAAAAAAAGTTGGTGGAAAAGCACAAAAAACGGGATTTTAGGAAAAAAATTGTTTTTTTGGATTTTGAAAATCTTTTTGGATTTTGAAAATATTTTTATCAGAAAGCTGAGATTTTTTTACATAAAATTGGATAACTGCAAAATTTTTTTCACTCAATTTTGAGGTCGTTAAAAAATAAAAGAAATTGTCATTTTTTTGTTTGATCTCAATTTGAATTGCGCGCCAAAAAACAATGGAGCAACTTTGGCCACTAAAAAGTTTACAGTAATCTTATTTTGGTCTATATTAAGATATTCTAAAGTTTTGTCAATATCGGAGAACCACGGGTACAAAACCATCTCGCCAATTGATGGAATGGCCCATACATTCATAAACTATTTTAAACATTTGTAAATTATTATATGAGAGATATAAAAGCTTACACTTACCTACAGAGCTTTCATTTTCAAAGCTTGTATTGTTTTCTTGATTTCTAAAAAACACTTAAGCATATTTCTCCAAAACTCATTTTATAATTTCTTTCGTAAAAAGCTCTCATGAAGAGGTTCGTTAACCACCATTTTGGATTATTTTAAGCATTTATATTCAAAATAATTTTCAATATACAATGAATGATTTATCCTTTTTTTTGAACTTTTGCCTTTGCAGCTTTTTATATATTCAGCAAGCAAATAAACAATAGTGTTATTACATATTGTAATACTTAACTGTTCCGCATGCCAAAACTCTGCCAAATCAAGCTTTCGGGAGCTTTCATTGTAACCATGTTTGATATGCTATTGATATATTATATGTCGTTTATTAAAATATTTCGTTATTCTGTGGTGAAAAGCTTTGAATGATACTTTTTCATAGCTTTTATTTGAATAATATATGACTAGGTTATACTTACAGTTTATAATACAATCGCAGCTATATTAATTTGTATTGTAATTTCATTTAGTAAAAGCTCTCTTGAGCAAGCTTTTGGGCCTACACTATAGAAGCTTTTAATATGATATCGCGTTCATTAATTTATAATTAATAATCATTTAGTTAGTAATACTTATTCGAATTTCAGAAGTTAAAATTTGACAAAAAAAGCTTTGGAAAATCAAGCTTCGAATATTTTCTCTTCTTAACTCGTGGTAAGTATGTTTAATAAGGGCTGCATCACATAAAGAGAACACATTCAGACTAGATGATCATAGTACTATGGAAAACACTCGTTAAGCGTATTAACATACAGATAGCATTGCCACTTTTTTCTTATTTTCAGGCCTGAGTTCGAAGTTATGGAGCTTACGTTCAAGTTCTTTTTTGGAGTTTTTTTTTTTTGGTTTTTGGAGAGCATAAAGATATAACCGTTTTAAAAACTAAATCCAATTAAAAGGAGTGGATAGTGTGTGATTGAAAGATCGCATTTTTCTTTTAGTAAGATTTTTTAAATCCATTGCCTAAACATTTTCCCTGAAGAATTCATGTATTAATTTGATTATGTTCTTCTTCTTATTAAATTCTGAAATATTGATTCAAAAGATTTCCAAACGGATTGGTTTAACTTTATACATTTATCATTACCAACATGCATATACAGTTGTCTCATTGCCGCTGTGGCATCTCTGTGACACACTGATATACATAATATTTTACCATTTTTTCACTCTTCAGACAATGAAATGGAATTCCTGCCTGTGTCTTATTGATGGTGTTCATTGTCTTCGCAAGTAATAAATTTTTATTTGCATTTGTCAAAAGCAACCCGAAACGCAACGGAAAATGTGGCATGGAACGAAAATTTCGAAAGACGAAATAAAAAAGTGGCAATAATAGTTTGGAAAAATATTTATGTGCAGATGATTTAAAAAGAAAGTCATAAAAATTTACAAAAATCACAAAAATGCGAGCTTTTCTGTCTACATTAGAAGTAGATTCTTCCGAAACTAAGGCAGGTCACTCTATAGCTGATTCTCCGCAATTTTTGGCATATATTCTCTACACTTTACGTTCTCTATTAGAAAGAGGCATACTTAAAGCAAAGAGGTGTGCATGTGTATGTGTGTCTAACTAAATGCTGCATTGTTTCCTTTTTTTATGTTTGCTTATTTAATTGTTTGTGCATGTGTGTGTGTATTGATTGTCTACACTCTCGGGTTAGTTACTGTTGGTGGTCGGTCTTTTGGTAAATTGAACTTTATTGGTTGCTTGCCAATTTGGCGTAAAACTGTGCTAATAAATAACTCGCCACTTAGCTTATTTTCACATAACACATATACACACATACACACATATACACATGAACGAGCACTTGCTTGGTTTATGTGCAGCAAAAGTACCGCCATTACGAATTCACATAAAAATTTTAAGTTTTATTGCCAAGGCGTAGTTTTCGAGGTTACAAATAGGCTTTTGCTAGCGTCATGTGTGCGTATGTTTGTGTGTATGTGAGCGAGTTCTTTGGATATTTACGTAGTTTTAATTTTTAAAGCTCGACACAAAATAATTAAAACTGAAACTTCAGCCATTCCAAATCAATATAATTTTATACAAATTTGAAATGTCCATAACATAACGTTCCTTGGCTGAGAAGAAACGCGAAGAAGAGACTTTTAACTGAATTCTTTCGTTTTGAAGATAGGTGATCGGACTCTATGGTAAGATAGGTAATCAGGCTGAACCAGAGTTCTTAAGTATGTATGAACAATTTCGTCGCATATTGAAAGCACACCTTGAACATACCACAACTTTGTTAAGGTGGCTTGTATGAACTTCGTTAGAAGGTTCGACCAACAAATGTATCAGTTTTAACTGGAAAAAATATAAGAAAGTATGTAGATATTTCCATCTCGTCTTCCTCCTTACAAATTTTGACTATTTGTGTTCTTCAAAATAGTTTTGTAACCAGTGCTAGAATCGAAAAGGCCAGCGGAGAACCGACTCGTTTACAGGCGGATGAGGCAGTCGGTGGAATTATTAATCGATCATCGCATTTATCTAATAATATAATGGATAGTTCAAGAAATCTTTAACATTGGTAAAGATGTTCTGTAATCTAAATTAGAAATCCCTTTGTCATATATCGATCCAATTCGTAGCACGGTTAACAATGACTGCGACTTCATCATCTCCATCCCTTGTACTCATTTGTTCGAGTGCCCTTTCAATTTCTAACTTTTTTCCGCTATGTGCCTCGTCACTTAGATGTTACATCCTAAGAAAATTCAACGCCGGACAGAACTTTCAATGTTCTATATTTAATGCGAAAAGGTCTGTACGCCATGTTCCATCTTATTCCTTTCCCACACATATTTGATATGATAGGACAATATATGCATCTTCGCCTTCACAAATATAAAAAACATGCTTACGATTGAACTTGAAACAATATTTTTCAAGAAAGCCATATATCAAAGTTGCAGATAAGTCCAGTATGTGCAGCCACCATTGGTAATGTGCCCTCCTCTATGTGGTTTGCCTTATGAGACTTAGTAAATCTCGTATTTATATTTCATAAATTATATCAAAAGTTTAGAAGGCGGTTTTTTCGGCAAAATCAATTTATTTTATACAAAATAGTCTCCTTCTGCTTAAATACAGCTTTTTGAACGGTCCGAAAGCATGTCGAACGAGTGTTTTAGCTCGTTGGTCGGTATGACCGCCATTATGACAGTGCAAGCCTTTTGAATGGCTTCTATGTCTGTATAACGCTTTCCTTTCATGGGCAAATGCATGTTTCTGAAAACGAAGAAGTCTCACGGTGCCATGTCAGATGAATACGGGGAGTGGTTAATAGTTAAAATGCGATTTTTGGTCAAATATAGTGCAACAAACGCCAACTTTCATCTTTTTGTTTTAGCATTAACGGTTTGGCCGGGTGGGACAAATTATTTATGGACAATAACATTGAAATCACAAAAACAAATCAGCATTGTCTTCACTTTTGACTTTTCCATGCGCGATTTCTTGGGTTTCGGCTCGTCCGGTGTCTTCCATTCATCACTCTGGCGTTTCGTTTCGGGATCATATTGGAAACACCACGTTTCGTCACCAGTCACAATATTGTAAAGGAAGAGTTTGTCCTTTTTGACCTCTTTAATGATGTCCTTCGAATGTTGGATTCTGAGCAATTTTTGGTCGTCAGTCAATTTGTGCGGAACAAACCGTGCACACAGCTTTCGTAAGCCCAAATTTTCGGTAAAAATGCGATAAATCGATGTTTTGGAGATGTTTCAAAAATCCATTTCCATGAATTTCAGTGATGATTTCGGCTGATTTTTGATGAATTCACGCACAGTCTCGATGGAATTTCCGGTGATCATGGATTTTGATTGGCCCACATGTTGATCGTCATTTATGTCCTCACGACCACTTTGATTGAACCATCAATTGAAACGTTTCGGTAAAAGTTTTACCAATTTTAAATTAAAATTTAATGTTGGCTCTTTGTTCGAAGCGCATTTTCGCACCGATAACACAAACATACTGACACTTAAAACGCAATAACTTCACTTCCAATCGATGAAATGTCAGGTCACTGGACAATCGATAAAGACAGCAGATTCTAACGCATCAGTCGACATATGGATGCCGCCTCCAGGTTGCGCTAGATTCAAAATATCCTGTTTACTTTGGAACACCCCTTGTATACTAATTTTGTTCAACTTACGATTGCTTTTTAGTCCTATAAGTAATGTAGATAGATTGGTCTTCTTTCTATAGAGCCTGAGCAATTTAAACTATCAGGTTGATTGAAAAGTCCTGGCCTGACACATAGATGGCGCTACTAGAATTAAATCCATATGGTTGAGGTAGCCCTTCAGACAAGGCGACTCCCTATCATGCGACTTCTTCAACCTGCTTCTGGAGAAAATTGTACGAGCTGCAGAACTAAACAGAGAAAGTACCATCTTCTATAAGAGTGTACAGCTGCTGGCGTACGCCGACGATATTGATATCATCGGCCTCAACATCCGCGCCGTTAGTTCTGCTTTCTCCAGGCTGGACAAGGAAGCACAGAAAATGGGTCTGGTAGTGAACGAGGGCAAAACGAAATATCTCCTGTCATCAAACAAACAGTCGTCGCATTCGCGACTTGGCTCTCACGTCACTGTTGACAGTCATAACTTTGAAGTCGTAGATAATTTCGTCTATCTTGGAACCAGCGTAAACACCACCAACAATGTCAGCCTAGAAATCCAACGCAGGATAACTCTTGCCAACAGATGCTACTTCGGACTGAGTAGGCAATTGAAAAGTAAAGTCCTCTCTCGACGAACAAAGCCAAACTCTATAAGTCGCTCATAATTCCCGTCCTTCTATATGGTGCAGAGGCTTGGACGTTGTCAACAACTGATGAGTCGACGTTGCGAGTTTTCGAGAGAAAAGTTCTGCCGAAAGATTTATGGTCCTTTGCGCGTTGGCCACGGCGAATGTATATCGCATTCGATGGAACGATGAGCTGTACGAGATATACGACGACATTGACATAGTTCAGCGAATTAAAAGACAGCGGCTACGCTGGCTAGGTCATGTTGTCCGAATGGACGAAAACACTCCAGCTCTGAAAGTATTCGACGCTGTACCCGCCGGGGGAAGCAGAGGAAGAGGAAGACCTTCACTCCGTTGGAAGGACCAAGTGGAGAAGGACCTGGCTACGCTTGGAATATCCAATTGGCGCCACGTAGCGAAAAGGAGAAACGACTGGCGCGCTGTTGTTAGCTCGGCTATAATCGCGTAAGCAGTGTCTACGCCAATTAAGAAGAAGAAGAAGACTTGCGTTAGTTTTACAAAAATACAAAAATGAATTTCGTGTGTTAAGAGTGTCCTAGCTTTTTGGGAAAAAAATTCTGTTGAAGTCAAGATTTATGAACATTGATTGGACTCTACACCAAAAAAGTAAATCGTTGTGAAGGGCTTTGCTAAGCTTAAACGTAGCGCACATTGAACATTTCATTCTGAAGTCCAATCAACAGCCATCCGAGTGGACTGCACACGATGAACCCGATATATGCAATAAAAAGTCACCCAGAAGCTCGAAAGTCCTTATATTAGGTATATGGAGCTCAAGGAAGTATCGATCCAACCCATTTTCGACATACAGAGTCATTATTGTCAGGAAAGAATGCTCTCTGAATTTCAATTGTATATACCATACATTGACTGATATATTCGGTCAAAAGACAACTATAAATACTGGGGTCCACAGAAGCATTCGGTGCTTAGTGGCTTGAACATTTGTTTTCTGGATTTGGGCAATTTTGGATCGTAAGGTGGCATATATTAAAATAATTATTGGTGCAAATTTTTATTCCGTTATATTTATTACTTCTTAATTTCTGTACTTGGTTGTAGTCCGATTTCGCTCATTTTCGCATCGGGATATGAGAATATGAGAGCAATGCTACGTGCTAAATCTAGTCGAGCTCGGTTTGGTTGGGTCCCGACATATGTATGTGATTTCATCGATGCCACTCCCATTTTCCAATTTTTAAGTCGCCTCCCAAAACGTCCTCTCATACCATCTCGGAAGTTTAAAGTCTTTGGCGTATTTAGTTATTGATTTATTGCGTTTTTAGTAGTTTCTAAATTTAAATAGTTAGCGGAGGGCTAGGCTATAACGGTGGGCAGGAGACTAGTTCATAACGTCATTATTTCCATTTCTCCGTCATAGTACAAGCCGAATAAGCCAGAGTGAAATATTAATCGAGCAATTACTTTAAATATCGATGGCCAATCGAAAAAGGTAATATTGGCAACTTTTCAATTTGATTGAGAACGAATAATTTGAAAATAATTGAGAGAAATGTCTTGAAACTGTGACAGTGTTCAAAATAAGGTGAATACTCAAGTCATTGATACTGACTTCTATTTGTGCTATCTCACCGAAGGCCAAATATTTTTCTACCCGCGTAGCAAAAACTCCGATTCAATAGTCGTTAGGATTGGTTATTATGCTTTGCCCTAACCTTGAAACAACACATGATTTAACGCCAATGATAGAATAAATATTAGTGGAACTACCTTTAGTTAAAAAATACCATAAAACGGGTTCAGTAGCTTATATTCAACATGTGAATTTCCGCCCTTGTGGTTAGCTTGGTACCGCACTCATGGTTTTTAAACTAGGTATTTCAATAATATTAAATGAAAGTGTTGCGCTCAGCATAATGCAGTTTGTGTTGTAAATTAATGAAATCGGCCCGCATGTTCCCAATTTGATTGGGTATCTAATTGAATGAGTATCTAATTTGCGATTGCGCCCAAAACTTAACGCATCCTTACATGTGCCCCCAACAAATTCATTTGGTAAAACATATGTATGTATGCGTTTAATTACCATTTACTTCGAGCGGACAGTTAATCTAATCAATATATCTGTGGAAGTACACAAATACATATATATATTTTTCTATCTTCATTAATTTAAATACAATCAGGTGACAAGTTCATATAATTATATGTTCGTACTCCAATATGTTCTACATATTGTATATGCCAAGTGGTTGTCTTAATTTTTCCAATCTAGTCTTTCATTATTTCGTTAGCGCGGTTAATTAGACAAGTTGGCCAGTGCCGCCATGCTATTTCCACAGTTCAGTGTGTGGCTGATTAGCTGGGATTAATTAACGTGACAAACAGGTATTAGTGGTAAATAAAAGTGGTGCTGCTTGTGGTCATTTCGTGAAAAAATAGAGGTAATAAATTTGGTTGGAAACTCCGAAAAAAGAAGACAATTAATTAGAAATATAGAAATACCCGTCCTAGAGTGCGCTAATCATATTGCGGTTGAGAACTCATTGCAGAACTTTATATTCCCTGTCAATTAGTAGACTGACATCCGTCACTCTTTTGTTGACATTTTCGTTTTTATTACTTCTTTATACATTTAATTTCGCCATAACCCAACATAATTTACAACTTTGCGGTTTCGAGCTCTTTTCACGCCTGAATACTTTATTCACAAAAAATAAAACCGTTGACTTTGGTGGCGCCTTAACAGACACATTGACACAAAAACGAATTAATAAGAAAACGTAAAAAACCAAAACAGCCTTAGCAATAAAAACGTGGAACGACATCTAAATTTGTAAATACCGCAAATGGAAAACGGAAATTTATTTAAGGTAAAATATTACTGAGGCGTAAATCCGGCGCGCAGATAGATGCATGCAACCGCTGGCGGTGCCACTGAGCTTACACTGAACCCCAGTTTCGACGTCTGCGCGTTTCCTTTACGAAACTGCCACTGGCAACGTGCGAATAACCAAAATGAAAAATCAAAAGCGCTCAACGCACCATCAAGCTACCTATGCGACGAAAATGCCGGCGAAAACTGTTGAAAACGAATGACAAAACGGCGAAGGTAAAATGTAGAAAATTGCCGAATTTCCGTTTTGTGTGCGTAATTTTACGCAGAAATAATTTCGAGCAAGTTGACGCGCCAGACTTTTGAACTGACCGTAGGGCGCTATTAACTTATATACCTATAAATGAAAATTTAATTTTGTGAGAAGGACATAATTAAAGTTCGGCAAAAAAACAACAAATATGAGCTTCTTACCTTTAATTTCGGGTTAATTGGTTTTAATTGGAGTGGACCAGCTAAAAAAGGAAGCAAGTAAATGAATTCTGAAAGAACACCGATATTAAATTGAATATTAAAAGAACTAAATATGTATCTTGTATGACATGGTGAGCTCAAAGCAATTACAAAGGATAAAAACATATAATACGACAATTTCGTCCAATTGGTTTTTTTAGTGTGAGTTTGGTAGAAAAATATTTCTTTTTTGACATCAAAACAAATAACGAGGAATGTTTTTTTTAAAGTTACTATGAAAGCTTAACATTTTCTCTCGTTCGCGACCTTGTGATCTTGCCACTTCTTGAGTTCTTATCGCAGAAGAAACCCGCCAAATATACATATTACTTTCACTGCTTTACCGACGAGGGATACATCAATGTAAAGAAGACAGATGGTTTGGCCTAAAATATTGAAAAAGAAAATTTTGTTACGAAATTTAAGGTTCCTCCCTAACTTCCCTTCACAGCATATATGCTTATCCAATCGTCTGAACAGTGAAGGCAGTGAGTTATATTGAGACGAATAAAAAGAACTTCTCAAGAGATGCTTGAGACTAAATGAGGCTTCAGATATAGCAACTAATTGTTTTTTATTTAATGCATAAGAAAGTAAATTGTTGTAAGGAACGGTACCATTGGTTGCTGGTAGACACTTAAAAGTAACCGATCGCAGTCGTAACTTCGAAACCATAGAAAATTTCAGTCTAAGAAATCATAAACTATTTTTTATTAGTAATGAACAGCTGTGATGCAATAAGATCGCTTTTATACACTTGCAACATGTTTTTAGAGTGTATAATAATTTTATTCACCTAACGGTTATTTGTATCACCTTAAACTAATGGAGTTAGATATAAGGTTCTGTATATATAAATGATCAGGATGACGAGACGCGTTAATATCTGTCTGTCTGCCAGTCCGTCCATCCGTGCAAGCTGCAACTTGAGTAAAAATTGAGATATATTGATGAAACTTGCTCCACTTAGTAAGATCCGGAGTAAAAACTGGACGATGGGCGTGGCACCGGCCATTTTTAGGTGAAGTCACTCGACACAGACTCGCCCCACAGATTTCAACAAATTTGGTACGTAACATTATTCTCTAATTCCTACGTAACAGTGTTAAAATGGGGAAAATCGGACTGCAAGCCACGCCTACTTCACATATAATACAATTTTAAAGTCCTTCTGATTCTGTCCTCTTGAACATACAAATCAAGAAGCAATTATTATAAAAAAATGTTGAAGCCTCTATTTGATAGTACCGAAAATTTGGATTGCAGTTTCGATAGTTGACCACAAACATCGAACAATCGAACAATGTGTTAGATACATGATTGAAATTCGGGAATAGTCATTTCCGGACAATGGTTTTTCTGTGTCAAAAATGGGTTGACTTAGGTCAATACTTCCCAGAGCTCCCTTGATTAAAGATTTTCGAACTTCCGGGTGACTTTAAATCGCATATATCGGCCAATATTTGCCTTACCTCAATGAAAATTACAAAGCGTATTTTGGTTGTAACAGCGTATCTTTTTGTCTACAAAAAAATTGGGTGAAAACTTGATCTAGCCTCCATATAACTAATATCAGGATCTTCGAATATCCGGCTGACTGCACTCCATAGTATTGTTGATTGTATGTGTGGTACTAAAATGAAACCCAGGGAACATTGCTGAAGTAAGTGGCATGGTAATACAGAGTTAATAGAAAAAATCGGGTCGGTACTGTCCCAACTTCCATTACTACGTATAATGATATTCGCATTTCTACCAAATCTTATGCAGAATATGTCGGTCAGGGTATGAGTAATAGTATATAGCAGCGGCGGATTTAGAGGGGAGAAATGGGAAATTTCAACCCCAACTAATAATTTTACTACTCTCCAAAAATATAAAGTAACAGAAATATATTCCAGAAATTTTCCATTTTCTGACAAAAACTAATAATGGAAAAAAAGGGAAACAGCGGGAAAAGCAGCGATACCCATCGCAACCGTGTACAAATTTTAATTTGTGATTGGGAATCTTTGCCTATGTGATATTCTATCTCTAACTCATTCACTCTGTGGGATTCTTCTGAAAGAATCGATCAATCTGGCAAGGGCATCAAATATGATAGACACGATGCTTGTCACGTTCTGCAATCTAAGACAAAAAGCTGAGAAACATTTTTGATGCATTTATTTAGACACGAAAAAAATGGCGGCAGAAGTGAATGTTGACAAAGAATATGCGGCCGGCAAATAAAACGCGAAAATTTCTGCGAGAGAAAGAAATAGTGGACGGATTTCAACTGTGTTAGCTGTTTGTAGAGAAAGTATGCTCTTTGAAATCCAAAGAAATGGAAAATCTTATCCCTTTGGATAATGACAACGTCGTGCGACGTTTGAAGTCGGAAAGGCAACTATCGGAGCACTGTAGGATATCCATGTCGTAGAAACTGAACGATAGAAATCAAGTGCTTCTTTTGAAAAACCGGTGTAATCTTCGAATTACATAATTGTTGAGCTCGAGTCAAGGCAGCCTATAGCTGCCATACAAACTGAACGATCAAAGTTCTTGTAAGGAATCTCTTGTACGTATACTTGAAAGGTGGAACCGAAACAACCTATTTTCTTATTCTTCTTTAGATCCTGTACAGGTGCATTGAGATATGGCTCTACGGATATTAAATCAAGTTTAATAAACTTTCATTGGCTCACGTAGGAGTGGTAAAGCCCTTCTTGATTGGTTACTTCGGCTATTTTTACAATTTAGCAAGAACATAGTAAAAATGTTAGTAAGGTGTACCGGAATAGAATATTGAAAGTGTGGTATTAAAAACTGAAATGTTTTTTCATATTAAAAAAAATTGGGTTTCAAGCCTTAAAAAGATTTCAATATTATTGTCGTTTTAGTGTGGTAGTAACTATAACTCGAACTACTTTCTTTTTTCAATGCCGACGTCACGATATATCCAGGTTACAGTCAGTCGATTTCCTTGGAATTTGTAATAAATATTCTTTTAGTATGATAAGTAAAGCAATAATATGATAAGTGAAGCACTAAGAATTGCAAACATTTTTGCTTTTAAGTTTTAAAAACTATTAAAATATGAAAAATTGAGAAAGTCGATCTTTGTGTATTTTTCAATAACCTTTTTTCAGTTGTGTCGGTCAATCATTATGTTAATTTTCAAATGACCACAAGGGTACAAATCGTGATGACAAGGGCGTGGTTTTTTCCCAGCTTCTATTCCATGAAAGCATTTTCTATACTCTAGAATATGACTTTCATAGTCATTAATAAAATTAAAAATATCAATTGTCCAAAATTTGGGCATCAGACTGGAAAATACCCTTTACATATTATATGCAAGTCAAGCTTCAGAATGCATTGGCTTTTATTTAATTATTTTTCTTATATTTTTATTACTATGTAATTTATTGCTATCAACCCAGATTCTGGCATATAAAACAAAATTGACTACCATTTTAAATTTCTATTGAGAATTTTTTAACATCATATATGCTGCAAGTAATCTAATTTAAATTCACCACTAAATTTATCCACTCACTTGCCTGAGAAAATTCCTCCCACACGCATATGTACGTGTTCTTGTGTATACTATTAACTTTATGTATCTGTTTCTTATTTTCTGTTTTGAATTTTCGTAATTTTTTAACCAAGTAAATTCCTGACAAATCCGATCATTTGGAAGCCTGCTTCTCGCCTAAGCCCTGTCGCATTTACCAGCGCACACATACATGCCCATGGTTGATGACACCATTCGCCTACGCATGTAATGCGACGTCTTACATGCACCGAAATATATTTCATCAACACTAAACTCAGTTGTGACACTTGACCAATAACAACTGCCGAAAGAACCTGTTAATACACGCACACTTACGCACACACACACACACACAAACACACACCTAAAGGAGGCAAGTGGTAACCGCAAGAGTTTCGTAAGCACTCAAGCTAGCTGGAATCGGCTTTGCGCTGCCTTTGAGTACCTCTTTGTTTGGGTATGTTCATGTCAAATTGCCACTGACACTGCGAATTTGTGGTTGCGCACACACATACACATACGTACATTGTATGTACAAGCAGACACTTCCTTCCATAGCGGAAGCTTATGCTTATTTAAAATACACTTTTAAAATCTGCTCCTCAGATGCACTTGTGTGTGTATTTAAATATACATATGTGTGTGTATATATAATTTGCTAAGTGTGTTTGTGTTGGCCTGAATGTGCCTCTGTGTATGCGTACGAAAGGTGAAGTAAAAAGTAAATGCCCATGTAAGACCGCTTGAGAAATGAAATGAATATGAAATGCCAGCACACAGGCCGCAAAGAATTCTCTTTCTTGTTGTTGTTGCCAATATTATTGTTGTCACAACTTAAGCCCACTCACCGAAGCCAATCGTGGCAAGGTGACATGCATGCCTCCATCAGTCGGCCATCAGTTGTTACATTGCCATGCAACTGCTTGTATTTTTACATGTGTGTATGTGTGTTCCAGCATGAATTCCGACTTTGCACTACTAACGGAATATTTAACAGCAAATATGTTTGTATAGAGTACGTGTGGTAATACGAAATGTTCTCTCAAAAATTTCAACACCATAACACCGTATATTTGTTGTTGTAAACGCACACCTATGTGCACGTATTGTTTACTGCTTAACCCCTGTATATGTTTCGTCATTGTATCGCTGTATGTATGCGAGTGTGTGTAGTTAATGCAGAATTGCTACTCTTGCTGGGCCATGATTTATGAGAAAGGGACATGTGTAATTTTAGGTTCATAAATTTGTCTGCCGAAAATTACTTTGAAATGAAAATTGTCACACCCGTGTTGTTGTGTTCTTATGTTCGAGCATCTTCATATGGATGTAAATGGCAAAATAGAAACATTTTTAATTCACTTTCGACGAACAGGATAGGACACCAAAAAAGTGTTGGTAGTTGGACCCAAATATTTTAGATTCTTTTGTAATTTGCTTTTGTGATGACCTGCATAGTTTAAAATTTAGATTGAATACGCTTAAGCTTAAAGCAAGAAAGCATTATATGTGACCTGGTCTACGGAAAGGGGGCTTAGGTGTCAAAAAAAAGGAGAACAATTAATGAGATAACGAGAAACTGACGATTATTTTTAACAGCTTTTCCCAGAAAACTAGTTTTCGCACGTTAGCTCCCTTTTCGTAGACCAGGTCACTTATGCTGAAGAATGGTTCAGCCATTTAGTAAACATATGCTCATGTGCTCTTCGTGATTTTGCGATATTTCCGAAAAGAAAATCCTTATTTTGTATTATCATATGAGAATTAAAGGACAAATATCAAAGATACCTTTGACTTTGTACTAATTTCTTAAACTCGTTACTATCTCCTTAAGTCATTAAAAAAAAATGCCAAGAAATGCAGCAGCGCGTTTGAATTGATCAAATAATAGATTCGATTAAATACACCTGAGTCCCAGTGTATAGAAAAGGTTTCTGATTCATTCCAGTGTAAGAACCTTTGAGGTCTCACCTATAGCAAGAGTAGCAAGTCCGCATGTTCATACGTGCAAGCTGTAACTTGTGTACAATTTGTGAAAATGAAACTTGGTGCACAGGTTCTTTGCCAAAAAAAGGAGTTTATCCACACATTAAGCCGATGACGCTATCTAAGCCATCTCAAGTCTAAAAATCTTCAAATTGGACCACAACTGTTCACGCCGTAATATTCCGAGTTTGTGGACCCAAGTGCGTATGGCTGACTTTTTGCTGAACATATCAGTATACCTGTCATTGAAATTTAGAGAAATGTTTCTTTGTTAGTAATGTGGTGTGAATCGGGTAAATTCTTACTTTATATTGTTACCTATATACATATGTATGTATATATGTGCGGTGAAATTAGCATGGAATCATTATGCTATGAGCTGAGCTCTTACTCGTCGCTCGAAAGGAAACAGCTTAGGCAAAAAGGTGAGGAGTTGTGTTCCAATGTATGATCATACGCATCGTTTGATCACAGGACTGGACAGAAGTTGCCTGAGCATGGCTGAGAGGCTTCAATGCAAGCACCTTATAGTTGGCACTTCGAACCCAGTGACTGCTAATGCAAAACTAATAGAATTATTACGCTAGACCTGATTTATTGACGCGAATGAATGAAATCGGTCTATGAACTTCACCGATCTGTCATGTGGCCAAAAAAAAAGGTACACTCCCTGTTGACTTGTGATATTAATCAATAGCTAAATCGTTATTCAATACCATAATTTAATGTTATTTATTCAGTACGATGAAATAAATTCTATATTCGCTATTAAATTATGATAAGGAAATCAAAATATATGTATGAGCTTATGGCCTATAATTTAGATGTACTACATGGTTAAGACTTCAGCATCCTGTTAAATAAAAACAATTGTTTTTTAACAAAATAAAATTTTACTAATCGATGCAGCTTCTATTGAACCATATATTTAAAAGGGTGATCAATTTCGAGGTTTCCTACTTTTTTAAATAAAAACAAACAGGAAATTCAAATTTAATGGGTAATCTTTATTATCATTCGAAGGAACATTAATTAGCATTTATTTTTTCAAGTGTTTACCGTGGCTATATTTCAGATAGTCCATCCGTTGAGTCGAATTTTCGACGACACTTTCAAGTATTTCGACCGGTAACTGGCAAACGACACGCGTAATATTTTGCTGTAAGGCCTAAATCGAAGCGGTATTGTCCGCATTAACTTTGGATTTTACATTTCCCCACAAGAAAATGGCTAACGATGTGATATCATACAATCTTGGTGGCCAATCGACCGGCACAACAAAACGTGAAGTTATCTGCTCACCGAAGTATTCTCTCAACAAATTCATTGATTGTTGCGATGTGTGGGAAGTGGCGGCGACTTGTTGAAACCAAATGTCGCCGAGAACACGAGCTTCAATTTTACGCTTCAAATAGTTGATTATCATGCCACGATAACGGTCGCCATTAATAGTTACGTTCTCACCGGCATCATTTTTGAAGAAATATGGATCGATGATCCCACCGGCCCTCAAACCTCAACAAACCATGTTTTTTTCTGGATGAAATGGCAGCTCTTTATGTTGCTCTTCGTCCCAAATGTGGCAATTTCGCTTGTTTACCTATTAAGCCTCATAGCTGAACAAAATATGGCTCGAAAACTTCAGATATTCTTGGAACTTTGGAACTTTTCAAGAGCCCATAGAGCGAGGCTCATGTTGCTTGGGTCGATCTTCAGTTTTTGCACAGATTTTATTTTGTACGGTTTCAATTTAATTTTTAAAATCTGGACGTAAAAAATGTCAATTCGTTCCATACGATTTGCTGCGAACGGCGGCGAACAGATTCTCCACCCTTTTCGTGTACAATCACAGCTACGGCTGCTATGTTTTCTTCACTGCGTACTGGATATGATCTTTTTGGTCGAATATTATCCAATAATCCTATAATGAATGCTGGGTCTCAAGGTCAACACATTCTCTACAGAACGTGATAAAGTTGAACGATTTGTAACCATTGATCTGTCAAAAGTACCTCTACTTGGAATACCCGTTATTATTATATTGGTAGTATGACTATTTTGTTTAAAATTAGTTTCAAATGGAATTCTTCCAAATGCGAATATGGTATATGTAATATAGAGCTGAATATATGAACCTGAATTAAGTTCTTCAGTATTTAATTCGGATTTATCTATCCGATTTAATAACTACAAGGGTATTCAAGTCAAACTTGTTAACCCTCTCATGCACGACGCTGCCTATAGGCAACATTGTACTAATCCTGTTATAATTCCCGTTATTCTCATTATTTTCGATAACGGTTTTTATGTGCAGTAGACCAAGGTTTTGTGTATGCATTAACGAAAAAGTCCTGTGATTGTTCAATTGTGAGCTTATTGTCTCGGTGTCTACACGTGATCACAAATTTTTCTTAAAATAGCCTGTGCAAATTAATAAAATAAAAAGTTTAATAAAACAGTTTTTGTGTTATATAGTAAATGATTTTTGCAACTAAATACAGGTAAGAGATTACGATAAAACAAAAATAGGCAAAAAAAAATAATTCAAGTTTGACCTCAGTATTTTGTCAAACACTACATTGCCTATAGGCAACATCGTGCTCTACCTCAGTAGTGGGTATAAATTTTGTTCCAAAACAGCTGATTAAATTTTATTAAAGTGGACAGCAAATGTATTTTCTAGCAATAAATAAAGTTAAGTTTTGAGACAATAACGCAAACCAAACAACCGAGTGATGTTACAAAGTAACGAAAAAACTATCATGCTTGCCAGTATGCTACTTCGTTGCTCGGTAAAATGGTTATCTGTTAATTTTACAAAAACAAAACGCATGTAAATGACTACCGAGTAACTACTAACGAATTAACAAAGCTGGTCTGAATCCCCTTTTGTATTTCGGATGTTTGCGGAACTTGGAGACATCCCCAGTTTTGGTTGCCTACGTCGTACAAATATAGTGTCTTATTACAAGTATAGTATATAACTATTCTCAAAGAATGGCAGTTGTTCATCATTGATTAAAAAACATGATTTCAAATCACACATGAGTCCAATTTCCTTCCTTTAACTTCCTTGAACATTTTAGCTTAAGGAATGACAATTTGACGATTTATTGCTTGGATTTATTAAAGTAATCAGTCTCCCGAAACGGTGCAAGGGTGCTAGTGTATGCTTATGTATCACTGTAATACATATGTATGTATAAAAAATTGATTGCATCAAAGAAATTGTTACGTTTTTGAATCGAAGCAATTTTTACAAGGATTTCAGCAAGCGATTTTGATTGGAGCTTCCTATTTATAGCGTTATGCAGTAGTACGTACAAACATAGGTGAAAGCTGTAAAAATCGAGACAGTTTTTCGTGACAAACTAATAATGACACCTGTCAAACTTCATTGACACTTTTTATAACTTACGAAACCCTTTCCATAAACGCAAGGAATGACGCAATTGTGTTGAGAAGCGATGTAACTCATCCTCAAATGTGTGTGTTGCGCTTTCATATCTTTTGATATACACATGCATACATATATTATATATATAACTATTTGTTACTAAATGAATAGTCTGAATGCCTCAGTGTGTCTGTGTGTCATGGTCGATTTTTTTTAGAATAAGCCAAATAGAATTTGGACTGATTTCGAAAGCAGTTTTGTCATTTTGAGAATTGGGATGATGCTTGACTGTATGCGAATATTTATGTGCCTTCATAAACGTGTTTGTTGAACATTTTGAGCTTAGCTGATAAAGTTTTATGGCAAGCAATGATGTATGGTAAAGCCGAATGACGAACTGCTGAAATGTAAGCTGACACAATGGCCACGTAAAAAGTTCCTGCAATGGTAAGTTTATATGCATGTGTATACGTTTGAAGCTGGGAGTTCGAAATCCAGAAATGTTTATGAGCAATAGTGAGATAACGACAGAATTCTAGCATTTTAAAAGAAATAGTTAATCTGATTTAAATTTTCTACAAAAAAATTATTGCCACAACTCCAAAGCTATTTCGGCGATTTGTGTGTTTGTTATTATTTTAAGAATAATTTGAGAAGTTTTTGCTCAACATCATTCGATTTCATTGTTATTAACTGCAGTAAATATAAGCAAGACGAAAATCTTGTTATGATTTTTAAATTTAAAATGCTGATTTTCTGCAAGATCGCCTCCGAAAAGCTACGACACAAATTCGAAATATAGTTATGATGATCTGGTAATAAATATCGGCTAGACAATCAGCAGAATAGGATATCAGCCATACATGAAAATGCATGCGCTCTCTTTGGCGAGGAGTTCATAACGAAGCTTGTTTATCTCTCGGCTCCCTGTAGGCTCTTATCATGTACTTTTGGATCCTTTTTGGGTTTTAACTGATAGTTATCATATACTCATCAAATCTTCAAAGATAAAAATTGTGATGCCACTGCGGAAGTTGTCTCTTAATATTAAGGAATGAAACAATTTTCCATTCTGATATAAAGACCTCGAAATCAGTCTTTTGTTTATAATTCATGTAAGAAACAAATTTTGAGGTTATATAGAAAAAAATCTATATTTCAGAGATTGTAAAAATTGATTGAATTTGTTTGATTACAAACCATTTCACTCAATTTCTCTGCTGTGTATAACGAGTGATCCAAGTAGAGGTACTTTTGTCAACAATCTTTTTTTTTTGACAGATCACGAGTAAGTCGGGTCAAACTGCATGTTATTTTTATTCAGTATTGTTTGGCATTTCATTGTGGAAAGACTTTATTACGAAAATTCATGTTCTGTAAAGAATGTGTTTCACGTGATTTGTTCAACTTATGGCCAACATAATCGGTTTATTGAGCGAATTAATGGCAACACCATCACCCATTTTGAAACTCAGGATTCGCAGTTAGATAATATTTGACGGAACACACATACAGTGAAGAAAATATAGCAGCCGTCGCTGACAATGTACACGAAGACCGTAGAGAGTCTATTCCGTGCCGTTCGTAGAAACACGGATTTACGTATAGAATGACTTTGCACATTTTACGCCGAGATCTTAAATTAAAAGCGTATAAAACACAGCTTTTGAACAAACTGAAGCCGCTCGACGTTGCAAAGCGACTTCGCTTTGCTCATTGGGCTAATGAAAAGTTCCAAGAAGATCAATGACTGCGAGCCAAATTTTGTTCAGCGATGAGGCCCATTTCTGGCCCAATGGGTACGTAAACAAGAAAACTTGCCGCACATGAGACAAAGAGCAACATGAAGAGATTCAAGAGTCACCTAGTTTGTGGACCAATTGTGTTGGAATCATCGAAACATATTTCTTCAAAAATTATACTAGTAAGAACGTCGACCGTTATCGCGCTACGATAACCGCCTATTTGATATTTGAAATTCAAGCTCGTAATCTCGGCGTCATTTAGGGTTCAATCCCGCTTTGATTCAGGGCTTGGAGTAAAACATCAAGAGTGTCATTCGCCCGTTACAATTAGAATTGCTCTAATAATTCATCGAAAATTGGATTCAACCTTCTAAAAAATAATCCTCAAACAATAAATTCCAAAGAATGTTCCTTTGAATGATAATAAACATTTTCCTTTAAATTTGAAATTTCTGTGTTTTTCTTTGAAAAGGTAAGGTCGAGGTTCCCTCACTTTACAATTAATATTTATACTTGACATACTATTAATTTCTTGTTTTACTCTAGAAGCTAACATCATATTCGCTTCTATGAAACGTGATTGTTTATACAGCTGTTAAAAGAGTTTCAAGGCACGTCAAAGTATTAAGTTTCAAGGCGATATTCTATGCAGATCTAATTTAAAATGTCTATGTTTTGAGGATATGAGCAAAAACACAGGTTTAATAGTTTTTTTTCAAGTTATATTTTTTCATTACAAAATAATCGTTATTTTGATTTTTCCCCTTAAAAATAAGAGTTATTTTATAACTTTTATCATTGCCCACATCAGAGTAGTTGAGTTTTTAATTACTTTTACGCAATAGGTGTTGAAAACTAAGCTATTTCGTTTTGGTAAATATATCTTGGTAAATAATACTCTCATTATTTTACCTTCTAATAGCAAAGGCAAAATAAAAATCTTACTCTTCAATTCTTATTGCATAAGAGTAATGCAAAATTCATAACTATTTTTTGTGAGTAATAAATAAAAGTTATGAAAAACTCATACTTTGTAATGGAAAACATTAAAATGAAAATATGACTATTATTTCGTGACGAAAAAATAAAAAGCGAAATTTAAAAGTATGTTTGCGTAGTCCTCACAAAAGCAAAAATTTTCCATTATCACAGTATATATATTCGATTATTCCTTCATAATGATTCTATTAGTCAAAGATGATGAAATAACAGTTATATTCTGTCAATGGTTTTAAATAAAGCTTGAAATGTTTTGTTACTTTATCGATCGTTTAGAGTACAAAATTTTCACGCCTGAGGATATACTCCAGCTTTCAAACTAAATCTCTTTCTGTTAGCATACCTTTAGGATAAACTTGGAATTTTCAATACAAAATTGTCGAGAAACCTCGGCACTAGCAACACCTGCTAGCGTCGCCGCCATCTTGTCGCTGGGGATTAAATTACTCACACTCATTTAACGTTGTTGCTCATATCTATGCTGCATATAAATCGCTCTGTATGTTTGCCATATATTTCGGTCTGCTACAAATACGTTAAACAGACAACGACAACTCAGAATAAAACAATAAAATTTATCATCCGACCACAAGTCGCAAAATACTAAACAGAAACGTGACATTTGATTTTCGGTAAGAGAAAGCTACGACTCGTGCACTCAGTCGACGGCGGTGGTGGCACACGTGCAGCTGCATAAACAGTTCGCAGCAAGGTGGCCATATCTTCGGCCAAGCAGACTCCCCAGCAAATTCCGTATAAATATTTTGTGCACATATGCATAAGCACCCACACACACACATACATACCGGCACCTGCGTGCGCACTCAAACGATGCTAAACAAATTTTATTTATTTATTTATGTTAAATATTTCTGAGTTGCAACTGTCAGGCCGCCACTGATATAATGTACACACGCATGAGCGTGTGGAAACGGTTCCATCTGTCTGTGTGTGGGTGCATGTGTGCATATCATCGTCCAAACGGCGGGTGCATATATACTTTTATTGTTGTTATTATTGTTGTTGCGTTTATTGTTGTGCCGGTTTTGCTCATTTCAGATATCTAACTTGCAACTTGTCTCCATTTATTTCATGCCACCTACCGCAAAATTTAATAAATCCATTTATGTCTTTCATAACTGTGACACGTATGTACACCAATACCGTGCACAAACACACTTATATACACATAAAAAGCACACCTCTGCAGAACTCAAAGCAGATAACGAGCTTTAACGTGTGACGTGGCACTCAGCCATACCTACACACACACATATATAGTACATATGTATTCTTAAGCTTCTGTATGTGTGTTTTTGTAGGTGAACACAAAACAGTTAGCTCTAAACTAAAACTCTGAGGAGTCGGACAGTTGGGACACTACTTGTACAGCGTTGAGCAGCTGGACAGGCGTGCGGCATTGACTGTTTGTTGTCAACGGTATCAGTGCATGCGTACAGTTGTTGCATGCCACTCGTACAACATCTATGAATTGCTGCATACATATGCATTACTTCACTTATGGCTTGTTTGTTTGTCAGGCGTCGCATATCTGTTTCACTTACGTGTTGACCGTTCATTGACCCGGAAAACTCGAAATAAATACTTTTCCTTATTGTGGTTAACGTTCGAGTATCTATCCATGTTGGTGCGTGTATAGAGATGTGTGTTGGCGCGTTGAAAGCAGCAGGTTGTGATCCAATCCGGATTGTCTATTAGTTGTCATTCATGCATTTATGTACATATATGTTCAATTACAAAATATTGAATTATAAATCGTTAACCCTTGTACGTATCATTTGAAACTAAGCGAGATGTACATATATAGGTGTTATATATAACTAAAAATGATCAGAATGACGAGAAAACCTGAAATCCGAGTAACCGATCGACCCATTTCGACTAAATTTAGTAGGTGGCATTCTTCTTATATTCATATATTCACATTGAGAAAATGGCTGAAATCGAACTACAACCACACTAACTTCCCATATAACACAATTTTAAGTACCATTTGTTTCTTTCTCTTTCCAGTTCAATTGAAGAAGTAATTAACGTACCGGCATAAAAATTTGAACTAATAATTTCTTCAAAGTATACAACCCAATGTTCAAAAATTATTCAAGTCCAAACAAAACTGTTCAAACCCTAGGTGCCGAATATGTGGACCCCAGTATTTATGGTTGACTTTTGACTGGAAATATAGACAATAGTATTTCTGTGTATCAAACATGGGTGGAATATATTCAATACTTCCCTGAGCGCCCAAATACCAAGTATAAAGATTTTCGAACTTCCAGGTTACTTTAAGTTGGATACATAGGCCAATATTAGAGTTATCTCAATGAACCCTCGACCCAGCCCGCATATAACAATTACCAGGAATTTCGAAAATCCATTTGACTTTGATTGTAAGTATCTCTATATCTTAATAAATACCAGGAAATATTCGTTGAGTTTGTGGGTTAAGCAAAAATAGATAAAATCGGGTCGATACTACCCCCCACTCTCATATACTACAAATAATGATTTTGGTATTTCTAACATACCTCATGCCGAATATGTCCTTCAGTGTATGAGCTATATATAGTATTTATATATACTAATTGCTTGGATTTCGATGCTCTGGTTGACTATTTATACTTTAAGGTATTTCCCTGGCATTGATTTCTCCGAGTTGCAAGAGTATAAAATATTCGGACGAATTGTTTGAGAGAATACTTTGGTGATCAGATAATTTCACGTTTGGTTCGGTCGATTGGCCACCAAGTTCTTGTGATATCACACCGTCAGCATTTTTCTTGCCGGGATATGTAAAATCTAAAGTCTACTATATGTGAATTTGAAGTTTCTGTGTTTTTTCTTTAAAAAACAAGTAGGGAACCTCGAAATGGATCACCTTTATAACCAATGAAATTGTTGTTTTAGATCCTAATAGTCACGTTGATTGATAAACATAAGCAGCCGTCGATTCGTATATAAATTACTTCAAAGATAAAAGATCTATCAGGAAGATGTTTACCTCAATTTTGATAAACTAGTTTTAAAAGCAGCTACCATGTGCTATATATGATATAGTGGTTTGTCTGAACAATATTTTTGATAATCTTGTCTTGAGCATTAATCCCCACTAAGCTTCATGAAGATATCTTTACAAGGAATTGATTTTGTTCGATAAATTTGTATGGCAGGTATTTTTTATATGGATCCGATTTGAGTGGTTCCTCATGGTAGCAGACTTCTGAAACGCCCAGTAAGGATATTTAATAAAGTTGTAACATATTTTTAAGATCATACAATGAGTTTCTGGATACACACTGTTGGATAAAATAGTAGAAATAACATCCATACTTGTATTTAAAACCAAATTTTTAATTATGTAACAAAATCGATCAAACATAAAAAAAATTTAAAAGAATATTACTTTAGTTCCTTAAAAAATATTTAACTACAACGAATGCGATCAGCTTTTTTCTATAATTTTTGCCAACACTGTAAGTGAGAACAATTTTGAACGATAAGCTGATAATATATAATACTAATTCATATGCCTGTTAGATTTATGTTGCTCTTGGTTGGAGTGCCGATTAATAGCATTGACAGACGGCAGCGTTAAACCAGATTAATTGCATTTTTCGGGATTAATTCAGGAGTTACCACAGCTAACTACGTTGCTGAATCCAAAAATAACTCTCAAAATTTTAGGGAGTTTGTGAGATTTTCGTTGGCAACATTGTTAAAAATGGCCAATTTTCATCTATTGTGAATGAAATACAAGCAACCCTGACAGCTGTTTATCAAATTCTCAATATAATTTCAATAAAACTTCTATGTTATGATGCAGTTTTAAAAATAATGTGTTGATATGTTTTTGTAATAAAAAATGGTTTGGTAAAAATTGGTCGGCTAACAACCGTAATGTTTATCTTCTATCAATTTTCATTGAAAATATTATAAAAAGGACAATGAGATGTTTACGAGAGTTTCCAACTCGCATAACTGCCGTCTGTCACCTACAAATTTGGATCTGATTAAGTGCGCAGTTAATCCGGATTAACGCTGCCGTCTGTCAAGGCTATAAGATAGCTCCCCGACTTGCTTTAAAACTCATCTGCAACATTGATAACACTCTTAACTATGTGAGAAGAGAACTGAGGGAACTTTGATTAATAATCACCCTTATCGCAGACCCTCATTGTTATATAAAGAACATAAAATGTCAACGTTCAGTTTTCTGTAACGTGTTTCTTTATAAGTATATTAGGGTGATTCAAAAAAAATTTTTTTTCGTTTCGTACTCGGAAAAATAGGTTCCTAGACACCTCTAAGAAAGCCTCTCCAAGCATGAGTTCTTAATTGTAACGGGAAGGTCCTCCTACATACAGTTTTCTATTTTTTTCTTATTATCAGTTAGAAAAATTTATATCTCGCTTCCAACTACTTGAAAAAATATTTTGTTCCTTAGATTTTGTAGGAGATTTACTGCTCTATAAAAATGGTCTCATATGATTTTTCGATTAAGTTAAGCGTTTACGAGATGTTCATCGTCAAACATCAATGCATATTAAGGTAGATCAAAAAAAATTTTTTTTTTCGTTTGGTACTCTGAAAAATAGGTTCCTAGACACCTCTAAGAAAGCCTCTCCAAAAACCTGTGAGTTTCATCATTCATAATGATTTTTTTCATTGAGTTATAAAATTCATAAGAAATAAAAATTTTTTTCAAAAATAATTAAATTTCAACCGTTAATATCTTTTAAACGTTTGGGTTTTCGAAAAAATCATATGAGACCTTTTATATAGAGCATTCAATTTCCTACAAAATCTAAGGAATACTTGAAAATATTTTTTCAAGTAGTTGGAAGCGAGATATAAATTTTTCTATCTGATAACAAGAAAAAAAATAGAAAACTGTATGTAGGAGGTCCTTCCCGTTACAATTAAGAACTCATGCTTAGAGAGGCTTTCTTAGAGGTGTCTAGGAACCTATTTTTCCGAGTACGAAACGAAAAAAAAAAAAAATTTGAATCACCCTAATAAGTATACATATATATATGTATATGCATACAATATTTAAATAAGTATAATATATATATATAATATATATATATATACAATTTTGGAAACCAAACTTCTGGTGCAGAGTACATGCAAGGCGAGGTCATACCAATGGCGTCTTTACGTATATAAACTCATAGTGAAATATGTGTGCAAGATTTCGTAAATGAAAGACCTCATTATTATGTGCATTAAATTTCAATTAAAATCTTTTTTTTTTGCACAGCCACCTTTTTGCCTTGACAGCAGCAATTGCAAAACTTGCCTCCTAACCTCAAAACTGACCGCTGCCAGAGATAGCCATCAAATATTTGCCACGCACAGCTTTGGCTGTATATATATGTACATATTTTACCTATAACCACACATACTTACAAGTATATACAAAATAGTAAAAAGTGAGTGCCGCACAATTTAGTAATACCCAAAGAAACTGCGAGAACAGAAGCTGAGACACTGCACTGCATCAAGAGTGGTGAGTTTAAAATTTACTCAGCTTTAAATTATTTAACCTTTTTTTTCTCATAGCAAAAAGTATGAAATTAAAATCTGTAAATGTATTATGTAAGTGTAAAATTAAACTGCTTACTAATGTACTGAATGAGCCATTGTTTTCTTCTCAACTTCACCACTCAATCATACTTTCCACTACGATTCGCCAACTAATCTACCACAACGAAGAAATTGGCTACAGTCCGAGCACTGTCACGCCTGCGAGTAAATTTGTGCTGAAGCAACGAGGGTTACAAAAGAATTGGGCTGGCGCGAGAGTATGATTGGTGTTGATTTACGCATAACTGGTGTTACATTACACCTTCCAGCCAGATACATTATTATAACATTTTTTATTAGCTTATCTGATCCTTGAACAACAAAATAACATAAATTCATTGTGGTCCTTTCTTTTGCACCTCCAGCTGCCTTTCTCGGCTTTTTATTGCCTTTATGCCGCTTGGTCTATGATGTTAGGAAAATAAATAACAGCAATGGAGAATGAAGCAAAGCCAACAACAAAATACAGTATATAATGCACAGTTAATAGGCTTTACTGTTATTGTTGGCATCGGCGGGGTGTTTGCTTTTTTATAGCAAGCATTTCTGCTTGTTGTTGTTGTGATTGCCTTACATTGCGCTCATTATTATAATAAACAGTTATGTACAGGTGAACGTGGCGCTGTGCTTTCTCGCACACACACATATTCTGATGAGAATTCCTCGCTATATGTTGCTAGTGGTATACGAAGTGCGCTCGCTTGGACAACCACAAGCACGACGGTCGCAGTCTCCACAGCGCTGTGGAAGATGCCGCAAACTTTACACAAATATGCATGCTTATAACGGCATATATAGTTGTGTACCTCATAATATATTTCTTGGTTAAAGTGGGCCGTTCGTTTGTGAATAATGTTATGCCGAGTAGGCCTTAGAAGTGAAAAACTGTTTTTATGTAATTTGCAATATTAACCAAGACCTCGCAGTTTGCTTTTGCTAAATGTCGAAAAAGAAGTTTCTCTATCAAAAAAGTAATCCATGCAATATACTCTTCAACAAAACACGTTTGAGTTTTCTGAATAATTCTTATTTCCTTAATTTTTTAGGGAAATCGATTATTGTTTGTATTTTTAGTTTTTTAAAGGACATTTTGTTGAGACCTGTTATGATTACGTCATCTACTTCTAACTGAATTTTCAGAATCCACATCACGAGATCTTAATATCTACCGGCAATAAGACTACCGTAAACTGAATGAGGGACATATTTAGAAAACTGTCAAATGGTGGGCATCACAGCCGTTTTCGATTCACCATTCCGCTTACATGTGATAGCAATAACAATGATAATGAGTTGAGATCGTTATAAAAGTGTTCGTTAGGGCATATTAGGGCAAGGTTTCATCAAAAGTCCTGCTAGTCTGTTTAAGCAACTGCCATACTTTATTAGATTCGCTACTCTCTAATGCTAGGAGAATTAATATGAGGTATATTTTGATTGTATGCGATGAATGGTATTTAATTCAGGTTCTCGAGAGTTGAAATAATTTAACAATTAGATTTTCTCAAAAGAGAGCCCAATGACATGAAAACGAAGCGCATCCGTACATCTGATCACAAAAAGACGAATTTGACGTCAGCTAGTCCAACAAAGTCCTTTTAGTTATAAATTGATCACAAACCTTCATCTGTCTCACTAGCGATGGAATACTTTAGGAGAAGATCAAATTTTTCTCTGGAACGCACCAAGGCTCGCTTTAAAGCATTCAACAACGTAAATACCGTTGACTATTCGAACACAAGCGTTTCATGCTGTACTTACCGTTATGTTTGTTTATGATAATATAATAGTATAAATGAAAAAAACGAAAGGTCGACATTCATTATGACGCTTATCAGCAAAGGACATTTGTTCGCATCCACGAGCGCTTCTACGCTAGTGTGTACGTATGTATACATGCAACTGCCTGCTTATATTTGTTTGTGTGTATTAGAGCCGCCCTCTAGTCACATTTATTCATTTTTTTATCATCATTCAAGATTTTTATTGCCACTTGTGTTGGTCGTTGTGGTTTTTCGCTAACGCACCCATGCACAAATAAATTCAAACCTACAAGTATAGCATATAGCAAGCCATCGCTACCGCTGGAACTGTTTATGCTGTTCGGGCTCTGGCCGATGCATTCATAAATTGTTTATGCTCATTTATGCGTGATTTCGAGTTGTAAACGCACAGATACAATAAGCTCGACTCATTCATGCACACACGCACGCCACACGCGCTAGAGAGCAGCTTTCCCACCTGTGGCACCGCCATGCTCTGACTTAATAATATAAATGGCAGGTGGAGTTGTTGGTGGACAGAACAGTGATTCACCGCGTGGGAACTAAGCAGCCGCTAATGAAGGCGGAGTTTTGTGGTTAAGATGTAGTGCTGAAACAAAAAATGGTTATGCAAATAATTTTCAATGCAACAAGAAACCAAACGACTTTCATTTTAAATGATTATGAGCTGTATTTACAAAAAAAATATTCATATACTATATACAATTTCCTTAAAATATATTATACCATTGTTTTGGCAGGCTTTTAATTTATTGAACTTTAATTTTTTCTTCCTGAATTTTTAATTTATTATACCTGTTCCTGTTGAAAACTGATAAGCAGCTTAACATATTTCCCCCCATCAAGGCCTAAAACTCTGGCATTAGGTGCCGTCAGCCATTCGTTAGAGTTTTCGGTTGTCTAACCATGAGCACGTAGCAGTAATTAATATGCGCATAATCAGCATTTATCTGAGGTAATTTTTACAGAAAAAGCTTAGGTTGAGCAGTTTGAGTGATAAATAGGGACAAACAGATTTTCTAACTTATTTGTAGTGAAAATAATATCAATTCAAAGGTTTATTTATAATACTAAGTGTGTTTTGATATTAAGTATAAATAATTTAGTGGTTATTATCAATATTGAACCCGGGTTGTAAGCAAAAAAGCATAATAAGCGTTAGCTCTCAGACTATACTTTTATATTTTTACTACCATAGAGTGCTTTTAGGAGTATAAAATTTCCCAAAGTTAAAATATAAAAGAAGAAATATTGCTTTCAATTTCTGTGTCAATTACCATTCAAAGGATTCTTTAATTTTAAATATCTTAGCTCACTCACTCTCAAATATTTCCGCCAATCATTTACAGCAACGCTGCACATTCTTACCTTCGCGCGGTAGCCACTGGAACGAGGCTCTGAAGACCGAACAAAAGTGGTGTAAGCTCATCATCAGCGAATAACAAAATCCTACGTCTTTGCTATCCTAGAGGTAATACCGGAAGTCCCGGAATTAGGCTCGGATCAATAATGTCAGTCATTTATGCTCCTGAATACCGAAATAAACAAAGTTCAAAATACAAAATTTCAGAATACACAATTTTTTACGAATAAAAACGTGGAATATGCGTTCACTTTTAGAGCTGTCTTAAACACCACAATCATCAACCATTTCAACGCTACAAACGCCATACTCTCTGCGTAGTTAGTGGTTGTTACGGATGAGGTTAGAAAAACAAATTGCGAAAATTTTCTATCTGGAAAGTAATTCGCAGTCTAAGTGAGACTCTACGGTTGCACAGAATGAAAAGTGTAGCGGATAGAATCACTTTGGTAAGATTATGAATATGGCAAAGAAGAATAATGTACAATTATTGAAATTAAGCTAAAGCTGTCTCACAAAAGTATTGAATGATATGATTTTTCTGTTTCGGCTCTTTAGCACGATATTCGCTCGATTAATCAGTTATTTCGGGATCGTGAACGTAGATCCAAGTCTCATCTCTAGTTATGATGCGTTTCATTACGTTTTGATAGTCAGACAGCATTGTTTCACAGATGTTAACACGACGGTCTTTTTCAAAAAAATTTAGTGTTTTTGGAACCATTCGAGATTTGACTATTCTCAAGCGCAATTCGTCTTTCGACATCGCCTGCACCGATCTAAATGATATTCCCAAACTAACAGAACTGTCTCAAACAAGTAATTGACGATTTTCAAGCACCATTTCTATGACCTGTTTGACGTGATGTTCATCAGTCGATGTTTTTGGCCGATTTGACACCACAATTTTCTCAACACTTTCACGACTGGCCTTGAACTCGTTATAACACTTGTAAACACTTTTAGAAGACATAGTTTGATCCCCAAAGGCTTTTTGCAACTTCCTCAACGTTTCTGCAGGTGCAATTTCATTCCGCAAACAAAATTTAATCGCACTTCTTTGTTCAATAAATTCCAACATAGTTAAAATCGAAGAATTTACTTTTAGAGCCTCACATAACGACGTGTATCTCATATATTAATAAATATTTTTACGTGAAATTTCGCAAAGATGTCACTAACAATACTACCAACTTACAAAAAAAAAATTACCGATTCGAAAAACACGCGAAATATAGATTAAAAATTCACTTTTCACTTTGATAACATGATATGCCATCATAGAATATATATTATTATAAAAGATTTGAATGATCTTGTCTTCTTTATCTCAAACACTAATAACGAAGATTGGGAGTGCTAAAATATAAACTTCTTAAGGATTCGCTTGGTCCAAGTAAGTTTGTCTCGCTATAACTCTACAATTAGGGCAAAAAACACACAGTGCAAAAGGGCAAGAGGTGATCAGAAAACAATACAAGTATTCAGACTTTTGTCACAGATTTTTCAACCAATTTTTTAACTGCAAATGAATATATGAGAATAATGATTTATTTAACATATTTTACATAGAAAAATACCACGGAGAGATAATCTAGCAATTATTACAAATAATGTTCAACAGTATAATTTTAAGTTATGAAGGGCTATCCACCTTGAGTTTCCCTACTTTTATAAAGAACAAACACATAAACTTCAAATTTAATGGTGAATGTTTATTATCATTCGAAAAAACATTCATTTTCATTTATTTTTTGAAGGTTATCCCTTTCAAATGTTGGCCGCGGTTACGTCTCAGATGGTCCATCGGTTCACTTTAATTTCCGATGACTCGTTCAATCATTTTGATTGGTGAATGACAAGCGTGATGTTTTGCTCCAAGGCCTGAGTCGAAGCGTGATTATCCGCAAAGACTTTTTAAACTTTACATAACCGCACAGAAAAAGTCTAAAGCCCGGGTCCCACTATCGGCGCAAGTAGCACAATTTGTACCGATTTTTATTGGTCTACATCGGCGCAAAATGCCAAAACAAAATTGAGTCAATTTTTAGCAGTCACATTATCGGCGCATATTGTGTCATTTTTTATCGGCGCATATCGGCGTTAAATATTCTGCTACGATAATCGGCGCAACGCGGTCACACTGTTGTGCTCAATCAGCTGTTTGCAGCAAAAGTTTTTATTTATTTTAAAAACATGGATATTTGAAGAAGAAAAAAGTTGCAGTTGCTCTGCTTACCATTGCAACATTAAAGCTGAAAAAGAAAAATCAAAAACGTAAAACAAATCCGAAACAACGTAGTATCTGGGTGAGAAATTGGCTGGAAAGAAGAAATACTAATGGTGCATATGAAACGACTTTACGTGAATTTCGAGAAGTTGATAATCAAAGTTTCTTTTTAAAAATTACGTGCGAATGAACGAAAATAATTTTAATGAGTTACTGCAGCTAATTTCCCCACTGATTAAAAAAACAGACACACGTTTTCGTGAAGCTATTCCAGCAAGTCATCGTTTGGTCTGCACTCTCCGCTTTTTGGCCAGGGGCGATAGCTACAAAAGTCTTTCAGCTTTTTTCCGTATTGCCCCAAACACTATCTCAAAATTTGTTCCTGAAGTTTGTGATGCGATTTACAGTCAACTTCGAAATACTTACCTGAAGGTAGGAACACATGCTTTTCCAAATCCTTATGTATATTTTTCATATTTCCCCTTATTTAGATACCTTCAACAAAAGAAGAATGGGCTGAAGTTGCTTCGAAATTCCATTTATTATGGAACTTTCCTAACTGCATAGGAGCAGTTGACGGCAAGCATGTGGTCATGATCGCACCAGCAAAATCAGGAAGTACGTTTTACAACTACAAAGGAACTCACAGCATAGTGCTTATGACAGTTGTTGATGCCAGTTATAAATATTTGTATATTGACATCGGCTGTAACGGGCGTATTTCAGATGGTGGTGTTTTCAGTCAAATGTTCTCTGCAGCATGCCCCCGATATGGATTCTCTAAATTTACCACCTCCTCGTCATTTATTAGGTCGTGAAATGAATGTACCTTTTGTTTTAGTGGCAGACGATGCATTTAAAATACAAAATTATTTGATGAAGCCGTATCCTGGTCGCATTTTATCTGGTAGCAAACGTATTTTTAACTATAGGATTTGGAATCATGATGAAGCGCTTCGAAATCTTTTCACGACCAATAAAGCTGAATCCAAATAAAACAACGAGAGTTAGCATGTTGCGCATTACACAATTTTTTAATGACAAAAAATATAAGTTATGCTGCTGGATTGGTAGATAGCTGCACTGAGGATGGAAATATAATTGAAGGTGCACGGGTTAATATTTCCATACCTACCTTTGAAAGCGCCACAGAGGATATATCAATTTCCTACATAAGCAACGAAGCAAAAACTATCCGTGAAGAATTTGAAAACTAAGGACTGTCCCGTAAAAAATTTACCCTTCGTTTTTCATTAATAACAAGAAAACCAAAGAATTTTTTCAAAGTCTTGTTTTATTTCTTATTAATGAGTACTATAGAGATTACAAATTATAAATAACATTTAACAAATTTTTATTTTCTGTAAAAATTTCTTACTTTTTTCTTAAGGCTCTTCAGTATGTTTTGTACAGTGTTTTCATCGATAGTACCGTACGACCTTCGCCACTTATTTCTAAAATCTTGTAAACCTTTACTCTTCCGGAGATTCGATTTCATTAGAGCCCAATATCTCTCAATAGGTCGAAGCTCTGGGCAATTAGGTGGATTCGCTTTTCTTGGAACAATATTGACATTATTGCTTTCATACCACTTCATGGTAGCTGTAGAATAGTGAGAGGTTGCTAAATCGGGCCAGAACATTACAGTACCCTCATGTTCGCGAATAAATGGCAAAAGACGTTCTTGAAGGCACTCGCTAATATAAATTTTTGAATTGATTGTGCCCTGTGTTACAAAAACACTGCTTCTCAAACCGCATTTACATATCACTTGCCAAACCATATACTGCTTGGGAAATTTGGTAATTTTCTTGTCCTTAAATTTTCTCTGTACTTGCCCCTTCTTCATACAGGTATAATATTCATGCCCCGGCAACTGTTTGAAATCTGCCTTAACGTAGGTTTCGTCGTCCATCACGCAACAGTCAAATTTTGTTAGGTATCCTTCATACAAATTTCGAGCTCGTTTTTGAGCAACCAATTGCTTTTCATCGGAACGATCTGGCACTCTTTGAACTCTATACGTCTTTAGCTTACTATCATTTTTTATCCTTTGTACAGTACTTTTAGAGGTACCTGCTTTAACGGCAACATCTCGTACTGAAGTGTTGGGATTCTGCTTAAAAACTTCCTTCACTCTTTTTGCCAAATTTCCTTCTGCACCTGCTTTTCTACCTGAACCTTTTTTTCGTATAGTAGGTACACCCTTTTTGTAATTCGAAACAACCCTTTTAACAGTACTTTCCGATGCTCCAGTTTTTTTTAGCTATAACTGAATATTTTAATTCTGGATTTTCCAGGTAAGTGGACAAAACCAATTCGCGCACTTTTTCTTGATTGCTAGACATCTTAATAGTTTGAAGTGTTGACACCAAATGTTATACATTTTGTTAATCGTTAGATTATAGAGAAAAAAAACAAGTCCCCATTGAGACTAATGCCATAAACAGTTACGTCATAATCTCAAGGAACAAAAGGGTCAATTTTTTACGGGAAAGTCCATATTTCATGTCACCAGACGGCGAATTGCCATGGCAGTATAAATTTAACAAAGCAGACACTTAACAGAATATATGCACTTTTCATAATCTTTAAATAAATTGTATTTATTTGTATTTATAAATCAACATATTATGATAAATTTTCCTCATCTTGTTGCAAGACAGCATTCATAGCTACTTGAATTAATTCCGCGTGAAGTTTATTTGCTGCTCTTTTATTTCTTTTTGATAGTTCACGCATTTGCAGTGCAAGATACATACCCACTCCATACCAGTGGTCTTCTTCTTTATTTAAAAATTGTATTGCGCTATCCATTGCATCTGTTGTCACTGATTCATCAGATGCAGAGGGTTTGGATTTTGTGTCACTTCTGGGCAGCTGTTGGTGGTGGCGTTACATCTGCATCTATGCATCTAGTGTTGAGACAGACGAACTACTTTTAAAGCGATCATGCAAACAGTAGAATTGCATAGCTGACCAAAATGGCCAATGTGGCAAAGCTTTACCAGCCGCTTGGCCTGATTTAGTTGTCATTTTTTTCTTTACATTTGAAAATGCCGTTTTTATATTCGCCCATTTTGCTTTGCATCCGTCAACTTCTTGGGTTGGAAATTTCTCAGCGATGTTATTCCAAGCTTTATCTCTTTTGGCGCGATCTTTATATTCTGGGCAGGAATATTCCTAAATACAATTGCGCATTTCAATGGCCTGTATCAAATTCGTTGTGCTTTCATTTGTCCATGATGACACTATTTGTGGTTTTTTTCGTCTTTTTGTTTTGCTGGGTGTGGAAGAAATGGTTTCGTCAATCACATTGTCCATAATACCTTCAAAAACTTCGTCGTTTGAATTCATTTCTAAAAATTATTAATTAATTACTTCATATAATAATGCATTTTAATTTTATTGTATGCAACTTACCGAACACATGTTTTATTTACATATGTTTGCAACCAGTAGAGATGTCGAAGATCGATTAGTCAAAGACCTTCGACTCGATCTTTTTGTCTATTTTTGTTTTTTTCGATTGGAATCGAGAATCAATTCAAAAATCATGACGATTAATGTGGATTTTTTTCAACTTTAAAATTTAAAAATTACACTAGTCTACAGGCAATATGCAACTGATTGGCTATTGGTGTTTTTATATTAAATTAGGTGAACTAATAATCAATTCATATTTAAAAATTCCGTACCACGTAAGATTTTTAAGAATTTCAAAATAATTTTTTTTACGTAGTATTAAGTAAATTGTTTATCCTACTTGCGCCAAATCCATATATACTTTGAGTTATTTGTTAGTCGAGAGTATTTATGACATTTCTCGTATGTATTATCTGTATTCTTTCTTGTTTATCAATTTAAAACTTGAAGGTAGTTGTATATTTATTGCGATAGCCCTGGAAAGTGAGATTTTATGATTAAAATATCTAAAGTACGAAAACGTGGTTGTAATACATCGATTGATTCATTTTGTTGTTTGTGGCTTGTATACACCTAAATCTCATGCCAGATTAATAACTAAAGTGACTGAATTAGCATATCTCAAGTATTTTGGTTTTCCTATAGTCTAACACGTATGAGGAACTAATCGACGAGTTGTTGGAAAACTACCAAAGAATGGGTTGAAGAATGTCACTAAAAATTCATTTTTTACATTCACATTTGAGTTTTTTTCCACAAAATTTGGGTTACGTCAGTGATGAACAGGGAGAGAGGTTCCACCAAGATATTTTAACAATGGAACAGAGATATCAAGGCCGCTGGGATCCTGCAATGATGGGGGATTATTGTTGGTTCCTAATGAGAGAAAGTAATAGAGAATACAAGAAAAAACCGCCATTTGCAAAAAGATAATCTACAAAACAGGTTCAATAGTTACATATATGTATGTAATTATTACACGATATAATAAACGTCTTACATAAAGTAAAAACTTTTTTTTATTTTTAAATTTTATCAGTATATTAGTTAACAGGGCATTTTTCAAATATTTCTTCAAAGAGATTTTTGATTTTTGATGTAACTGGAAAACTGTACGTGATGTTTTTTTTACCTTCTAATTCAAACTTAGGAACCTTCAAAGATAACGATGCACGCATAGCCAAGACAGTTGCATTTTTTCGCTTTTTATTTGTAGACTTGTGTTATTGATAAAGATTTTTCAAATTAATACTTAAAAATTTGCTGAAAAATAGAGATATTGGTGGTGATTGGCGTATTCGATCGGTGCTCAAGTGCCCGATAAAAATCTGCGCATTTTTCAATTTTTATTGCTCTTTATCAAACATTATAGCGTTCACATTATCCGCGCAACTGGGTCGATTTTGGTTGTGCATTGTAGGCCCAATATCGGCCATAATTGTCGCATTTCATAATATTTAATGCGGTCACATTATCGGTACATGAAATACGCCGAAAATTGGTACCTTGCGCCGATAGTGGGACCCGGGCTTAACGGTGTGATCTTTATTTTATGAATATGGGGGAATAAGGAAGTTTGGACCGATTCTGTCTGAATTGCCTTTAAGGAAATTATTACTGCAAAATTTTATTCTGTTATAATTATTAATTAAACATTTATTCACACCGGTTCTCATAAAATCTTCTCATACCATCTCGGAGATAAAATTTAATGGCGTAATTTTTTGTTGATTTATTGCGCTTTTAGAAGTTTTGAACAGTACCGTTATATGGAGAGCGAGCAGGGTTATCTTGCGGTTTCATACATTTTTACACTATCGGCAGGAGTTCTTATAATATTCCAGCCAAAAAAATTTAGTTGTTGTAGCTTTGTTGGTTTAGGCTTAGAGGTCGGGGCCACGCCCACTTTTTCAAAACTTTTTATATTGGTGCCCTCTGCTACTGCCGTCCCTGTGCCAAATTACAGTTTTATATTGTTATTTAGTGCTAGTTATGGCACTTTATAGATTCTCCGTTAATGGCGTTTTGTGGGCGTGGCTGAGGTCCGATTACGTCCACCTACCTGTTTTTTGTACTAAGAAACTGGCATTCCAAGTTTTATCAATAAAGCTCAATTTTTACTCAAGTTGCAGCTTACACGGACGGACAGACAGACACCCGGATTTTAACTTATTTCGCCAACCAGATCATTTGTATTTATATACTATATATATATATGTATATAACCCTATATTTTTCTCGTTTAGTTTTAGGAGAAATATACAGCGGTTAGGTGAACAAAATTAAAATACTCTGTAGCAACAGGTTGCAAGAGTATAATAATATGATAGCTTGACACGGCACACGCGTGATCTGCCAAAAAAGGCTTTTGAAAAAAATACCTCTACTTGGATCACCCGTTATTAACATATGGACGTTAGAAATTCGAAAGTTTGACAGTTAGATTTTAATAAGTCTCTCATAAAGTTTTTTACAGAGAAGTTGTAATATAATATAAAGCCAAACCACAAAGGGTTCGGTGGTTTCGGTATCCTTTACACAGAAGCTTAATTTGTTAATCTCAAAAGTTCGGTAAAGGTCGTTTTATTTGAAAAAAATAAAAAATGCTATTTAATATAAAAAAGGAATTTATTAATATTTTACTTACAGTTAAAAAAAATGAAGTCTGAAAACCTAGAAGACAAACTTTTATTTTGATAGATACTTTTCACACTTGGAAGAAAAAACGCTAAAAGGACTTTAAAAAGTTTTGAGGATTTATTTTCATGATTTCAACTTAAAATCAGGTAAATGTAGAAGTGTCAAGTGTCAAAAACCAGCATAAGATTGGAAGTCCATATTAAATACTTATCAAGTGTAGGCTTCTTATAATGACCATCAAGTCATACCTACATGTATCTTAAGAGTTTACCTATAATAAAAGGGCTCGCACTTCTATTTTAGCATAATTTCTGTTTCTTCATAACAACCAGTCAACTAACCTCGTTACATAACAACGGTTTTATTTCGTATTGCATAATAAATAAAGTTTTCATTTAAGAAAGACTAATTTCTACAAGAGACACGCGCATGCGCACGCCTTCATCATTGCATGTTCGAATGTATGTGCAAAGGTAAGACTATAGTTTTATTGTATTGTAAACTGAATAGCTAAATACGAAGTAGTGATTTACTTATAGTATAAATGAATTTATAACCCAACGGAAAGTTTATGCTTTTACTAAACTCCTTACTCAACAACAACAACAACAACAACAATAGCACATGAACAACAAATAACAACAACGGCAGCAGCAATAACAGCAAACGTAAAGTACAAAAACTTACCGAGTTTCGAAGTATTTGCAACGGCAACAACAACAGGGCACAACAAAGTAGTCAAAATGCGTACACCGCACATCATATAATATGCTGCAACATAAGAAAGTTGCATGTAACCGGCATAAACTGTGTAAGCTCCGAGTAGTTAGCATGTAAGAAAAGCAAATGGCGAGAAGAGCGCAGAAAGAAACACAAGTACACAGTAGATGTAGGTGTATGTGGGTATGTGTGTGCGACGGCAGGCAATGTAATTATTTTTGCAGGCTTCTTAACGCTGATTTAGAGTTTGGCTTTTTCTGCTACATGTACGCACGACCAACTTGATTCGGCTTTACACAGTTTGCTGTTGTTGTTGTTGTTGCTTGCCACTGTCGCAGTACAACACCTAATAGCCTACAGTGCATACTCATGTGCACAAACACACGTAGCATACGTTCGGCTGTATTTCAGAGTATGTATGAGTGTGTGTCAGAGCTGTGTGTGTTAGCGCACTCGCACGTAGATCCTTATTTATGGCGAGATAAACAGAATGCAGTGTAAACTTTGTAATCCAAATTGTCTTCCCAGTTTGAGTTACGCCAAAGTTCTCTATGAAGTACAAGCTATATTTTGAAAGATGTATGTGTGTGATAATGTATGGCTGTGCGCTTGAGTATGTGGGTAATGAAAAGTTTTCACAGCCATTTCGTAGCGAAGCCATCAAAGCAGAATATATACAAGTATTCTGTATAATGCATGTATAGTTTATCGCATATTCGCACATATAAATGTTCGAAGAAGCTGTGGATATTGGGTTTTAATACATCTGTGCGCAATTGAGAGCTATAAATGTGGTTCAATATTGGCATTCTTAACGATTGATTCGTTAAATACATGTTTGCTTATTTTCTTTGTTGTACTTTCTTATATGTCGCCGAAATAGCAGATCTTTAAGACGATCGTATCTGTAATGTAATGAATAACATTGCTTAAAAGATAATTAGAGAAAAAATTGCTGGTATTAACTAACTTACCACATAATAACACAAATTAGCGCACAAGATTAATTAAGGGATTGTCGTCTCAGTGTGACTCCGAAAAATCACAAACAAAACATTCATGACGAATACAAAATGATTTTGTTATGTTTACTTATTCGGTGAATAATAGTTAAATATATTGTTGAAATGACAAAGGTCCTGTACGATTTCCATGATTGCGGCCACAATTTTGATCCGAAACAAAAATTCAAAAAAATTCTTAATCTCAGGGAAAATCGCTATCGCGATGTAAAAGCTTTTTGTTTTTTTTGTTTTTGGAAATTTGAGAAAAAAAAATGTCGGCGGTTTGATAACACAATTCTGAGAAAAACGCGTTAAAGATTCGAGTTGGAAATTTTTTTAGATAAATCGTTTACTTACGACCAATCGGCGATGCCAGGTTCATAAAATGTGGCTTCAGCGAAGTCTGTGGCTATCGGTCTTATAGTGCATGCTGTAGCGACCTAAATAATTTGAATTTGGATTTCAAAATTTGAGAGAATCTTGTATACTATCCGATAATGCAAAAAATAAAGTCGATTTTTCGAAAATTCCACACCGAGATGATCCCTTAAATAAGATGGGTATTAATTTTTAAAAGATCCTCAGTTACAATAATAATCGGTGTGTGTCATTTTATTTCAAAATTTCACGTTACCAGTCAAATTAGTTAGAGGTCGACAGACAACTGAGTGTATACCACTTGTTCCTCCTATTGCGTGGAAAAAAATTTATATTTCGATAAAGCTATCTTTTCACATATTTTTCTCTTTCTAATATATCTTCTTAGCACAATTCTTAAAAAATTCCTATATAATGATAAGCACTTTTCATGAATGAAATACAAACTAGACTTAGACAAAAAACATGTTAAAACACACTTTCATTTAGTGCGCACATGCGGTATAAAGAACGTAAGTGTGTCTGACATGACACTCCATATATGGTAAAGTGATGGGAAAATTGAGTGAGGAAATGCATATGGGAACTTGCATATAGTCATACATATATGCATACACGTAAAGGCTTAAAATCTGCTCGCTGATTTTGTAAATATTGCAAACGGAAACAGGAAATGCGCAAATAACTGCGCGGCGATAACAGCGCTTTATTCCCAGTTTGCAAAAATACAAAATGTACGAGTATGAGTTAGGAAAACTAAGTAAACTATTAACATATATACCAGCAATTGACTGTGAATAGATACCAAGAGTTGAAGAGGAAATGGAGACGCATTTGCAGACAAACAAAGAGAGCTTGACAAGTAGTGCTCGGAAATTCTGCGAAAAGATTAGGCGACTAACAGAAGGTTGCAAAGCATACTCTTGTAGAATCCCGAGAAGTGATCTAGTGACTGACGACCACAATATACTAAAATTATGGAGGGAACACTTCTCCAGTGTGCTGAATGGCAGTGAAAGCCTAACACGGAGAGATGTCGAATCCGATTTCTCAATCGATGACGATGACGTAGACGTTGCCCGACCACGAAGAAGTTCGAATAGCAATTATCCATCTGGAAAACAACAAAGAAGGGGGCCCGATGGATTTCGCCCAGAGATGTTCAAACACGGCGGGGAAGAACTAATAAGGAACATGCATCAGCTTCTTTGTAGAATATGGTCGGACGAAAGCATACATGACGATTGGAATTTAGGTGTGCTCTGCGCCAACAACCGTGGGATAAGTCTTCAGAACATCGCTTATAAGGTTCTATCAAGCGTACTTTGTGAAAGATTAAAGCCTATCATCAACAAACTGATTAGACCTTATCAGTGTAGCTTCAGGCCTTGAAAATCAACAATTGACCTTATATCGGCACACACCACCTCTTCGTCGATTTTAAAGCTGCTTTTGACAGCACGAAGTGGAACGATTTTTTCAATCTGCTGCTGGAGAAAATAATTCGAGCTGCAGAACTAAAGAGACAAGGTACCATCTTTTATAAGAGTGTTCAGCTGGTGGCGTACGCTGATGATATTGATATCATTGATCTCAATAACCGCACCAATGGGTCTGGTAGTGAACGAGAACAAAACGAAATATCTCCTGTCATAAAACAAACAGTCGTCACACTCGCGATTTGGCTCCCACTTCATTGCTGACAGTCAGAACTTCGAAGTAGTAGATAATTTCGTCTAGCATGGAATCAGTAATAACAGCAACAACAATTTCAGCCTCTCTGACGAACAAAGATCAAACTCTATAAGTCACTCATTATTCCCGTCCTGCTTTGTGGTGCAGAGGCATGGATAATGACGTTTCGAGTTTTCGAGAAAATGTCTTTATGATCCTTTACGCACTGGCCACGGAGAATATGGCATTCGATGAAACTATGAGCTGTATATGATATAAAACGACCTTAACATAGGTAAGCAAATCAAGAGACAGCGGCTTCGCGTTCTAGATCATGTCGTTCGAATGGATAAAAACAATCCAGTTCTGAATGTGTTTGATGCCGTATACGCCGAGGTAAGCAGAAGAAGAGGAAGACATCCACTCTGTTGCAAAGACCAGATGGAGATAGACCTCCCCGAATAATGAAAAGAAAGAACGACAGGCTCGCTGTTGTAAGCTCGGCTATAACCGCGAAAGTCAATAAAAAGAAGAAAATGGAGTCTGCAGAGATAGTAGAGCAGTTGTAAGTGTTTCTTATAGTCTGGAGTATATTAAGTTCAAATATTCTTACATAACTTTATGAGTGATGTTGTGAGTTGATATCTATAAAGATCCTAGGCTCTCAGTGAAGACATAGTAGACAAATTGTAAATACTTTGTTAGCTTTTTTGTGACGTCTCGTTTAGATTTTACTCGCTTCTATTACGACTAAATTGTGAGCAATTATATAACGTTGAAAATTTACTACCTTTAGCGTTGGTAAATTTGGTTACATGCCTACAAATCATATTTCACGGGAAATAGAATGTTTAAAAAAGTACTTATCATAGGATGTTTATTATTTAAAGCGCTCACTTAATCTTTCCGTCAATAAATTTATAGCTTCTTTAGCTCTATAAATCAACAACCTTCAATTCAGGCATGAGAAAGTATGAAACTATGTTTCAAAACTGGCTCATGGATTGGCCATCACTTCGTTTGTTTATTAACGTACCTGTTCAACCAAAAGTGAGCTTCATCGCTGAACAAATTTTTTTTATGAATTTCGGCGTCATTTTGAGCTCATGCTGGGCGATTATGTCACCAAAATATTGAACGAAGTTCGCGATGGGATGCGATTAGGAAAGAAAATATCGAAAGTCTTCTTGTAGAAAATTCAACATTTTTCTTTTGAATTTGATACCAAAGAATTTAAACAAAAACAAGCATACTTATTTTAAAAGTTCATAAAATTTACCCTATAAGTTGACCGTACGTTATCTCAAAGGAAAAGGTGAGTTTCAAGAGTTTAAAAATAGCAACCGGTTGAACTTAAGATCGATTCTTGGGTAGTCACACCTCAAATACATTACTCCGCTAAATTCTTTACACCTAAGCTTTTCTATTCTCTTCTCATTATTGTAAGTAATGTCATTTTCCCCTTTGCTAGGTATTTATGAAAATACATATAAATATGCATCTGATATCAATACTTTTGACGTATATACAAGGTGCGTTCCCAAAAAAACAGAACAAATGGTGTTTTCGGCAAAATCAATTTATTTTATTGAAAGTAGTATCCTTCTGTCTCAATACAATTCAAAAGCATGTCGACCGAGTGTTTTAGCCCGTTGGCCGGTGTGGCCGCCCGTATGCCGGTGCTAGCCTTTTGAATGACCTCTGCGTCTGCATAACGCTTTCCTTTCATGGGCAAATGCATTTTTCCGATAAGGAAGAAGTCGCACGGTGCCATATTAGGTGAATACGGGGAGTGGTTAGTGGTTAAAATGTAATTTTTGGTCAAATAATCGGTCACAATGATGTCCTTCGAATGTTGGATTCTGGGCAATTTTTGGTCGTCACTGAATTTGTGCGAAACAAACCATGCACACACCTTTCGTAAGCTCAAATGTTCGGTCAAAATGCGTTCTGGAAAGGTCTTGGAGATATTCAATTTCATCTTCATTAATTTCAATGATGATTTCGGCTGATTTTTGATGAATTCACGCACAGTTTTGATGGAATTTCCGCTGATCACGGATTTTGATTAGCCCCCATATTGATCGTTATTTATGTATGTCCTCACGACCACTTTGAAAACATTGAAACCACTCGTGCACTCTGGAAGGGGATAAGCAATCATCGCCATGAACTCGTTTTATCAATTGACACATTTCGGTAAAAGTGTTACCAATTTTAAAACAAAATTTAATGTTGGCTCTTTGTTCATAGCGCATTTTCGCACCGATAACACAAACATAATGACAACTGAAACGCAATAATTTCACTTCCAATCAATGAGAGGTCATGAAATTCTCACTGGACAACCGATAGCAGATTCTAACGCATCAGTCGACATAAAGATGACGCCACCAGGATGCGCTAGATTCTAAAAGTCCTGTTTACTTTGGAAAGCACCTTGTATACTGTATTAATGGTGTGAAGTGTGACCAGCTGTCTGAAGAATGACAGTTTATATGGGAAAGCAAACAGTAAAACGAAGAAAAGCGGTGGAATTTGGCATTGTAAACGTTTTCGGCACACTGCTCTTTTATTTGCTGTGCATCAGTGGGTTTTCTAATATCGAAAGATATACGCTGAATAAGAAATAAATGAATTATAAATAATAATTCCATCATAAAGTGCGGAACCATAAACTCATTCACGTAACGCTCCCTATTGCAAAAGTCGTAAACAATTACCAAGCGGTCAGCAGCTACGAACTTTTCATCAGCTGGAATATAAAAAGCAACAAACGTATTAAGGTTGCTTTAGGGCGGCTCTGTTATTATAAATATAGAAAAAGAATTTTAAATTTATAGTTTTTTCAAACAAACGCTTTCATACGGTAATATCGTAGAAGAACATTAGAATACCCTTCACAAATGCATTCGTAATACTTTCCAATCGGCTGCGACGTCTTGTCGGACTCGATTGATCCTTCGTTTGAGACCCTTGAGGACTTCCCCGTAAAACTTGGCGTTGACGGTTTGTCTAGGAAGAACAAATTCATGGTGGACGATGCTTTTGATGTCAAAAAAGACAATGAGCATCGTTTTCACTTTTTATTTACTCATTCATCAGCGACCTCTTCCCGGCCATCAAAAAGGCCTGGTGCCACTGAAACACACCACTTCTTGCTAAAGCAACATCTGGGTAAGCCTGTTAGATCATATCAAACGTCTTTGTCGCAGGTTTACCGAGTTTCACACAGAATTTAATCGCATATCTCTGCTCTAACGAATGCTGCATTTTCGGCTTGCACCACTCACAAAAACACGTCACCCGAAAATGTTTGTCCTGACTCTCCAGCTGCTCTTTCGTTAGCTAGGAACGCCCTCTACCGAAGCCAGCCGGTGCGCGCACGGTCCGAAGTACAGTTGCGGTGGAAGAAAATCAGTTCTATTACTTACCCGACATAACTTGTAGCCTAAAGAGCTAAAAATTATCTGGGGTTTGTTCATTCAGTTTGTATATGCTATAGTGTTCCGACCTGAATAATTTTTTGGAAATAATGTGCTTAATTCAGTCAAATAAATAAGTTTCCATACTAATACTTGATTTTGATTGATCAGTTTGATTGACATCTACACCTTAAGAAGGTACGATATCGGCGGTTTCGACTATCGGATCAGCTTCCTGTAGAGAAAAGAACGTGGTCAAAATTTCAGATCGATATCACAAAAACTTAGGGGCTGGTTTGCATATGAACGTGACCTTCGTCTACAATAATATCGAGTTTTTGGTAGGAAATTTTAGGACACTGACTATTTGTTTAAGAATCATCCTAATGATCATATAAATATACATATATACGTATATGTATGCACAAAATTCTGTTGATTTCGCGCCAAAGCGCGCAATTATACTATAAAATAGCAAAAAGACAGCTAACCGAGCATTGTCATAGAAACACAGCACGTCCGCCTGTCTGTTCACATCTACACAACACAACTTCCAATATATAAATACACACACACACATAAGTAGTAAAGTAGATTTCCCGATTTGCTCGTATTTCTCAAGCGTAAACAAACACCTACGAATATGCTATTACCTATTAAGTTCCGTATGCTTTTTTTTGCTTGCTACCTTCTCTCCTGTACTCCCTCTTCCACATGCCTGAGCGTCTTCTATGTGTACGCTGACTTGCAGCTGCAACGTCAAAACGGTTGACGACACCCAGAATGCTCGTATTTTTTATATTTTAATTCAGCACTCTGTGCAAGTGGCATGCAACCGGTACGTGTGCCACATACACCAAAATACGACAAAGATACAGACATACAAACCTTAATATTAAATATATGCTGCGGCCAAAGTTGGTATATTTGTGCGGGAGTGAGCTTTCTGTGCATTGTATTGGCAGCAGGCAAATATGCTCACAATATGGCAGTTATTTCTGAGGTTATTTATGAAAATTGAAAAGAGGAAACGTCGGAAAAGAAAGCGCTCATAAAATTTCGAATAAGAGTATATAACGTTACTTTATTTATACAGTATTTATTTATCAAACAATGTCTTTATAAAGCGGATGAAGTGACAAATGCTGTTATAAACTGATGTAGCAGTAGAAAGCTTTGAATATTTCTTGGAAGCATTTTACCAGCGAGAGATTTCAAAAAGTTAACTAGCAGCTTTTAACTAATAATTCAATAATAAACCTCGAACAATGTGGATCATTGTTAATAGTTTAACAAAGTTGATAACTTATTGGTCTAATTGTTTAACTAATAACTAATCGGAAACTATTCGAATCTGAACTGCCAGACGCTTTTTGAAGTTTGCATCAAACAGTTCGAAGTTATTCGGCTTTCCCAAAAACAAAAAAATAGTGATACAATCTCGGTCAAAACTTAGTAAAATTAAGAATTAACTTTTTATAAAAAACCATAGTTTAAGTTTCTTTAGAGCGTACCCCAATCTAGTTATTGAAACTACTCATATTCAATAAAAGCTAACTCATGCGAGACAAGCATACAAAAGCCATAAAACCTCACTAAGATAAGATTTCCAATTATTCTTTTTAGATAAGATCAGAAACTATGAGTAATATATACCATATACAGGTGTACCGGTATAAAGTGAGCGTTAAGATACAAATACGTTGGTAGCAACATTTGTTGTGAACGACTCTTAATACATTTTCTGTTTGGTTGGCATGACAGACATATTCAATAACCTTACAGTAGTTTAACAAACAACATCATTTTTTTTTATTGTATTGAAAATGTCAAATTTTGTACCGAAAAGTGATAATTTGCGAAAATCATTAATTTTTGTTTCTATTTGAAGAAAAAAGCTGCAGAGACGAATGCTTGTAGCGGCATATGGTGATCATGCTCTATCTGAAGCTATCTGATCAGAGATAATGATTTTGATGTGAGAAATGAAGGTTGTGGAAGACCACAAGTTTGAAGACGCCGAACTGCAACCAATATTGAATGAAGATGATACTATGAGTCAGAAGCAAATGACAGCCATGTTAAATGTTGCACAACAAACAATTTGAAACCGTTTGAAAGTTAGGGTGAAAATCCAAAAGCGCGGAAAATGTATGCCACGTGATTTGAATGAAAAACAAATGGAAAATCAAAAAACACTTGTGAAATTTTGCTTTAAAGACACGAAATAAAATCGGTTTTGTATTAAAGGGCGATGAAAAATGGATTTATTTAAAAAACTTAAGTGGAGAAAGTCATGCGTTTATACGGTTCAACCATCAGCATCAAATGCAAAAATAGATCGATTCGGTAAGAAGGCAATGGCAATGCAAGTGTTTGGTGGTATATATTGAGCTTCTAAAATCTGGTGAAACTTTTAATACATAATAATTTGAAACAAGCGTTGATCGAAAAACGACAAGACTGAGTCAGAAAGCACAGCAAAATAATTTCAAATAACCTGCACAGTACTATGATTGGAGCTACTACCACACCCGCCATATTCAACAGACTTATCCCCTTCCGGTTACCATTTGTTGTCATCGATGGGCCACGCGTTGACTGAGCAGCACTTCGACGCCTACGCAGAAGTCGGAAATTGGGTGTCTGACTGATTTGCCTCAACAGACAAACACTTCTATTGGCATGTTATCCACAAATTAGCAGATACATGGTCGAAATGTATAAAACGCAATGGTAAATACTTTGAATAATTTAAATGGTAATTTCATAACGACACACCTGATATAACATATATTTATATGAATCCGTGCGTAAATAATTTAATTTGTCCCACATATTTCATAGAGGATTCTTAATTACCAAACAAATAAACCTACAATTTTGCAAAAGTTATATTCCAAACAAAATATTCCGCTCTTTAGAAAAGTCTCAGTGATTTTTTACCAGTATTTATTATGTACACCATGTCGTATGAGCAATCCGAATAAGCTTGCAAGCCTCTGAATAGTTAGACACTGTAACACATAATCATTACATAATTTCCAGCAGTATAATCTACATAATTACTCGGGCTAAAGGTCTCTCACATACTCGTAAGAATGAATTTAATTTTTATACTCTCGCAACAATGTTGCTAAGGAGAGTATTATAGTTTTGTTCACATAACGGTTGTTTGTAAGTCCTAAAACTAAAAGAGTCAGATATAGGGTTATATATACCAAAGTGATCAGGGTGACGAGTATAGTCGAAATCTGGATGTCTGTCTGTCCGTCCGTCTGTCCGTCCGTCTGTCCGTCCGTCCGTCCGTCTGTCCGTCCGTCCGTGCAAGCTGTAACTTGAGTAAAAATTGAGATATCTTGATGAAACTTGGTACACGTATTCCTTGGCTCCATAAGAAGGAAGATGGGCAAAATCGGCCCACTGCCACGCCCACAAAATGGCGGAAACCGAAAACCTATAAAGTGTCATAACTAAGCCATAAACAAAGATATTAAAGCGAAATTTGAAACAAAGGATCGCATTAGGGAGGGGCATGTTTGGACGCAATTTTTTTTGGAAAAGTGGGCGTGGCCCCGCCCCCTACTAAGTTTTTTGTACATATCTCGGAAACTACTATAGCTATGTCAACCAAACTCTACACAGTCGTTTTCTTCAGGCATTTCCATATACAGTTCAAAAATGGAAGAAATCGGATAATAATCACACCCACCTCCCATACAAAGGTTATGTTGAAAATCACTAAAAGTGCGTTAACCGACTAACAAAAAACGTCAGAAACACTAAATTTTAAGGAAGAAATTGCAGAAGGAAGCTGCACCCAGGCTTTTTTAAAAATTGAAAATGGGCGTGGCCTCGCCCACTTATGGACCAAAAAGCATATCTCAGGAACTACTAGACCGATTTCAATGAAATTCGGTATATAATATTTTCTTAACACCCTGATGACATGTACGAAATATGGGTGAAATCGGTTCACAACCACGCCTTCTTCCAATATAACGCTATTTTGAATTCCATCTGATGCCTTCTCTGTATAATATATACATACATACATTAGGAACCAATGATGATAGCGGAATAAAACTTTACAAAAATACGGTATTTGAAAAACATGTAAATGACGTATAATGAAATCTCGATTATCACTTTATCATGCGAGAGTATAAAATGTTCGGTGACACCCGAACTTAGCCCTTCCTTACTTGTTTTTAATGAAACCTTGCCTTTATTTTTATAGGAAATTATTATGTAATATAATAAATGTATTCGATTTATTCTGTGAAAAAGAAATAGTGGAGGTTCATTATTATTATTGGGCGATTTTTCAGTCAGGCTAGACACTTTACCACCTAAGAATTTGGTTTAATAATATCTGTGAGGCAAACACGGCCTTTGCCATTTTAAGCATATGTGGAGCTTTTCATAAACTCCTTAATATTAAGTTTTTACGATACTTTTTTTTGTCCATTGACTACCAGAAGAGAAGTGACATTATATCTGACTAGTAATTATTGACTTTTGCACTTTGTACTTCTATAAAACCAGTGCTAAGAAAACCAAATATTTTTTATAACCAGTTTAGACACCAGACCTAAGACGAGCAAAACAACAATTATTCTTTTGATTGCGAGGGTTTCAAATTTAATACAGATACCATGTAGGAAATCCAGAAAGAGTCCAGTAAAACTACTTAAACGCTGAATCACTGCAATGTTAGACAAAAAAGGGGAAAAATTAATGTGTATTAATCTCGGCCTATAGTACATAACCCAACTAATCGTCTGATGGCGCTCTAGAATGGATTTTTATCAAACCCACATTATTGGTAGAATAATAGATGGTGGATGCTTCAGGCTATTTTTATAGCTCTTGATATAAATTCATGAGTTTCCTTCCACAGCGAATGAAATTCAAATCCCAAACAAAGCGATTCTTCCTCCTGTCACAACCAACTACATCAACGAAAGCTGGTGTGGCATCGGACACGTTTTTATTTTAATTTCAGAATTTTATATATAAAATTCCGTTATGCTGCTTGACGGGTGTAAACAGTAAAGCTGCAAGTAAGGTGCAAGACGCTACTGACCTGCAACACGCAAATACCAACGCTAAGCGCGCGCGAATAATTTTGGAGAATCGACGCAAATAAATTTTATAAGGAAATTACAACGTACAAACATAAAAAGACAAAAGCACGAAACGAAGAAAAAAAATTGAAATTATTTGCAACAAAACGCAACAAATTTTTTCGATTATAAACAGTAGATTAGGCTTTGGAGATATAGTGGTGGGCTTAGCATTTACGCGCGTGTCCTTGTCAGCATCATAGACGGAAAAACTTTTTTTTTCTATTTTTTTTTGCATTTAGCTGAAATTATCCATCGAATTTCCTCGCAGATAAACCAAATTAATTAGCATCCCATTCGTTGCAACAACATAAGGGTTCTTGAAGCGAACGAGCGGTGGATCTGATGCGCTAATTTATCATGCAACAAAAATTCTAAGCAGCCACTTCTGCCTCTCTATTTGACTTGCTGCATTTGCTTAGCGCACACACACACACTCACACAAACACATAAATAATGAAATGGCAAGAAATGCCGTGGATTGGCAAGCAGCCTGGGTGGAAAATTTTCAATTGGCGGCACGCTAATACATATATACATACCTACCTACATTCACACATTTATTTATGTGTGCGTTTGACTTAACCAGTTGACCTGCTTTGCGCCCATTAAATTAGTATTTGCTTTAAATATTTCTTCGCAGCAGCAGGAATATAACTGTTAATTTGCTTGTATGTATATGTGTTAATGTAAATTTTATTAAGCTTTCAATTTTCGTTTTCTTTTGCTTCGCTTTCTCTCTTTCGCTTGCTTCCACATTCAGTTGCTCTGCCCTTTGCTTTGGTTAGCCAATTGCATAATCATGCGCCAATTGCCGCTTTACACATTTATTTTAGCTGGTTAGTGTTGTTGTTGTGGTTTATTTTCACAGTCACGGCTGCTGGCGCGTTTGGTAATTAACGGAGCCGCGGCAAGAGCGTACTTTGCCAAAGCGAATGGCGGGTTCTAATGTAACGTTTTCCCTGCTGTTAAGCATGCATATGCGTTGCCCTAGTTATGTTGCTAAAAAAACGTAGAATGCTTGGCCATAATTTCCCTCTGAAAGTGTAACACACAAGTAGTTTCTAATTATGGTGGTTTGCTGCGTCGCCATCTCTCAGTCCTGCTTGGTTGCCGCCGAAACAAGTAAATTTGTTTAAATTAGAATCTTAGTGAATAATATACATATATATGTATACAAATTTCCAGATAAACCTTATAGACTGCTAAGTTTCGATATTTGAGCTTAAATATTTTGAAGCTGACTTATTCAATTTAAATTAATTTGAAATTCGGAGAGAACCTTTTCCAGGTAATTGTTTGTATCAAAATCAAAAATTGGTTTAATCGGCTCAAAACTTCTTTTAGCCCCCATACCCCTAATATAAAGATTTTCGACCTTGCCGGTGACTTTATACCGCAAATATCGGCCAACATGTCAGTCGTCTCAATGAAAACGCGAAAGCGTGTTTTACTAACAACAATTTTTCTTTGTCCCTCAAATGATAAAATTCGGCAAAAACTTGACCAAGCCTCATATAAAAAACATTTAGCATTCGGGAGACTATATTTCATATGATTGGTGATGGTATGTACAGAACCTTAATGAAGCCACGGGAACATTTTATTAGCATGGGGCTTGTTAATTGAATGTAGAATTGGCAAAAATAGATGAAATCGGTTTGATACTATCCCTAACTCCCACATACTATATATGCATATAACTCTTTTTTTTTTAATATTTCCTTTTTTATTGGATCTGCTTGGTAAAGACTAACAACAACACTGACCTACACTCATTTTGGTGTCTAAGAATTTATACCAGATTTTGGATGTATTTTGTGATTTGATACCAGAAAACAAGTCACATTTTCCATATCAGCTGTTCATAAGAAAGAAGAAAAAAACATCTAGTAGCGGGAATGTGGTTCATCCTACCTACTATACCGACCACTGATGCACACAGAGCTGCACCAAACCAAAAAAATTTTTTTGTAGGCCAGTGTAATTGGTTTATTCACATAAATTGCCAGAAGCCAATATGCAGGACAGTGCCATACAAGCTTACATTACTTAGTGTATGCCAGGGCGTATGAGTGATGCGCGATGTGGTGGCTGGCAAGTGCTTGCAAACATTGTATACGGGGAAATTAAAATGAGAATTGTAAGAAAACTAGAGCTGTCAACTGACATCTAGGAGCGGGAATGTGGTTCATCCTACCTACTATACCGACCACTGATGCAGGCCAGTGTAAGTGTTAAAATCTTAAATGAGCTTTTTTGGTAGAACATTGCTCTCTAGTAGGCTGGTAGATCACTTCTTTTTAGACGTGCTTGATTACAGGAATTTACCAAGGCGTTAGCCAATTTTTGTTTGGATGTTCGCAAAATTTAGAAATATATCTCATTCTGCTCTCCTCTATCTCCTTCTTTACCATAGGAATATCAAGATCTTTATGAATGTTTTCAACACGCATGTACCATGGTAAACCCGTGATTGTTCTAAGCATTTTGGATTGCAACCTTTGTTTTATATCAATGTTGGTTGCATAGGTCGTACCCCACAGTTGAATGCCATACATCCAAATCGGTTTTATGATTGCGTTGTATAACAGGACTTTGTTCTCTGGGCAAAGTTTTGAATTTTTGTTTAAAAGCCACTTTGAATTTGTTGCTCTTAACTTCATGCAAGTTATTTTACTGGCTATATATTTTCTCCAGGTGAGCCTTCGATTCAGGTGAATCCCAAGATAAGTTACTTCATTCGCTTGGGGTACTAGGACTGGTTTATTTGAACTGTCCGACACGATATGGACCACCTTTTATAGGCTACGGTAGATGGGTGCAGCTTCAGTTATTGTCGATGGGCTCATTTAGTTCTTCTACGACACTCAGTATCACAGCAGCAATAGTGTCTTCGGCGAAACCTAACTATGGTTACCCCAATTACCAACTCGGCTGAGCGATTATATGCAACCGATTATTGTATGCTGAGCACGATTCGTCGAACGAACAGACGAACAGAACATTACGAATTTTCGTGTTTCCCAGTGGGTTTTCCATAGTAAATCTTTTCATTGTGAATTTTCTAATTAACTGAGTATAAATCAAATAAAAACTGTATCAATATTTTGACATTATAAGCTTCGTTTTCTTGCAAGCTTAATTCAAATCAGCTTACGGATAGCAATGACAAATATTGAAGTAATCAAAAATCGTTGCATATAGTTGCATTGAAATCGCTTTCGCACATTATTCCACATGGTTTCTTACTTTTGTAATGCATTCCAATAATCATATTTATACTTTTACACCCCAATCGAGTGCGAGCGCACAAATGAAGTGAAGTGGTGAGGCGGAAAATGCAGCGCATAATAATGCCCACTTCGATACGGTTGCATTGAAATGCTTATTATAAGATCGCCATTAAAGAGCAAAAAAGCAATACACAAACAATTAAAATAAGGAAAGAAAAAAAAATAATTAACCAAAGCGAGTGGAATACAAAACGAATTAAACGAACAGAAAATTTCAAAATTAGGTTATGCTGCTCATTTACACCCACGGCACAACAACAACAAAATTTTACGGGTGCAATACATATACATATGTTTGCATGAGTGTATAACTGTAGTACACCTGCAGGCCATTCAATTCGCGATGGACTCTAGTTAATCGCAATATAAAATTTAATTCAAAGGCTTGCACACACACAGGCGCACAAATCCAACAGATGTGGTATGTGTGTGTTTGCGAGCGCATGAATAGAGCTGTTCGACCATGTATGAAAGGGTGCGTCGGCGGACGTATTGCACTGCAGATGTAAACTGAGGGGTGAACCGCGTAGTGGTCGGGTCAGTTGTGCATAAAACAGTGTGGAACAACTGCAATCCTTTATCGTGGAGAATCGGCGATTGGCCTGGTGTGAATGCGTGGTGTAGATTGGCTCAGCCAGCGGTGTGCTGCTAGTGTTACCAATGAAACAGCTATTTGCCCTAGTGATGATTGCGGTCTTGCCACTTGGAGGGTTCTACATCATTGGTGAAAAGAAAAAAAGCAAATTTGCACCGTTTGTTTATGTGTGTGTGTGCGCCTGTAGGAGCGATGCGCAATAAAACCACTTTTTCCAACTACCAAAAGCTAATTTAATCAAAATTAATTTTTTGTGATAGACACCGTTGTGGATGACCTAAATTGAGTGGAAAGGTGCACGATAATCAACTTCATGGGGGGAAGAAAAATATATTTAAGGAAGCGCCATAGTTGTTAAGGCTTAATTGCTCAAATCGAAAACTTTACAAAGCAATTCATAAATATGAAATAGGTTTTATTAAATTTTTTTATTATTTTTTATTTTGCTTAATAAAAAGATTTTATCTTGATTTCGATCTTTTTATTATATGGTATGGTATTAGCGTCCGACCTAAAGCATTTTCTTTGCATATCGTAGCAATGCTAAATCTATTAAAAAATTCATAAAGAAACTTAAAACACGTTTCATACTAAGACTTGAGTTTGATCGGCCAGACTGTATGACTGCTATCAGCTATAGTGATCCGATATGCGCAGCTTCTTGGTGAGGAAAAGGCGTTTGCAAAATTTCATCAAAAAACTATCTCATGGAAAAACTTACTTAGTAAAACCCTTAACTTTCAAAAGACTTTCGAAATTCCTGAATAATGAATGAATGTGGCCTATTTTGTAATAGATGTCGTTGCAGTCGTATATCTCCAGCAATACCAGTCACTTTGTCTCATACCATAAAGTATTGGAAAGATAAGATCTTAAGCTTTATTCAATCAAAAAAAAATTAAATTCGGAGAGAGGACTTTGCTTCTCAATTGCCTACTCAGTCCGATGTAGCACCTGTTGGCAAGAGTTATCCTGCGTTGGATTTCTAGGCTGACATTGTTGGTGGTGTTTACGCTGGTTCCAAGATGGACGAAATTATCTACGACTTCAAAGTTATGACTGTCAACAGTGACGTGAGTGCCAAGTCGCGAGTGGGACAACTGTTTGTTTGATGACAAGAGATATTTCGTCTTGCCCTCGTTCACCGCAAGACCCATTTGTTTTGCTTCCTTGTCCAGTCTGGAGAAGGTAGAACTAATGGCGCGGGTGTTAAGGCCGATGATATCAATATCATCGGCATACGCCAGCAGCTGTACACTCTTATAGAAGATGGTACCTTCTCTATTAAGTTCTGCAGCTCGAACTATTTTCTCCAAAAGCAGGTTGAAAAAGTCACACGATAGGGAATCGCCTTGTCTGAAACCTCGTTTGGTATCGAACGGCTCGGAGAGGTCCTTCCCAATTCTGACGGAGGTTTTGGTGTTGCTCAACGTCAGTTTACAGAGCCGTATTAGTTTTGTGGGATACCAAATTCAGACATCGCGGCATAAGAGCAGCTCCTTTTCGTGCTGTCGAAAGCAGCTTTGAAATCGACGAAGAGGTGGTGTGTGTCGATTCTTCTTTCACGGATCTTTTTACTTTACAAAGAAGCTGATGCATGCTCCTTATCAGTTCTTCGCCGCCGTGTTTGAATGGCTCGGCCGGCAATCCGTCCCCTGCCGCTTTGTTGTTTTTCAGGCGGGTAATTGCTATTCGAACTTCTTCATGGTCGGGTAATGGAACGTCTGCTCCATCGTCATCGATTGGGTAGTCGGGTTCTCCTTCTCCTGGTGTTGTGCGTTCACTGCCATTCAGCAGGCTGGAGAAGTGTTCCCTCCATAATTTAAGTATGCTCTGGGCATCAGTGACTAGATCACCTTTGGGGGTTCGACAAGAGTATGCTCCGGTCTTGAAACCTTCTGTAAGCCGCCACATTTTTTCGTAGAATTTTCGAGCATTACCCCTGTCGGCCAGTTTATCAAGCTCTTCGTACCCACGCATTTCGGCCTCTTTCTTCTTCTGTCTACAAATGCGTCTCGCTACCCTCTTCAACTTTCGGTATCTATCCCATTCCGCACGTGTAGTGGTCGATCGTAACGTTGCGAGGTAGGCAGCCTGTTTTCTCTCCGCTGCAACACGGCACTCCTCGTCGTACCAGCTGTTCTTTTGCACTTTCCGAAAACCAATGGTTTCGGTTGCAGCTTTACATAAGGAGTTTGAAATGCCGTCCCACAGTTCCCTTATACCGAGTTGTTAACGAGTGCTCTCAGAGAGCAGGAGTGCAAGCCGAGTAGAAAATCGTTCGACTGTCTGTTGTGATTGCAGCTTCTCGACGTCGAACCTTCCTTGTTTTTGGTGGCGTGCGTTTTTTACTGCACAGAGGCGGGTGCGAATCTTAGCTGCACCAAGATAGTGGTCCGAGTCGATGTTAGGACCTCGGAGCGCACGCACATCTAAAACACTGGAGACCTGTCTTCCGTCTATCACAACATGATCGATCTGGTTGGTAGTTTTTCGATCCGGAGACAGCCAGGTAGATTGATGAATCTTTTTATGCTGGAATCTAGTACTACAGATAACCATATTTGGGGATGTTTCGTCGTGGAGGCTGAATTTACCGACCGTAGTGCCAAATATACCTTCTTTGCCCACCCTGGCGTTAAAGTCGCCAAGCACGATTTTGACATCGTGGCGGGGGCAGCCTTCATAAGTGCGCTCCAAGCACTCATAGAAGGCATCTTTGGTCACCTTCGGCCTTCTCTTCCGTCGGGGCGTGGGTGCAGATCAGCGATATGTTGAAGAACCTCGCTTTGATGCGGATTGTGACTAGACGTTCATTCACCGCAGTGAATGATAGCACTTGGCGACGGAGTCTCTCTCCTACCACGAATCCAACACCAAACTTGCGCTCCTTTATATGGCCACTGTAGTAAATGTCACAAGGACCTACTCGTATCTGTCCTTGTCCCGTCCATCGCATTTCTTGGACGGCGGTGATGTCAGCCTTTATTTTCCCGAGGACATCAACCAGCTGGGCAGCGTATATCACATTCGTATATCACAGTGCGAAAATGGGCGAAATCGGACTACAACTACGCCTACTTCCCATATACCGCAATTTAAGTTCCGTTTGATTTCAGGACACAAATGAAGAAACTTTTATAATAACGTCAAAGATGCTCAAAATCCGAGCAAAACTATTTAAGCCCCTAGGATCCCAGTGTTTATAGTTGAATTTTGACCGAAAATATCGGCCAATGTGTGAAATATACTCTGAAAATTCAGACAGAATCCTTTTCTGACAATATTTATTCTGTGTGCCTAAAATAGGTTGAATCGGAACAATACTTCCCTTAGCTCCCATATACCTAATACAAACATTTTCGAACTTCCTGGTCACTTTATGCTAATCGGCCAATATTTGAGTATTCTCAATGAAAGTTGTAAAGCGTGACCTACCCCCATATAAATAATATGAGAATTTTCGAATATCCGGCTGACTTTATTCTATATTGATTGGTGATTGTAAGTATGTGAGGTACTTTATGAAACCATGTATGTTCCATACATTTGCTTAGTATGTGGTATGATAATAGTTAATAAATAAAATCTGGTCAATACTGCCCCCTTTTCTCATATATTACGTATAACGATTTTCTTGTTTCTAACAAACCTGAAGCCGAATATGTCGTTCAGTGTATGAGTTCTATACAGTATCTGCATATAAAAAATTTATTGCGTTCTGCTTGACATTTTACATCTTATGGTATTTTCCTGGCTTTGATTCTTGTAAGTTGAAAGAGTATAAAATGTTCGGTTGTACTCGAATTTAGCCCTTACTTACTGGTTTTTTCTCTCTTTCTTCACTGAAGATTGAAAACAAAGCCCGATATTCAATCAAAAATTCTCAAGTCAAAATATCAGATATTCTTAAAAATTCAGTAGGCCTTATGTTCGCTGAAATATCTACGTTCTGATGGTATAAACATATAGACAGTACTTTTATATTACATGTAGAATACTCGTTCTTAGATAATTCAGAAATACCCATTTGCACTGATCTGATTAAGCTGCATGAATCCCCATACAAGTCTAGTCCCTCTTTGCTTACCATCCAATAACTAGGCAACGGCAAAATAAAAACAAATTTGAGAAATATTTTTTTTATTTTACAAAATTTTTTTGGTTTGCTTTTTATTTTATTCGTGTCAATATTTGATTTAAATGTATATATATAATATATATATTTATTTTGTTTGTCAATTGTTGCTTTGACTTTACATTTTTGGATTTTGTTTTTAATTTTTTGTTGTTGCTGTTTGTGTTGCATGTTATATTTTATAGTTTCACTTACAGTTTTACATAATATATATATAATCTTTACGACAACTGCGCTGTGTTTGTAGTTTAATTAGTTTATTTTATGTTTTTTTACTAATTATACTTGCTGAATATTTATATATGTACCGTATGCTTCAACTGGTCGCAGCAAAATCATGCGTGTTGCATACGCAACACACCCAAAGTGGGCTCGTGCGATTGTTACATAGCTGTTTGCTGCGTTTTGTTCTTTTATGCCACATGTTGTTGTTATTTGTTAATTATTTTATATATTTTATTATTATTATTATATATGTATATACTTTTCTGTTGTAACGCGTGGGTATAATTTGTTGTTGTTGTATAAGTGTGCTAGTGTGTTGTATATGGTATAAGTGTGTGTGTAATTCGGCTAACAGTTAAAATGTAGCAACTGCTTGCGAAAAATCTTAGCCTTTCCTTGTGACTAACATATTTTTTGGTTACTGTTTACCGTTATGTTTTTTTATTTTATTTTTGTTTTATTTATGTGCCTAGTGTTAAATATAGTTTAATGCTGCTTTCTCTCCATATATTTAATTTTGTTGGGAGCTCACCAAATATGGCCATAACAAAATGTTTTTTTTTTCTTCTGATACAATTTTTTTTAGATTTTCTTTAAATATATACTTTTCAACAGTTTTTGTTTATATTTTGTAATTAAATATTCGCCAATTGTATAAATAATTGTTAATTGTATATTATGCGTTACTAGGTATTATATATATATTTTTTTATAATTATAATTTATCTGTATTTCTAGTTTTTATGCACAGGCTCTTTGCATGCTTTTGGGCTTGTCGGTTTTATCCTATTTTTAACATGCTTCAATATATTTTTGCTTAGTTCTTATTTGCTATGTTTGCTGCGGTCAAACGCTGAACCGTCACTTAAATGCCTACAAAATAATTGCAATACTGCAGTCAATATGCTACTATTTCTATTCAAACTACTTGCGTTCCACACTTTTCATTGACGTTTTTCTACAGTTTCTACATCAACATATGCTAAAATATTTTATGCTTATTTCCCAGTTGCTTGTTGACTTCTTCTTTTCAGTTGTATACTTGAATTTATAGGTGTATTTATGTATGGTATATGGCTACTGCGTTGTGTATGCATGTTTTAACGGTAATTAATTTGATTTTCAGTTGTTTCAGATCTCATTTCAATTTAATTTTCGGTTTAATGTCATATTATTTTTTGATTTCTTTTATGTTTGGGCTATTACACTTTCTTTACTCCATTTTATGCTTAGCAAATGTGCCACAGAAGATACAAGTCTCATATGAATACATAATACCTGCAAGCAATTATTTCTCAACGTTTGCATTTTACTGTTATTTTGCTACCGAAAATTTTAGACCATTTTCATTCACACTTTCATTGAACTTCATTTCATAAAACCATAAACATGTATCGAATTTCATAGAAATTTTTCACAGTCGCACATAGTACATACAGTATCTTCTTAAGCACTTTAGCTCAGCACTAATTACTTTTTTTTAATTATTTATATGTATGTATATATTTTTTCTCTCGCATGAATTCTTCATTAGCATTTACACACACTTTCTTAATTCATGTATTATTAATACAATATAAGACTACATAGCTTTGCCTATTTATATTTGCTTACTTTTGGTTTACTGCTCATCATTTTGATTTCAATATTTGCAATGGATATATTTTTGTTATCTGTAATTTTTAGCTTCTTAAAAAATTATATTTATTTTTGTTGATTGGTTTCAAACTGCGCTCATTTCATTAATAAAATATTGATTACTCAGTATATATTTTCCTCTTTTGCAAATTGAATGAGCGGGAAATTGAATTTGTGGCATTACGGGCAGCTGTTAAAACGACTTTTTGGTATTCTGCGTAGACGTAGAATATTTCCAAAGCACAGGCTTATATTTTCATAAATTTTAATTAATAATCATTAGCTTTTGTTAGCTTTTCAGAATATATTAGCTTTCATGAAAGCTCAGTGAAAGCTCTGTCAACAATAATGAATGCTCCTTTAGTAATTTAATAAACTGAGTGGAATAGACAATGTTTTAATATTTTGTTAAAGTTTAGTGGAAGCTTTTGAAAACTCTGTTCACATTAATGAAAGCTCATTTACTAATTGTTTAAAAGGAGTGGAATTGATAATATTTTAACATTTTTTGAAAGTTTGTAGTGGAAGCTTTCGAAGGCTATGTCTACTTTTATGAAAACGCAGCTACTAATTTGAAAATACTGTATTGTGATATAAACATACTTTTGTTGAAATCACAAAGCAAATTAGCTAAAGTTTGCGTCAAAATGTATTAATAAAATGAAAATTGTATATTTGTTCTGACACGTGTTCTTTTAACACATGTTAAACTTTTAAGCTTAAAACTTAATGAACAAGTGAAATATTTTTCGTATAGCTTTCACTTAGCTTCAAAAGTGAGATTGTTATTGCCCTTAAATAAAATATTATACAGAATTTCAAATGTAAGCGCTTTTTTATTATAAAAAATCGTTTAAGCTTTACTATTCAGTGGTAATTTAAAAGTATTGTAGCTAAAAAACTTTATCAGCGGTTTAGTAAATATATTTGTGAATTGCAATAACGCTTCATTTCATTTCATTTATACATTTTTATTGGCCATGATTAAAATTTTAAACTAAATGTTCATCAAGCTTTCACTACATAATTTGAAAGTTTTCAAAATTAATATTGGTTTATAAGTTTATATTTAATTTTTAAGCTTTTGAAGCATACTTACTTTTAGCTATAGTTATTTACGTAGGTCAAGAGCTTTTAAAAGGAAAGTTATTTTAGCAACTGAGCTTTCACTACTTTATGCAAAGCTCTCATGAAGTTATTTTTCCAATAAGTAATTTTCGAAAAAAGTTCCTCGCTCATTTAACGTACATAACCCAACTTCCAAATGTGTCAGTTTGTTTCATAAATATTTTTGATTGCTATTTTGATTTACTTTTGCATATGTACATATGTACCATTTCATAAACTAAGTAACGTTTTGTGTTGGCTATTATTGTTTAGCTTAGTTAGTCAAATATTTGTATTGCTGTGTAAGCTTCCTTTTTCAGTTTCACAATTTCATCGGCAAACAAATTGCACGCATACAAATAAACATTGCCATATTGTTTAATGCATAACTTGTGGCTATTTTTGTTGCTATTATTACTGCCATGTATGAATGTATGTGTGTTTAGGTAGACTAACTTTTCTTTCACATACACATATATGCATATGTGTATATGCAGTTGTTTACATTGTAATGCGTATCAAATATTTCTAATATATTTTATTGGTTGGTTTTTCTTCTATATATATAATGTATTTGTTTTTTTTTTTGGTTTTTGGTTTTTGAAAATTTTTACCTCACTGCCGGCAACTATTTTTACTAATCTCATTTATGCCATGTCTGTATACACTTATACTCGTGTATGTCTGTATGTATGTATATGTTTTGCAATTTAATTTATTTGATGTTTGTATATGTATAAATATATATATATATATATATAGTTATATATATATATGTTTTGTATTTTTATTTGTAATTATATTTATTACACATATGCTAGTTATTTTGCTTATGGTTGTGTTTGTTGTTGTTGTTACTGCTACTTCTATTGCATATAATACTCTTATATGATTGGTTTTGGTTTTCATATTTGTATTTGTAACATTGATTTGCCCTCAACTTTTCCGCCAACATATTGCAATGGTTTTCCATTAATTATCTTAGATGTGGCATCACTGTTTGACCGCCCGTCGTCACTCAGCATACCTACTCTGGGATTCATCTACTGCTATAGCACTTTTAAGCTACTCGGCTATTCAATTGCACTACCGTTACTACCACTCAAATCTTACTAAATTGACTAAAGTACTTAAAATAATTCTGCTGCTTCTTCTTCTTGCCTTTACTAGTATATATTATATTAATATATTTATGTATGTATGTATTGATTTTATTTTGCCTTTGCGTTTAGTTATGTAAGTATATATGTAAATATCGTGTTATGCATATGTGGTTATGATAATCTTCGTAGGTGTACCTGCATAAATATTTATTTTAGAGAAAAAAAAATCATAAAAATCAAATAATGAATTCACTACCGTTGCACACATACACAGTATTAATTTATTAACTAAGAGCTTAGTAAATATGTATGCAAGTACTTTGGATTAGTATAGTAGTATAATATTTTAGTAGTGATTATGGAACACTTTCAGTTAACATGCCGATGCTTAGTTAAAGGAACGTTACGTTGAAAAGCCAATGGTTTGGAGAGTTATGATTCGGTTTTTAGTGTTTTATTTCTAGATGTTATGCTACAACGAAAAAAAATGAACATATTATGGAATAAATAAACATATTACTTGTTTAAAGCCTCAATATATTTGCCAATGTTATGAAAGTCTGAGTTTTAACTACTTCGCTGAGATGAAAGTTTCATTCTCTAAGCTTTAAAAGTAGTGTATGTTAGAGCTTGTTCCAACGAAATGTTACTATGTGATTAGACACCGCATTTCATGCGAATAGATGTGCTTAAAAAGCTTTTTTAAGGGCTCCAAGGCTAGAATAGTTATTAAACAAGTTTGAAATCGATGTAAAACCGAGTTCTAACTACTCTATATGAAAATTTGTTTGCTTTGGAGGCAGTGAAAAGTCACGCTTTTTACACTGAAATATGCACGAATGGTATACACATGACATTATATAAAAAAGTGTGCTTGAAAAGATCCTTAAAGCTCCCTGGGACGGGAAAGCTATTTATGTTATAGGCAAAGCATTTGTTAATGCCTCAAATAAAATTGCAAACCGAAATAAACTGATTTTTTTTAATTTTTCATATGAAAGCTTAGCAGTACGAGCTGTAGAGCAGTAAAAGCTTTTCCATGTTATAATGAAAAAAGCTTTTGGGATGAACTTTTTCATCTGAAATAAGCTCTTGTGGTTGCGCACGGCACTTTACAAGCTATATACACTAGGAAAGCAGTGAGCCGAGTATGATTTTCGTACACACAATTGATTAAATTTTTACACAATATTCTTACTGTTATATATAGGTAAGAAAGATTTTTTTTTACATAGTGCAGGTACAAATGACTATGTACGTAATTTCACTGAAAAGTTGTTACTGCTTCAAAAAGCAAAAATACCAATAGTTACCCCGTCTAGCTATTACCGATTGCTCGAGTTTTGGATAGAACTGAAGAGCTTTCACAACTCAAAAAAACGCTTAGAGATTTTTAAATTTTTATAAAAGAGCTTGCCACGTTTTTTTCTATTAAAATTTGTTAACGAAATTCTAGGAAATTAGTTCCAGACGGTTACTAAAGTCTTTGTGAACGAAGATAGAGCTTTCAATACTATTACGAAAAATGTATCGAAAGTTTTAAAGGAAAAGCTCGTATCTTTCCTGATTTCCATTTTATTAGCTTTTTGGAGAATGGAGGAAAAAGCATATTTATGCTTATAGAAAGCTTTCACTTTTCAATTTGTGAAATTGACGCTATTTTTTCAGACTCATTAAACATATTTTGGAATAGCTTGATGCTTTTAGCACAACACATTAGTACAGAACGCTTGTTAAGGTAATTTAGAACTGCCATCAAAGCTCAGCGCTTAGCCAAAATTTTAAATATAATTTTGTATGAATGAAAAAGAGAAATATATGAAGTTTAGTAAAAAAAAAAAACAAATAAGTTGATGCCACCACTAAACATTGTTACGGATTATGTTCAATATAAAAAAATTACTTACTTTTTCACACTAAAAATTATATATAACATTTTATATACATATGTATGTATGTATATTCAGTTATTTTTTCTCTAGTTTGCTTGCTGCGTGTAGGTATATATGTGTCTTTTTTCTATATGGAACTTAACATTTGTATATTTTTTGGTTTATTGGCTAAAATACTATATATAATTATGCACATCTTTGCCTCGTAACGTATATCAGCAAATCAGTGTTCTACTTATATGTATGTATATTATACCTAATAATTGCACATTGTATATGCATTATTATATAAATTTATATGCTTATATATGTACCATATATAGGGTAAATCCTCCAACATAGCACAATCAATGCGGTTGTTGCATGTGTGTGTGTATTTTTGTTGTTTTTATTGTAAAATATTTGTTTTTAATGCTGTTGGGCTTTTTCATTTTCTTTCCACTGTATTTATATAGTCTTATATATATATTTGTTGCAGCTATTAAATTATATAATATATAATTATTAATTTCCTTTGTCATTTATTAGCCTTTAGACTTTTTTGGTTTTTGTTATACAAATTTTGTAATTCCCAACAAACACACTTTGCTCGTGTGTTATTTTTCTGCTTTTGTTTCATTAATATCATGCGTTGACTTACTTCATTTTTTATACATTACGTGTGTATGTATATATGTTTCTACTATTATTTTATTTATATGTATAATGTATTATTATTTTGTATACACTTTTTTGTTTTTTTAGTTTTTCGTATTACTCACTGATATGTAGCGCAAACTTTAACAAACAATGCGTTTTCGTAAACGGCAACACGCTCTTCTCTTCCTGCCAGCTTAAAACTAATATGTTTGCAATTTAATATTATATTTTTTATTTTTATATATAAGTGTGATTTTTTTTTTAATTTTCAGGTTAGTTTTGTTCCTTATTTACGTCACTTTGCTGCTTGGCTAACTCTACTATGGTTTGTGTACTATTTATGCATCTATATAAATACATATATAATTGTATATACATCCAGTATTTTTGTTTCTGTTAAATAATATTTCAAAAACTGTTTGCTTCTTCCCATTTTGCTAATATTTCTAGCTTGGTGATACTCTCTAGCGCATAAATTTCACAAACTTACTTCTCGAGTTCACATTTTTATCTGTTTCTTACATGTACGAGTATGCAACATGCTTATTAACGCTTGCAGTTTTGTTTTTGTCATTTTTTATATGAATAATTAAGTTTAAAGTTTTTTTTGTAAACAAAATTCATTTAAATAATTTAACAAAATTTCAGCCGCTTCCACATTTTCTAATAATTTGTGGTATTCTTACCTCAAACTTAATGAAAAATTTTTTGTTCATATAAACTGCCTAAAACTCAACGCTTATTTTTTAGACATTATATTGTACAAACTATTTGGATTTTTAGCCAACAAAATTTTTTGTTCATATTAACTGCCAATTATTCATTAAACTTTTTCGTGTTTTAACAACAAAAGTGGTTTTCTTTTTTTTGGCAGATTGCACACTATGCTCACGTGGGTGTATGTGTGTGCACTTAACCCACATTAGCATATTTGGATTTCTCCTGAACTATTTCTATGTACGCATATGCGTATATAGTCACTCATAGCAATAGCTGCATATTATATACGTATGTAAATATGTGTGTGTGTGTATGTATGTATATCTGGCGTGCTATTGTATGCGTAGAAACATTGAACAGCCTCATGTGTGTATGTGTTCACGTCTATGCCTCAAATAATTCGGTGTGACACAAGAGCTACAGCTATTTTGGTTTGTATGTGTGTGTTCGTGTTGCTCACCACTAATTTTTAATTCGTTTGCTCACGTACTTACTAATTTCACTAGCTTGTGCTACATTTAAGAATACTACAGTTGTGTTTTTTTGCTGTTGGTTTTGTTTTTTGTTTTTGCTAAAATCTACATACCTTTTCTGCTACACACATTCATATATGCACTTACATATGTGCTGCTATGTACGAGTATGCATGTATATAATTGGGTTTCATAAGTACTTCAATATGTCTTACATATATATATATGGGTGTATATATATACTGCATATATATAAATATATTTTAATATATACATATACAAGCTATGTATATAGACTGGTTTATGCTCTTGTCCACTTTCACTACTCTTCTGTACACACACAATATAATTATGCCCTCGCACATACATATGTATGCGCATAAACATATATACTTTTATTTTTTAATTTTTTATTTTTTTTTTGTTATTTTCCGTTTATTAAAGTTTTTGTAATACTTCAGCTTTGCATATTAATTGATACATAATTATACATATGTTTTTTTACAATTATTTGTATGTGTATACATATATGTCTTTGCACCTGCTGTTAAAAAACCGATTATCAAGGTAACTCATTTATGGATGTTGATTGTGTATAAATTCCGGTATGTATGTATGTAAATGTATATATAGTATAATATGAATTTTTGATATAATTAAATAAGAGATGCTTAAATAAGAATTGAAGCAATTTAATAAAGGAAATTATAATAAATTATGATGTAATTTTAATTGGACTCTCAGATACCCAAACGCCACTCAGTATATGTATGTATGCATGTATATGTTACATAATTAGAACGTGTCTCGTAAGTTTCGAAATATTTTTAAGTGTGAAATATTATGCTGGTCTATAGGCGCCATAAACATATAGAAGAAGAGTTGACTAGATACTCTCTCGTTGCTTTGTAAAGGTTATTAAGAGAAGAAAAAAGTTAATATATCAAAGATTGATGAAAAAATATGTGTGCTGGTTGTGAATATAATGTAAACTGACCTTTGCTAATTAAGTAAGCTTTCAATGTATCCTACTAATATATTTAGGGGTTTCATATAGTCTCATGAAGTTATAAGTTATACTGAACCGAAAACAAAGCATTGAGAATCATGATCGCATAAACGCAATCCAGCAACAATTTTTTTTAACCAAGTGTAAAAATGAATGACTTTATAATTTTTGATTTTTCCACCTGTTTGAATTTAACTTTAACTTTGAAATCGTAGAAATGATTTTTTGCTTTTTTTCGAAAAATTAATTGATTTTATGAGACAGCCCAAGCTTTTCTTCAAAAATGTATGAAACTTTCAATTCAAGAAGAATTCTGAACTTTGGAAATTGTTTTGTATAAAAATTTATAGGCGAATATTTCGAAATGTAAAACTATTCCATATTTACAACCGACAACATTATAATTACCTAGTCTTCTGCATTGGACTGTAAGAGCTGTTTGCCCAGAACTCAAGGGAATCTGCAGCTAAAAAGCAACTTTTGAAAATCCATATAGTATATAAAAATATTACAATCAATAATAAATTTATTGATGTTACTGGCAATACAAAAAACAAAAACAATAAAAGAACCAAAAATTGTTGTTTTTATCAATAAATATTGCTGACATCCTAAAAGGCGCCCGTCATAGTTCGACTCTCATATTAAATCCTGTAATGAATATCCTTATTTTGCATATATACCTTGCGTGTTTCAGAAATTGTCCCATTGAATTTGTTGTGTTTCTACTACTTTTCGCGCTATTTTAGTATGAATTTATGCCTGTAAATATCAGTAATTTATATGCGCACACATATCAATTATACTCTTCCGGTTACAGATCTCCTACATATTAATAACATATAATATGTATGATTAGTTATATATACATAAAGTATTTCTTGAATGCATGTCTCCATATAATTACAACATAACTTCACTTATAACTAACAGATTAAATTTGCTGCTAACCATTCATCTTCTGGCAACTGAAAAACAAATAGAGAAATTAAAATAAATAACAGTTTACGCTTAATATATAAATAAGTTGAAAATATTTTTAAATTTATTGAGTTACGAACGTTAGTTAAACTCTGCTTACGGTAGGGAGCTTTTAAATATATTTACACGTGTACATGAGCTTGAGCCTGGAACTATAAGGATTATGTTTTTAGATGATAAATTTTTAAATTTTCATATTATTTAAAAAAAAAAGGCTTTGTAAATGTTACAAAAGTTTTTTTGGGGAGGGTATGTTTTACTAACATATGGCGGAAAGCATTCAGTGAACCTCCTCTATAAGTGATGATAACATTGAAAACGTTAAAGTAATTGTGCTTAAAAAACGTCGTGTTGGCTTATGGATCGATTGAACCATCTTGTCCAATCTTTGTTTTTCTACCAAAGTTTTTGGCCAAACATGAAATGCAAGTCATTGCTTAGCCACCATATTCGCCAGATTTATTTCTTTGCGACTTTAATCTGTTTTCGACATTAAAATAACATCCGATTAAAAAACAAACGCAATTCGTTAATTGGCCCAATATATAAAAATCGCGAACCAAACTGTTCTCGTCGTTCGTGTCGCAGTAAAGAAAATATTCCAGACGTGGTTGAGAGTGACACGAAGATCATTGGAGAGAAAAGTTCCGAGAAGATCCGACATTTTCAAGACAAATTTAGTTCAGCGATAAGCTGAAAAGATTCAAACCATTTCATTCAGAAAAACGCAAGGGTTTGCTGTGGTTTGTGATGCTGGAGAGAGCGCTACCGTCAATGGCGACCGTTGTCGCACCCTGATTACTGACTATTTGATGCCTTATATTGAAACTTTGGTTTCCACAAGACGGCGTCTTTTTCCACACATTCCATCAATCAGTGGACATATTGAGAGAATACTTTGGTGAGTAGATAATTTAGCATTTTGGGCTGGTCTATTGACCACCAACATGGTGTGATATCGCACCGTAGACATTTTCCTGTGAGGATATGTAATGTCTTAAGTCTATGCGGACAATATCGCTTCGATCTAGGCCTTAGCGCAAAACATCACGCGTGTCATTTCGCCAGTCAGCAGTCGAAATACACATGTGAGTGATCGAAAATTGAAACCAACGTATGGCTAATTTTAGACATTCCCCATTAAATTCGAAATTTCTGTGTAATTTTTATTAAAAAAGTAGAAAATCTTGAAATGGATCACCCTTTAGTTATGTCGATTCGGCTTGCGCGCGTAGTCTATATGGATTAGTCTGCATTTATTTTGATACTGATTATATATGCTTAAGCTCCAAGCTTAATGTATAGTACATCTTCGTTATGAAGCGATATGAAAGGCTCTTGGAAACTTTAAATAAACGAAAAAAATTGGAGTTGGCCAAATGAAACAAGTTTACAAATATACTTTAGTAAAAGGTGGACAGCAAAATACAAAATAAAATTAATAGTTTTTGGTAGCAAAGCTATAATTGGTTCAAGAGTGTACTAGGTACTGTTCAAAGTTAAGGGGTTATCGCAAGTGGCTGCTAGTTGACTAGTTGTTAGTTGGGGTTTCAATTGCTCAAAAAGTAAGCGTATATAACAAAGAATTTTGAGAAGTTTTATTACTAGGGAACATAAGCAAGTGCAAAATACTCATATAGTTAGGTGTAGAGGTATTTATAAATCTTAAATGGAATAAGAAGCTGATTTTTATGGTATATACAGTTGCTGAAAATGGTATGTTTGATTTTGATTTTGAACATTCGAAGATGGAGTGGTTGTTACTTGCAGTTTGAATAATTTGTATGACTAACTATTGAGTTATACGAGTATTATATTACTTATATTTTTTATTAGTTAAATCAAGAGTATGTGAGATTTTCAAAGGGGTTGTATTTATTTATGAAATAACATGAAGGCATTGATTAATAATTTTTTACCATGGAAATATAGATTTTTGGTAGCATACAATTTTTTGCGTTGTCAAACCTGAGGGTTCTGTTAATCGTTGGTGTGACGAGTGCTAAAAAAATACAAAAAGAAAGCTACTGAGGTGAAAGCTTTGTGTTACGCTCAGCTAAGGGAGTGAGTTTTTTGAAAGCTTTAGAAAAATGTTCAACCCTTTTCCAAGCTAATTTTTTCCTCTCTACTCAGTATACTGGCCTATTCTCTGTAATTGTTCGCTTTCACTTAACTACTTCACCCATTTTACGAAAAATGTAGGCAAGTTATGCTAACATAACAAGTCGGCTTAGCATTACGATCATGCTATCTCATATAACTCTTCTCAAAGTGTCCTTGATGAGAGGCAAATCGACTTGATAATCAATTACATTCGCAATTACTGCGCCTCTGTGTGTGTGTGTACAATACAACAATGCATACGCCATTAAGTACTTGAAAACGGTATATTCGAGCTTTGATTACAAAGTAAATCGCTACGAGTATTTCGTGAATTGTTTAGATAATTCAACAATGCAGCAGATAATGTGAGGAGCTAGCTTATATACCAATGTCTGTCTGCTTCTGCACATAATCAATGGGCAGCAATTAATTAGGAAATGTGTTATTGAGTTCGCCACGTCAATGATGATTTGACTGCCGTTCTCCCTCTCTGCTATGCCCGCGCTGCGTAGCGTTCAAGGTTAGAATTACCGACAGAGTTGGTAGGAAAAACAGATATTTATTGAATGCTACATATAACGGATTGAGTATTGGAGGGTATTTAAGTGGGTTACATAATACAGTGGATGAAAAAAATGTATGGCAATGTATAAGTAAATAAATAAAATGCAATTATTATAATTATTTATATGTGTCACTTAGCATGGAATTTGTGCGGGTATGTGTGTCAAATTCACTTGGTAAAGTAAATAGTACAAAACTTTGATTTTAGTAGACTGTGTAGTGATATTGAAGATATTGAATTTATAGTAATTTTTTTTATTTTTAAAAATTTAATTTCAGAAGAGTTTAGCATCGAAAATGTCTTTGAATGAAAGTTTACAAATGCATGAGCTTTCAGTGAAAACACTTGAGATCAGCAGACTTTAGTGAAAGCTTTCAAAATTATGTGCTTTTTATGGAAACTTTAGAAATGTTGAAAGCTTTTTGAAATCTATATCTTTACGTAAAGCGTTTGAAACAATAAGCTTTTATGAAAGTTTTGTATGAGCTTTCAGTGAAAATACTTGAAGTCAGCATATTTTAGTAAAAGCTTTCGAAGTTATGAAAGCTGTAGAGCTTTTAGTGAAAGCTTTTTTAAATCATGAGCTTTTATTGAAACTTTTTGCATTGCAAACTTTCAGTGGAAACTTTTAAAATCCGGAGCATTTTTCAATTTATGAAAACACTTTGTCATTACTATGTAATAGTTTCACGCAAAAATCAAAAATAATTCTAAATAATCTCTGTTTCAATATTTTCGCTTCTTGCAGAAAGCAACCTCTATATTTGCTTTAGTTATTTTATAATTAATAGACAAATTCAACTACTCAATTTGTTTTTAGGTTAATTTTAGTATCTTTTTTGTGTTTGCATTATTTCGATATTAGTCATATAGGCACTAGTGCAATATTCGTTTTAGATTACGTTGGATTACGAATGGTCTTTGTTTTGTTATATTTATATGTAGTTAGTGTATTTTTTAGGATTACTGTGTACCAATGTGGACCTGGGCTTTTCACCTACGGTATAAGCACACAATAGTTAATCGGAAACAATAAGTATAAAGGTATGCATGTGCTAGAGTCCTTGCAAGCGAACCGAAAAAAAAGCTGGAAAAGTCATCGAATCGCTCGCGCTTAGCACTGACCCAGTCTTAATATAGGGTATATGTGTTTGTATGAGTATGACAACTACGGCTATGCATTGATTTCGACACATATTATGTATAACTGTATGTATGCGTGCAAATCCATATGCTTGTGAGCGTTTTTCGGCTGCAGCGCCTAAAGCTAGACTTGATAAGTTTGTTTGCCAGTTAGTTTCAGTGCGAGTGTGTTGTGTGCATAACAAATGTGTGTGTTTGTGTGTGTGTGTATATATGTGTTTTTGTTTGTTGAGCTTAAAGCAAAAATCGCTAAATACATATACATATTCACTTTTCAATAGACATACACTACGTTGCAATATTTCTATTAAAAATGCACTCAAGCGCGCATAAGCTCTCACTGACTTCGATGTTGTGGTGGTGGTGATGGTGGTGAGTACAAATTGTAAACCAATGAAATCCACATCATCCTCAATGTCATCGGCGTCACTTCAATCTTTCCGTTAAATTACACATGTGTGTGCGCATGTGAATCTGTCGCCTTTCTTCAACATTTTCCTTCATTTGGCCGCCATTCATTATGTTTCTACCATGTGCTGCTAATTTTAATTAAGTACACAAATCTATTTTGGTTTTATAAATATTATTACAATTAGTTTATTTTATATTAATTTTTTTTGCTTTTATTCTTCTTCTTTCACGCTGTTTTTTATTACACATACTTGCCGCCCTTTTATTTGTTATTTTTCTTCTATACATACATAGGTTTGTTTATGTGTTTGTTAATATTCTAATTCTTGTTGTTTCTACTAAATTTTGCTTTCATTTTGTTGCAGCAAAGTAATCGCTATTCATATAATTACTACATTACAATATTTCGTATTCAACTTTCAGTGCAAAATTTGCATTTACGGTGTTCACTAAACTCACTACTTTTCCACTGTGCTTTGTGTTGCTTAATATATTTACACATTTAGTAATTTTTTATTTATTTTTATTTTATTTTTTTTCTTTTTGTCAAAACTACCGCTATATATATATATATATATATATTAATTTTTTCTTTAACTTTTGCTTGTTAATTCTTACAATCATCTATAACAATCTGCCTTAAGCTATTTATGTAGTTTATAATGTCTTTTATGCTATCTTAAATGTGGGTTTACTGTGCCTGCAAAAGTAAAGGATAAACCTTAAAAAATAATATGAGGTGTTAGTAAAAATTGGAAATAGTAGTAGGAAAAAATTTTAGTAAAATTTTAATGAATAAAATGTTGAAAATGCATAAAATATCAATTATTTATATGGAATAATATACAAATGTTTGAGTAGTAGTAAAGCATTTAAAACTGGAATAAGTAAACATGCAAGTGCAATATAGAGTTACCATTTTCATATACATATGTTAATAAATAACAAAAGAAAATTTCTAAAATGGAAAGTAAGTGTAACATTTTAAAGAAAACATTACCATGAATATTTATAAAAAAGTTGCAATATTCTTCTTATTCTCATACAATTTGATGGATGCTGGACAGAAAAAAACATTTTTGCATTAAAATGTGAAAAATGATGAAAATATATGAAAGGCATTCAAAACCAAGTGCACAAACAAATATGTTCTTCTACTTCGTTAAAGCTTTCAGTTGTGTAAATAGCCTTATCTATCTTCAATCAAAAGTTTTACTTCATTCGAATTCCGCACATTTTCTTCCTAACAAAAACCCATAGACTAATTATTTAGTAACTTGCACTATTCTAACATAACTTAAAATTAAAAAGAAAAAAAATATGTTATTCCTTTAATCGCCTTTGATCTTATAACCTAGATTTGTAAATTAGAGAATAAATTTAATCCAAAATTTTCGCCCACTCATTTACACCGGATTCCCAAAGTTAACCATCGGGCTTCGTTAAGGAGCTACATGGGTTTACGGGCTTGAAATTTGTATTTTTTATTGTCTTATAAAATTCTACAATAGTTTTCAAGTTGATCCGTGTAATAGTTTCGGAGATACAGCATTGAGAACTTGTGCGCTCGAGGCTAGCTAGGCTAAGTGCAGCGTCTTTAAACGCGTTTTTTTTTTCAAAATTGTGTTTTTGAAGTCGGTTCTCGAGAACTCCTCAACCGATTTTCATGAAATTGTACACAGAGCGTTGAGATTCTATTCATGAATTCTTGGACGAAAGACTTTTTCTTATTTCGTTTACAAATATTTGAAAAAAAAATGTCGCGAAAATTTTTTTTTTTTGGTAAAAATCTCTGCCGAAATCCAATTTTCAGTGTTTTTCCTCTTTGTCCGAGTTTTAAATTAAGGCTTTAACTAAAACATGTGTTTTTTCACTTTAGATGATCCTGTAAGGAGTTATTCTGCCAACGGGGGCGCATATTTTTCCGAGGGGTCACCGGATATGGCGTCGCAGTGACTGAGTTTGAAATATTTTTTTTCAATTTGGGATTTTATCACGCAAAAGAAAAACATTTATTTTAGAACGCACTGGAATTAATAAGCGGTAATGCTAATATAACAGTAACTACAATAATACAAAAAAATTTGACATACTCTTTATAGATATTTTCCCGACCCACAAATACAGTTATCTGGTCACTCACTGGTTTGTCATGCGTCATGAAGTAATTAATCGAGGTCTCTTTCGGCCACTAATACGACAAATAGATAGTACACAATATGTATATCTTAATTGACTTAAATCATTATCTTATTCGAACAATTATAAATATATGTAATATCCTGAAAATTAATTGGAACAGCCGTGCTTTATGCCCTTGGTGTTGACCTATAAAAAGTAGTGGTTTTAAAGATAAAACTCTGCAGACTGTTCGGTGTAGTTTATACTAATGCCGAATCTTTATGCTCCCAATGTCGTTCCGAACAACAGTGAATTCGAGGTCTTAACATAAACCATTTTGACTTATCTTCAGTGCCCGACTATCACACAGAACTATTTTACCACCAAAACGCTGAAAATGTTTGCTAAGGATGTCAATCAGGTGTTGAGTCTCTACTTCTGAAAGCTACTTGCATAACATGTGACTTCTGTCATTGGGTAGAGGCTCAGAATACGATCGCCTGGTTCCAAACCATCTCCTTTGTGCTAGTGAATATCGAACGATAGTTCCTCATTACACTAAATACCCTTTTATTTTACTCAGCTAATTACTGTAATAGTAGACAAGCAAAAGATTTCGACTATGTTATATGGTAAAAAATTGGGTTTCGATACGGTGTAGCACTCCGTTATTGCTTATTGATTAAAACGCATATACATATACATATATGTGGGTATTAATATATATTGTGCAAAATATTTTTAATGCGCTAAAAGTCGTTGATAGCATAATGTAATTAACATGGGACAAGCATTTTAGGTTTATGCAGCATGCAAAAAAGGGGTAAAAAATAAAAATTGCAACAACAATAAATTATGAACTCTTTCAATCTTGCAACTCCAACTAGCAACTGCAAACATAACGAGCACTAACACTATAACAACAATAACAACGAGATTTATATATATCGTCATTGTTGTTGTACGAGTGAAAACATGAATTGACACCTACCTGTGGGCTCACTTGAAATTGCTGAATCGGATAGGCGACGACGCCGGCAGCTTGCGGTATCCCAGCACCAGGAACGCCCGTCGCCAACTGTTGTGCAGGTGAGATTTGCGCTTGGGTGGCAACGCCTTGCCAAGTGGCGGGAATCTGTACGCCCATGCTGTAGATGCGGAAAGAGAAGGAAACGGATGAATATAATGTTTGTTGTTTCATAATTTTACGATTGTATAAAACAAATTCTAAAAAAAAAGAATTAAAAATATTGTTTTCTTTAACAAAGAAAGTTTTCAAAATGTGCATAATCTATTGTTTTTGTAGTCGTGATTTGGCAAACTTTTAATTTTACTATGCACAATCACAACCATCAAAAATTTGTGGTACGCAGCGTTAGTATGTAGACAATTCTGTTACCGCTACGAACACAGTTCTTGTCGAACTTTTTTTTAGATATTTTAGTATTTTTGGGTATACATCTATGTATATCTATTTACTAACAAATATATGTACGCTTTGTTTTTGTATATGTTGTTGTTATCATCGCCATTGGCTATATCTGCTGTTGACGCTGTAAACACAAACTGATGCAATCAACCAAAGTGTCAGCAAGAGTTACAGCCACAACGCTAATAGCGGCGAAAAAGTGTATACAACAACAAATACGAGCAAATGGCGAGAAAAATAAATTCACCAGCAAAAGTTTAGCTGTTATTGCAGCAGCGAATATGCTTATACCCATACACAAACAAAACGAATATATTGCTTTCCTGGTTGGTGTGTGTCGGTGCGTATGTTGCACTATGCGCCAATATCAGCTATTAACAGCTTCATAAAATACTTTTTTTCTTTTTAATTTTGTGGTCATAAAAGCAAAAATTGTAAAAATATAGTTAAATGTTATTGCCTTCGTACCGAATTTATGTTCTCCATCGAATTAACTTTCATATTTTTCTTCAATTTTACAAACGAAACATTTTGTTCGAAAATTTATTATATAAGTGTTTAATAGCATAAATCTTGATTATAATATTCCTTCCAAAATTTTTTCTAGAACTTAAAATTCTGACTGATTGCTTTTGGTGCAGTATCAAAGTCTTCTATAATTACTTTCAATTGAAATTCCAAAAAATCTAAGTTCTGAAAATTACACCTCGCAGTTTTAAATTTATTAAAAACCTACACAGAGAAATATAGTAAAGGAATTCTTTTAATTGTTCCTCATTTTATCTATATAATTCAGTTTACAAGCAGCTCACGACTTCCGGTCTTATATCAAGTATCCTCTGCGTAGCCAAAAAATGTCGATTGAGGGTGAGCTAAAGTGAAAAAGCGAAACGTACCTCCCCAAGGTTGTGCACTAAGTTTGGGGTCCGCCACGTAAACCCCCAATGAAAAGAGCAATACAGCCTCGGATGAAAACTACTGCCGCGCTGTTATAAACTAGGCCAATGAGGAAGAAGAAGAACGGTTTATGAGACCGCATTTCCTCTGATAAAAGATAGAAATTGAGATTGCGACAGTCTCATCCCAATACTACAGCTCGCCGTTAGTCCATTAGGTCATGAACGAAAGGTTGTAGTCATCGTATTACAAAAAAAAACGAAAATAAGGTACTTTTAGGAGCGAAACGACCTATTCTAATATTTGTGGTACTGCGCATATTTATATTAACTGCCATGATAATTGTAAAGGCAGTTCAGACTAAAGTAGCAAAAATTCGCATTTCCTGGTAAAGCATAACTTTGTATTAATTTTTAATTTTATTTAATTTTGGCGAAAATTGAGCTTTTTTAATCAGTTTAACCTATGAGCTAATTCGGGTAATACTACGTCCAATATTCGGTCGACATAATCTCACCGCAGAGTTGGTAATTCCAACAACTATAAAACGGTTTCATACCACGTTAATCTAGTGTATATTGCGCATCCTCAGAGATACAGTGCGCTCTTAAGACATCATTGCTTCTGTGGAACAAAGTATCGAAGAAGAATCGAATGAGTCCATATGCCATCGTTCACAATATTTGGAGCTGTGTCTATCCATTGTGTACAAGATTTTGCAGAAGAATCTTGTTAGTTTGTGGGCTAACAAAATTTAACTCACGCAAGAATTGAAGCCAAACGACCATCAAGCGCGTCACACGTTCGGCGAATGAGCCTAAAAAGAGACGTCCACCGGTTCCGATTTTTACAAGTGAGTTTTTACATTTTCGTACCTGAGTTTGAGTAAGTGGTCCGGCGACCTTTAGTTCCAACAATACTGCTCTACATACTACATAGAAACTTTTATCGAGCCCATTATCTATTATCTGTGGTGTGGCCTCTGAACAATTTTTTGTGGGTTTTTGTGAAATTGCTTGGAAAAGACTATATAGCGTTATTGCTGAAATAAATTGAGCTATATGTACGAGCCAGCCGCGGCGATCACTTGCCATTAAATCATGTTTGAAACATAATGGAAGCCCTCATTTTTATAATAAAGCTAAATTCTTGGTTTAAAAAACACCCTTTATTTATTTTTTTCTTACGAACGAGGTTAATAAGTTTGAGAAGTTCTATATTGATGTTATGTACTGGTTATGTTAAACTAGATTGGACAAAGATGGAAATCATATGATCCTCTTAGGTACACAAAAAACTTGCGAATTTCTGGCAACATCTCATTCAAATTTTACCGAAAGGATTGTATTGGCATAAACGGAGAAAAACTGATCAATATTAATATATATAACAGTACTAAAGGTTTTATTTACATTCGATTACATAATAGCAACGAATTATTTACAAAGGCTTATTTCTATACCTATCTCTTTATCGATTTAAGGAAGATTTTCATCTCTCCGAACAAAATGAAATGTAAGAAACTGGAAAATAAGAATTTTGTGATTGTAATTACTTCTGCATTATAGAGGTTGCCACCAGATATGAAATACCTGATCAAACGAGCATATAGCGCACGTGAAGAAAAAATGATATTTTAAATATTTGTACTACAGCGCCATCTAGTGTGAATTTTTTGTCAAAGTGCAGAATATGGGAAATTATTACTCTTGCGCTAACTTCGAGTTTAAAAACGAAGCGGCTCAAAATAAAATTTCCATTAGTTTTAATAAAATACAAAATTTCTAAATTTCCATAATTTTATTTCAATATTAAATTTTTCTACAAAATTGCTGTAGTTACACTGTGCAGCGTATTCTTTGAAGACTATCACCGCATTGCGCTGGGCTAATGAAAGGAGCGGATACATAAATACAGAGATGACAAACCGAAAATCCATATGACAAAACAGACGTACGAACGGAAACGCGTATTTACGGGACGAATAACGATGTGCAGCGACAACTGCAGACAGCGGACGGTGAAAGCGGACAACGGAAAGCACTGGCTGCGCATAACTTTCGCAATTAGCAAATGAATTCAGTCAACCAGTAATTTCGTCATCATTCAGCGATACACAACTGTGTGCTGGGAGGCTACGAAACGGTGAATTGGCTGTTGCAGCAATCGTTAAAACCACTGTTGTTGCACCACGTTATGTGTGTACGCATCTGAGTTGAGGGATTTGTTGCGACTTTTATTTGAGCACGAATTTGAATTTTGCGGCGATAATTGGCTATATGTTTCGCAAAGATATTGCAACAATTCTCTGCCAACGACCCATTACTCTACGCACGCACATAGCGAACCGAATGTGTGGCACACGTATTAAAACGAACTTTGAACATTTGGAATCGATTGATCGATGGGGAGTGACAATACTAGTTGTGCTGTATTGTATTAAAAATGCAAAAAAAAACTCGTGGAATTGCAAATAAAGCGCTGCGGCACAATACTCGTAAGCGATTTCGAGTTAATTGCAAATTTTTGTTGCATACATTACGGCGCATTGCCTGTCATTAACGGCCTATCTGGCAGGCAGCGTTCATTATGCAGCCAAATGGACGTTAGATATCGATAAAGTGGCAATAACAACAACGGCACGCGCACGTAGCGCGATTATCGCCTTCAATTATGTTAATAGCTGCAGTGTTTCACGACGCACGCGCGCTTGATTGTGTGCGCTTTCAATGGCTTTAGAGCCGTCGTCGTATATACATATGTTTGCGTGTGTATATATATATGTATGTGCGTGTACTCACCCCATATATCCTTGCTGATAGCCACCATACTGTCCGAAATGATATCCCTGAATGCCTTGCAAGAATTGATTCTGCACCGCGGCAGCGGAGGCAGCAGCAGCCGGTGTTACAGCCGCTGTGGTCGACGAAGCGGAATATGTTGGCGTTGGCGAATACCAGCAACCGGTGGCGGCCAACTGTTGTCCATAGGCAGCGGCAGCCGCAGCTGCTGCACCCACACTATACGGGAAGCCGGCTGCAGCGGCAGCAGCTGGATTAAGCGCCTGACTGGCGATTGTCTGTGCATTATTCGGATCACCGCTCTCCTTGCCCCACGAACACTTCACAGGCTGCGCATTGATTTCCGTATTATGCACGCCAACGATTGCATGTGTGGCGGCCTCCTTGGTCGAAAAGCTGCGCGCATGCATGTGGCGTAACAGTAGATAGCGGTAGTCAGCAGTCAGTAGTCAGTAGGCAGCAACAATAACAATAACATTGCGCGCCAGCATGGAAGAGTAAAGTACAAAAGCAAATAATGAATTAATGGCTTTGCGCGTGTGGAGGAGTGAGCAAATCAGAGAAGTCATAGTTTGCGGTCTGTATGTGTGTTCGTGTATGCAGGTGTTTATATATACGTATATATGTGTTTGTGTACATGTGGGTGTAATGTTTGCCAATTATCTTAGTGTTCTGGCGTTGCTAATACTAACCGCACAAATGCGTAGCCCTTATCCTTAAAGACGCGTATCTCCTGTATCGAGCCGTACGGCGAGAAGGTCTTCTGTAGGATTTCCTCGCTGAGCGCAGTTAAGGCGCTGTTGACACCACCCACATAAACGGTGCAATTTGATGGGCTGCTTTGAATGTAGACCTCGTCGAATGTTAATGGCTTAATGTTTTCTGAAAACAAATGCAAAACATACATAAGACGTATATTACTTATTACTGGCTATGCGCCTGATAAGTAAGGATTATTTCACCATAAGTTAAGTAATATTCTGTAAGTTATAATGGATATATTCGACAAAATACAATTCTTGATCCAATAATATTTCAAATATCAGCTTGACGATAGCTTTCTGACTATATTTGTGTATATTGTACTATATACTTGTATAACGAGCATCTGCTTGGAGTAAGCATGATCAAATAGCTCTACTTCTATATCGCCTTACAAATATGTCTTTTTCGTTAGTTAAATTTATCGTTATCTTAATTGCGGCTTGGGTCTACATATAGTGTATGTAAGTAAGTAGATTTTCTAGAACAGTTTGAATTGGTATGGCCAAAAAGCTATACTTCTACTTATCTTCTATGTCTCCTTTCTTAAGGATAATTTTCAATTCAGATAATTTGGACTAATGCAGGATCTATGGAAATAGGTTATCGACAAGTTGCTTGCCTTAATTTTTTGCTGAAACTTTTCAAGAAGACCTACGGCCGAAGTATTAGGTAAATATGGTTCCCTTTACAACGGATTGCAACTTAGCTTGAGGTAGGAAGATGCATAAAAAATTAAAGTTTTCTTCAGACAATTAGCAGACTTTCGTTTTGGTATTAGAGACAAATGGAATACCAGCATAATGAAAATGTGTATTTCTTTTTTAAATGTGTTATCTCAAAATCTAAAGCCAATATTTCTTTGAGTGATTATTTTCAAGGACTGGGAATTTAATCAATCAAAACTTCTAGTAATACAAAAGCTACTCAAGCAAACGATGGTGGTGTTAAATCCCCAACATTTCATTACGAAATGGAGTAATCCATTCTTAGTGTATTAGTACCGATGATTGAGTTCTTGAATTTATTGGCAATGCCATTTAAGAGGACTGGATTTTACAGGGATCTACCACTTCTGAGTTCATTTCGAAATTACGCCTTACATCATTATGCTAGTTTAGCTAACTAACATGAAAAGTAACGGGGCTTTCAAAACGACGCTACAAAAGTGGACCGATAGTAATGGCAAACGACGCCGTATTTTTTCCCGCTCTTTTTACATTTCTCTTCAGTGAGGTTTGCCATCGTGGAAAAATATACGCTCCAACAGCGAGTTAAAGTTATTAAAATTTATTACCGAAATTCGGAGTCAGTAGTCTCAACTTTAAGAGCACTACATCCAGTTTATTGTCGTCATAATTGTCTTGTTAAATCAACAATTGAGCGTCTAGTTCAAAAATTTGAAACCACAGGCATAGTACAAAATGTTCCGGTACCAATGAGATAGAGAAGAAATCGGGCTGAGCAACAACTTGAAAATGATCCGGATTTACACCAAAAATCATCTACAGCGATGAGGTTCATTTCTCGCTGAATGGCTTCATCAATAAGCAAAATATGCTTTAGTCATCAGGTAGCAATCCACACGTACTCCATCAGTCACCGTCAATTACGGTTTGGTGCTGTTTATGGGTCAGCGGCGTCATTGGGCCGTCGTCTTCCGTGATGATCAAGACCGGCACGTTACTGTGAATGAGAATCGATTTATTGCGTCTGGACTTCTGCAAGCGTGTTCATGGATGTCATGCGAAAGAAATGGAGTTGCAAACATAATGGCATCGAATGTACTTTCACAGGAGTAAAGAATTTCTTTGATATCCCTAACCTTTGGTTTCATTTAAAAGAGTTTGTAGCGCTCTTATTGAAAAACCCGTTATTTTCTGAAAAAATTTCCACTTTTGCAGGTTCGTGAGTTCAGCTCAACACCTCTCGTGCCCTCCCTACTCGGAAAATTGTAGCGATGATGAACTTATAAGAAAACGGTTCGGCTTTTCAGGTCTACTTTTGAGGTATAAGAACGACTTTTGAGCTGATTTTACTGACCTTTAAGCAGTTTGACAAAATATTTTTGAAAGTTTTTGAAGAACTTTCATTGCTTTCACTCATTCGTGCTCGTGCAAAAGTTTAAACTGCAAGCAAACCAATGGAAAGTAGTTTGTAAAACATGAAAAAATTTCATTAACTATGCACCGTCAACATTTTTAATGAAATTTTCAATATAATTACCGGCATCATTGGATATGCAAAAGGCACTACAACAAACATATTAATAACTATACGAAATTGAGTATAAATATTAAGCTATGTAGTCAAAGCTGGAAATAGATACCCCTGTATTGAAACTTTTATAAGGTTGCAAATCACATTAAAAATTCATTGCTATAAAAGCATGCAGCAGCGCATATGACACATATACAGTTTCGATGTGTACAAGGGAGTCCGTGTGGCTGCAGTTGTTGGTGCGGAAATGGACTAATTAGCCCTTTTCAGGTTAAAACGAAATTTGCACTATTTAAAGAAGGAAAAAAGAAAATAATGTCAACATCGCGTGTTTATTGCTCAATATGTTTGCGCGCGCGTATGTTTCCTTATGCTGTTGTTATAAATATTCTATTATACATGCTTGGCTGTTTGGCTGCAGTAAACGCCAGTGCATTCCCCTGCAGACGAACGTATATGGTTTCATATTAGCAAATTACACGTAGTACGAGGGTGGTTATAGAATATACAAATATTATCAAAAATGAAACAAATTCACCCCCATGCGCTTTATACTTAAATATTCGAAAAACGTGAGGAACATTTCTTTAAGCCTTTAGAGAAAAGTTGGGCATTTCTGAGGCGCCTTGAAAAACATGAATGCATTAATCACGAATTTTCTCCACAGAAAATGGAATAAATGGAGCACATTTGACTAGAAATCCAGACAAAAAGTCTGATATTGTGTCTTGTAGTTTGTGGTTACCCGCGTGTTTTAGAGGACTCGATCATTAAAGTTTTTTATTTGAATTTTTAGAGTTTCACATAAGAATTAGTTTTGTTCAGATAACGACTCTTTAAAGGACATATTTTATTTTATTTTCTGTCTTCTTCACATTCTCATAGAATTGTTGGTTTGTATGGAGCCTAGCTCTCTCTGCGGCTACTAAGAAACTTGTTAAGGGAAGCTCCTATTGATTTTTGGAGCATGCTTTTGCACTAAGTATGCAACAGAGAACTTGTTTTTCTCCAGTACAATTACGTATGGATAAAATACCTTTTCAATGAAATAGCATTGCTCCTCACTCCTGACGTTGCACAGGGATATGTTTGTCACAAACTCAAAAAATCTTGAAATGAATCATGATAACCTGGAATGCATGTATGAATTCTGAAAATTTAGTAATAAATTCCGATTTTTGCAAAGTTGTATTTACACTGAGACAAATTTAATGTGACAAAAAATCATTGCGATAGCACATTCTTAAGGGTACTTACAACAAAAAAAAGTGACTAGTCATTCTCAGAGAAATAACTCAAATGTGTACGCAATAAAAAAGAGGTATTTAAATCACTTTCGTAAAAAAAATATGCTTTCATTATTTTATGGTAAAAAAACCCACTCACTTATCCTTTATTTAAATTACTTGTCTCATTCGAGGCATTATTTGAGCCGTCACTGTAGTTTTTGAACCAAAACCCCTCATGTCTAGCTTTTGTCGCCATACATTTCATTGTGCTGCAGCGTACCTTAGTTGTAAGGACAATAATTACCGTGCAACAACAACGAATAAACAAAGTGAATTAACAGGAAAAAAAATCAGAAGTAACTATAACGGCGACAATAAATGCGGCGCATACGAGTGGAATTACTACGAAGCATGCAACAGGGCTTTTTGTTCATGCAACCTCTCTGCCACTGTATGGTTGTTATAATGTGCTAATGCCTGACGGTGTAAAAATCTCATGACAAGCGCTCATAGGACGCGGCCAAAGTAACAAAACAAAGCAAAAAAAGAAAATGTTATAATAAAGAACAGCAAATATTTCTATACGCTCATATAAATACCTCCATAACAAGGCTGAAATTTATTTAACGCTATTGCCATGCCGCATAGCCAAATATATACATACATACTTATACACATATGCACTGAATGGTGAAAACAATGCAATGTACTGTTAGATTGTTTACTGTTCTTTTGGTTTGCTTTGATGCAGTTGCCACCTTCATGCACCGTAATTTGCACTGCGAACAGCCACCAAATGAACAATATACAATACAAAACATTGTACAAAAACAATAATTAAAATATTTGAAAACCTTTGAGTTAGTGGTTGACTGTACGGCTGCTGTTCCTCTCCCACACTACGACCCAATTTAAACATAATTTTTGTGGCTAATTCACTTTTGTGGCGCCATATTAGATATAGAAAACAATGCAAACGTAGGTTGCCTATTATATTTCTGGTTTCGGGAACCAAAAAAATAAATAATTTTCTTTTTTTATACCAGCGGGTAAAAATTGGATAATAGGCGTGGCACCGTCGACGTTCAGGTAAAATCACATATCTCAGGACCTGCCGCATGGATTTCATTATTCTACAGTACGTAATATTCTTATGTCGCAGTTTGAAAATAAGCGAAACTGGACTACAACACAGCAAACTTTCCATATAACACTATCTTAAATTCCATGTGCCTTTTTCCTTTTCAGTTTTCAAATAAAGAAGCGATTAATGTAGCGGGATAAAACTTTGCACGAATATTTACCTTAGCCTATGATCATAGAGGATGGAGTCGTGTGTAGAAGTTCACGCAAGTGAGGAAAGTTTTCTGATCGCCATTCACTTGGTAGTGGCCAGAAACGAAAACACATGGCTCAAGCAGCTCACGACTTCCGGTCTTTGACCAAGTATCCTCTGGGTAGCCAAAGAACATCCGTTTGAAAGCAAGCTAAAGTGAGAAGGCAAAACATCCCCTCCGCAGGTGCGCTAGGTTTTAGACCCTCCACGTAAAAAACGTACCCAATGAAAAAGAACAAAGAGCCTCGGGTGAGTTGCCCCCCCTCTGGATAAGAATCGACACACACCACCTCTTCGTCGATTTGAAAGCTGCTTTCGACAGCATTAAAAGAAGCTGCCTTTATGCCGCGATGTCTGAATTTGGTATCCCCGCAAAACTAATACGGCTGTGTAAGCTGACGCTGAGCAACACGAAAAGCTCCGACAAGATCGGGAAGGACCTCTCCGAGCCATTCGATACCAAACGAGGTTTCAGACAAGGCGTCTCCCTATCGTGCGACTTCTTCAACCTGCTGCTGGAGAAAATAATTCGAGCTGCAGAACTAAATAGGGAAGGTACCATCTTTTATAAGAGTGTACAGCTGCTGGCTTATGCCGATGATTTGATATCATCGGCCTCAACACCCGCGCCGTTAGTTCTGCTTTCTCCAGACTCGACAAGAAAGCAAAACAAAAGGGTCTGGCAGTGAATGGTGGCAAAACGAAATATTTCCTGTCATCACTCCCGACTTGGATCTCACGTCACTTTTGACAGTCATAACTTCAAAGTCGTAGATAGTTTCGTCTATCTTAGAACCAGTGCAAACACCCCCAACAATGTCAGCCTGGAAATCCAACGCAGAATAACTCTTGCCAACCGGTGCTACTTCGGACTGAGTAGGCTATTGAGAAGCAAAGTCCTCTCTCCGAATGTATTTTTTTTTGATTGAATAAAGCTTAAGATCTTATCTTTCTAATACTTTATGGAAAGACAAAGTGACTGGTATCCCCGTCCTGCTATATGAAGCAGAGGCTTGGACGATGACAACAACTGATGAGTCGATGAGTTTTCGAGAGAAAAGTTCAACGAAAGATTCATGGGCCTTTGCGCGTTGGCCAAAGCGAATATCGCATTCGATGGAACGATGAGCTGTAGGAGGTATTTGACGACATTGACATAGTTCAGCGAATTAAAAGACAGCGGCTACGGTCATGTTGTGCGAATGAACTAAAATACTTTAGCTCTGAAATTATTCGACTCAGTGCCCGCCGGGGAAGCAGAGGAAGAGGAAGGCATCCACTCCTTTGGAAGGACCAGGTGGAGAAGAACGTGGCTTCGCTTGGAATATCCAATTAGCGCCATGTAGCGAAAAGAAGAAACGACTGGCGCGCTGTTGTTAAGTCGGCTATAATCGCGTAAACGATGTCTACGCCAATAAAGAAGAAGTAAGACCATAAGATACCTAGATCCAACAAAAACTTTTCAAGATCTTATGTACCGAATATTTAGACCACAGTATCTATAGTTGATTTTTAACACAAATATCGGTCAATGTGTGAGATATGTAAATTAAATGTAGCGATAATATTTTCCTTCCTATATACATATCACAACGATCTTCGAACTGGAAGTATAACATGTTCGATTGCAACCGAACTTAGCTCTTCCTTACTTGTTCAATTTATATTTTTGAAAGTAGGAGTTTGATGTCTCTGAAGTCAGACCGGTGTTGTGTTTAAAGAATATCCAATCCTTTTTTAGCAAATATTATTAGCTTCTTTCAGATAAAGCAGTGGTTTCATAACAAAAAGAAGAACAATAGCTTTGTCTTCACTTTTAGATGCTACTTGGTTCCTCCCTCTTCCTCGCGGTTTTTTAAAACATATCCACTCAGTTCAATCAGCTCCTCCAGTTTATTTTTAAACGCTTTTTCCCAAACTCACATTTTTCAAATTTCTTTGTGTGCGCGCTCGATCTCTATCTATTTGTTAATCTGATCAAAAATTTAGTTTTTGTGAGGCAAAATCTATGAAAATTTTTGCTTAAATTCAATTTCGTCCGCAGGTCATAGCAATGGGCATTCTTTAATTTAGAATTTTTGTTTAGTTTTCATCTGCGAAAGAGGCCAGAATGATTACAGCAGTGGAAAATCTTTTTAGCGCTGCGGAAATAACGTCAATTTCGAAAAATATTTAAGTTAACTGTGTATTCCCGAAATACTTATAAATTTTTACCTTGAGTTACAGCAAAGTATGAATTTTCTAATTGATACTATAATTTTTTAAGGTTTTAATCCCCAAAACTCGTTTATTTTAGGCTTAAGCTTTTTTAGTACAGAATATGATATTATTATATCTGGTAAATATTCAAGACTAAAGGAATATTTTAATCACGCTGTAGCTGCTATTAACCACAAAAACGATGAATACTGGATAATCGTTGGTACTTTCAAAAAGGATATTTATACCCAGTGGTTTTCAATATATTTCTAATTATTTCTCGATCACTTATTATATCGCAATAATTTATTTTGTACAAACCACAAACCGAAATTATGTCTCACCCTGTAGTAATAAGTATTACAAATAATATTTATATAACTTCACATTTAATAAAGAAATTTAGCACTTTATATTCAACTTAAACTATATGAGCAATCACAGGCACATTAGCAACTATTTTAAAGGTGTCATTAATTTATATTCAACCTCCATTAAGCGGCACCGCCCTCCACTGCTCATCGCTCATCGCACATTCACGACGTGGGTACAACGCCCCCGCTGATTTTTATGCCAGTTGACAGTGCGCAGCTTGCAGTATGCCACGTGCGCTACGACCGGGGTAGCTCTTAGTGAGGGGCTGAATACACGTAAATATTTAATGGTGACTTTTAGAGTTATTTCCGGTAAGCAACTTACTTACTACAATGCGATGGGGGCAACTGCTGCCGATATTGTTGTTATATTTGCCATAGAGTTATTGTTGTTGCATATTCCCAAAGCTCTAGCTAGAGTGGCGCTCTTGCATAAATTTCAATCTTATCCATTTAGCTGCATAGCGCTTATCAGAAGCGTCGTTATTATTATTATTATCATCATCATCAACGGCATGGCCGCCACTGGGGGGCTACAGCAAAGTAGCAGCAGCAGCGGTGGCAGAGGCAGTGGTGGCAGTAGTTGCCAAGCAATAATGTTCGATGACTGTAAGCTATAGCAAAATCCAATAGTGGCGATACCAAAGCAGCAGCATCATCATTTTTACTATGAATTCAATTTTGGATTTAGTCCCTCAGCTGAAGAAGTCCGCAAACACTCACACACACATTAACATACATTTTGCACAATTCCTGAGAGCTAGTTTTTTTAACTTTTTTGCGCTTAAATTTTCTTTTTTCTTGCTACTTTTAGCATTTGGTGGCCTGCTGGTAGCTCGCTCCTGGATGCCGCGCCGCTCTGCTGCTGTGATAGCTTCCGGTATAAATTCGAACGGAAATTCAATTCAACTTCCTTTCAATAATAGCATTTTAATGCTTACAACTCTGTTGCTGCTGCTGCTTGCGCTATGCACTTGAGGAAGGTCAAACAACCTCCTTGCGAGGCGAGTGTTGCTCTCCTGATGTTATGTATTATTTATGCTGATATTGTTGTTGTTGTTGCTGCTGACGGTGTTGCTGCTGAGTGCACTCACTCGGCACTTTGCAATTGACAATGTGTTGTTACTGTTGTTGCTACTGTTGACGATGTTTTTCTTGTTGTAGTAGCGCTATGTACATTTGTTTTGTATGCAATCTCTGTTGTTGCTGTTGTACTCGTTCTACCGGACGATGCTCGTAAATCGAAACCGTTGACGTTTCTCATCCGCTCGGCTTGCCAGGTGCGCTCTGCTTTACTTAGCCGAGCTCAACTGCATAATGTCGCTTTGCTCACTAGAATTTAATGCTTTTTACGTCTGCTGAACGATGGCCAATTAAATATGAATATTTGCAAATGCTTTGCTATAAATATATTGCATATATTTATGTATGTGAGTATTTCAGAGTGGAGAGGAAAGTTTAAAGTTATGGGGAAGGACAAAATTGCTTTTATAGGAAATACTCGTTTTTATTTATGAAGGCATGGACATTTTATGCGACGCAGAACATTTATTGCATTTGTATCTCTATATTTCGGAGAGATTTATTTTAAAACGCGTGTGCTGCATAAAAATATATTTCTTGGTATGCTTTGTTGATATAACGAAAAACTCAATACTTTTTGCCTCTCAAATTTTTAAAATAAAAATTTTTTCGGAGATTTATTTAATATAGGTCGTCACAATAGTTATTCATCATCAAAATTGTCAACTTTTACATTAAGAAAATAAATGTATGTCAATTTCATTCTTCTTCTAACACACCACCCATGTTTCTCGAATCAAAGGAGCTTTTCGCATTCAAATTCGCTCAGTTCGATTTTCGATATACTATTTCATTAACCATTCAAGAGATCGGCTCCGCAGACCGTGCGGGGAGAGAACACGTTTCTCGACTGCTCCAAGTGCTTTCTTATCTCGGTTCGTCATTAGTTATGTTTCTGCGCTATATAGTAGGACGGCAATGATGACAGACTTACAGCAATTATTTATTGTTCTTCCAGAAAGAAATCTGCTTCTCAGTTGCCTACCTAACCCAAAGTAACATATAGTATGTTGGCAAGAGTTATTTTTTTTTAACTAGCAGTAAATTTAAGATTTATTTTATTTCGTGCCGTTCGACTGATCTTGTGCAAACTTAACAAAAGCCATCTACTAAATAGTCGAAACAAAGACTAAATATTTGGTTTGGATAGGTGAGACCGATCTTAAGTTATAAAATTATAACAAAAAGTGGCATTAATTTTTATATATATTGATATGCTCCATGCTTACTCTATCATCAACCAGCCAAATCAAGGGCATTGTCGAATATTCATGATATCAAGATAATCTCTGCATTTTGTGAGATCAGTAACATAACTTTTAAAACTGGAACGCTACAGACATTAACTCGTCAGAGAAGTTTTGATTCTCTTGTTCAGATCTTGCCCCTTATGATGACTAATTGTTCTGGTCGACCCAAAACGCTTTTACCTAAATTGCCATCACAAAAGGATATAAAAAATTGACTTAACAATTTAATTGTATATTATATATTATTTAGCAACGTTTTTAATAGGGTTTTATCTAAAATACCCCTTTCTGTAAGGAAAAATCTGCGATTAGGGACTCATCAGTTCTTCATCCTGATTGATTTTAAATTATTTGAAATATAAAATGTTAGGAAAAAGCGGGAGTTAAAGGCTGCCTTTGACAAGTACTACATTTTTACCGTAATTTGGTTAAAGAGTTTTAGCAACGACCCCTCAAAAGCCATTAGATAGCCATTGGAAAGAACCAAAAGTGTTATCAAAACCCTTGTCTATATCTTTTTTGAACTAATCTAAGCTAATTAAATTATGATAGGGAAACATTCATCTAAATTCTATGGAAGGAACAGTTTACTGTAACCCAGAACTTCAGGGTGTGGTCATTTAATATGAATTCTATTGAAATTCTTTAGAATACAATTTTGAACGAGTAGTCAATACACCAAGACACAAGAAACAGCCATTACGTACTTACTCAGGTTACTTTCTCCAAATTATTATTCAGTTTTCAACTATTTACATCCCCTTACACGTGCCTGTTAAGGTGTGAAGAAAAAAAACCAGAGGAAAAAGTTCGTTGAAGGTGTCCTCTTATGATAGATCTACAGAAAATTTCGTAGACTTTTGCTGAACTATCGATGCGCACGGAATAATTGAATACATCCGAAGAAGTTTATAAAACTTAACAAAGGATGCGTTCCAATTCTCAGCACACAGCAGATTCAATTTAAAAACTGTGTTAGTATGACATTGATTAGATATTTAGTGCGCCTAAATGTATACCTCAGCTACTAAAAGCTATTACAAAGCCATTTAACAATAAAAACAACAACCGAAATCAAAACAAAACGGAAAACTTTTCGCACGCGCAACTTGAACTCGATATAAGAACAGTGTTGTAAACACGCAAAAAAATAGGCTGACGCATACACACACACATGCGTGACGTTGTGTATGTTCAAAGTTGGGAAGTACTTTGAGTGTCGTTTAACTAGGCGTACTTTCGTAATGAAGTTACCATGACCAACGACCGAAAACGGTGGTATTTTTGGCTTTTGTTTTCCCACAACAAACTACCAGCACACCGTTAGAGCTTGTTGTTGCGCCTAAAATTATGCCGTACACTCAAAAATTGTGAACCTAATTGTGCGCAACCTTATGAAAAGTTTGATTTATTACGCTGAATGGCTGCGCCAGCGTTTCGTGCGCCGGCGAGCAAACAGCACTACCACCAACTAAGCGCGCTACTAAGCAGAGGGGAGCACAAACAAACAGGACGCGCAGCTGATTTCAGGTGCGTCAGCCGCCGTCGACGCTGGCGTCCAACGAAGTCACAAGTCAAATAGTTGTCGGAGCAAATTTGTCATTGAAATATTCTGCAGGTTAATTAAGTTATTACAAAAGCAGGTGAGGTAGTCAATTGAGCGGATGTCAGCTGGCGGGTGGCCGTTGAAGGGTGTTGGAAGTGCTTTTGTTGGCCGTTGGAATTTCTTAGGCGTTTACACGCCAGTTAGACTGCATGAGTGCGCGCTTTTGTGTGCATTTTGTATGCCTGACAGATGTGCAGTTGTGCGTGACGCAGGTGATCTCGGTGCCGGCAATTTGTGAAGCGTAATAAAGCGTTGAAAGCGTTGAGCTTTATATAGTTTCAATGTTGTTTTTGTTGTTATTTTTGATTTCACTGAAAGATATTGGCGTGAATTTACGACTGCGCTTGACATTCGGTGACTTTGCGTCAGTGAAGGGGGGGCACTAAATTTTAAGACAACAAGTACAACACAACAACAAAGAACAAGAGTGCTCAAATGAAATGTATACATAAAAAAAGTTTATTAAGCGACTTGAAAGCAATAACAAAGTAAGGAGCACAGCAGCAGCAAAGTCGTAAAACTTTGTAGAAAAATCAAGAAAGTTCAAATAAAGAAGAAGAAGTAATAAAAGTAAAATACAGCAAGCGCGACTTCAAGTGTCTCAGCTAATAAATTCAGATGCCCTATCACTATAGTGGAAAATGTAGAAAAGTATGTAGTACAGTTAGTTCTATATGCCTGTGTCTGAGTGTCGCTATCGAAATTTAACAGTAGTTTGCATTTAAGTGCAACGTTTACACACAAAAGTGATCATAAAGTGCGACTAACGGTATTTTTTCTTTTATCTACTTATATATTTCCATTTCCATTTATTGCTGTTATTTATTCAGCACATTTCGCCTCCAACTTAGCTGTAGGTGTCATAAAATCAAGCTGCCACAATTGTCGTCTGAAACCTGTAGCCGTTGGCGGCACCAAAGCGTTAACATAAAATACCTCAAAGAGGTAAGCAAAGTGCCAAGGATGAAAATATAATAAATAAGAAGAAGTGGAGCAAGCAAAAAATAAACTAAAGAAATAAAATAAAAATAAAAATAAAAAAGTCAAATAAATTTAAAAAAAACTAAAAATAAAGTAAACATAAAAACATGACAGGCACAATGAAAACTATCAAGTCAGACTGGCACATTTGTCAGCGCTTAAACGTCAACATCTAATATTGCATAAAGTACAGCGTGTGGCCAATAAAATGAGTAAAGGTTTATAAAATTTAAATGTTGAGCAGACAAACGAAAAGCCGTAAAAGGTAATTGCTGGCAGTGCTTGACAAATATGCTGACAGTAACGATGTGGCTCAGTTTTCTTTTATGGCAAGTGAGTTGGCATTTTTATTTAAATTATATACGTAAAGTGAGAAATTTTTTTGAGTTTATTTGCTCTCATCTATTTTTTCAATGCATTTAAATAACTGTATTTATTTACCATTAAAATAACATGCTGATATGTGCTTTGCTGCATTCCGTCAGAATGGTGTGATTTCTATATATGTATTTTAAGGATGTGATATTGTTAGTTTTCGGATTTACTTTCGAAGATATATAAATTCACTATCTCCCATTCTGATATGTTCATAGATCAATAAATGATTGAAACCATCTTTGATTTTAGGTGAGTTAGACTGATTATAAGAAACGCTTTGCAAATTACACAACTCATCTAATCTGAAGGAAAAATTTGCGACTCATGTGTGAAAAGGGTCTGTGGGTTATTTGAGGTGTCTTGATTACGAATTTGAGTTAAAAATTTTTCTATTACGTTGTGGTTTTATCACACACTTCTTGACTGCAGCACGCAAATGTTTACGTCTTATGAAATTCTTGCCATCATCTTTGGTTTTAGCAACCAAAAATTGGCAAGAAATTGCCTCTAACATAACAGTCACAAATGACTGTAAACTATTGATGTAGGCGTATATTAAAGTTTCTGTATTTGTTGAAAACTTCTAAATAAAAAAGTAGAAGAAATATATATTTCCCTATAGAATTTTGTCTGATTTCTTTGAATATCTTATGTTCTCAAGTCGAATAAATTTATCAGGTACTGAGGAACAGTAGAAATAAATTATCACAAAAAAAAAAAATACAAAATATTTCCAAAAAAGGACAGTTCAAAAATTTTGTATATTTCATTGAAATATTTTTTTTTTTAGTTGGTATGACTGTCAGAAACATCTGAGCAAAATATCACATTAAAATAAATGAGAATTGAGAAAAGATGAAAAGTCAAAGACCTTACTGGCATCGTTAGGATATCGGAAAGATCAGTGAAAACCATTTTGAATGAATATTTTGGCTAAACGGCTGTGAAACCAGATTGTCATGGAACGTTTTTTTTACTGTCGTTGAGTCTTGCTACTTTGTTTGCCACCCAGAAACAGATGATCGTAGCAAAGGTGAGCCGAAGCTGAAGCCACGTCAAAGCAAGTCGGAAATCAAGGTTATGTTAACAGTTTCCCTCGATTTTCAGCTACTGATGCACTTCGAACTCCTTCCGACAATGTGCTATTTGAGTCTTATGCGTTGTTTGGGCGAAGCTTTTCATAAAGGGAGCCCAGCATTATGGACCGACAACTTTTTGTTTTTGCATCACGATAATGTACCGTCGCATACTGGACTTATTTTTCCTAAGTTTTTCGCCAAACATTCAACCAATATCATGCTGCAATCACAATATTCGCCTGAAATATCTCTGTGTGACTGCTAGATGTTCAGCAATCTCAAACAAATGCTCGAGAGCAACCGTTTTGAGTCAATTGATCACACTAAACGTGAATAACTCTTTCGAGGATAGGAGAAAACTTTGACACAAGTGTATTGAGGTCAAGAGGGAATACTATGAGAGAGACAATATAGAATTTTAAGAATTCAAAGTTTAAAGATTACTATTTTTTGGTGATAGTATTATACTTATAATAATGGGATGATTTGTGAGCATATCTCGTATAGGTTGCACTTTTATTTAGAATTCAAAATTGCAAATGAGTCATAATATATAACATAAACGAAGAAATATTATTGTATATTTAATATATTTTTAAAAACGATTGCTTCTTATATTTCTATAAGTTTTAAAGCAACACACTAAAATTGTAAATCGATATCTCAAGTAGGTTTCGAATTTTCTTGAATGATTACTCAAAGAAAAATTTTCCGATCACTATACAATTTTTTCTTCTTACTCTAAATGTGGTTCTCCATAGAATTGCTTACAAGATCTGGTAAAAAATTTAATATTTACAGACCACGCAGAGATAAAATTTCTTTTCCATTCAATCGTCGATCATTGCACAGACAATACTTTCTTGTGTACATTATTTGTTAGATTTCATCTTCCGAGAAGACCGGATTCACTGCAACAGCGGAGGACGTTTTTATAAAAATATTAATTATTTTCCCTTAAAATTCTTAGAGTGCATTCTTAAAATATAAGTGAATAAATTCTTAAAAAAAGTAATTACATTACTTAATAAAAAATGAAAGATTTTCATGAAAACCACGACTTCGCCATTACCAATAGCGTACTCATAAAGGTCAGATTAGTGATATCCAATTTGATGTTGGTTTCTAGCGAACTAAAGTGCCTAAGCCTTAAAATTTAAATTAAAATTTAATCTGGTTTCTAGGCTTCTGATTAAATTACTTCTAATCAAACCAATTCGTTTGTCATATGTATATCTACTCTACTACAAATGGCATTGATTGATAATATTCTTGTGTCGACCGATAGTAGCTATTTAATCTTAAATTCCATTTTATCAATAAACTTAAGTTAATACATTTCTATATAAGTATTGTATTCTATATTCTTATTTATTTATAAAAATTACAGAGGCATCAAAATACCAACTAGTACCAACTAAAACCCTAACAAGCAGTGAAAAATATTCAAGAATGTAGTTGGAAAAGAAACTTTCTTCGAACACAAGCGACACGCAAAACAATGACAAATTGACAATAATCGCCTCGCGACGCGTTGAAATAACAGTTTCTTGTGAGTTATTTACATATGAAATTGCAAATATGAAGATTCTCCAATGAAAAAAAAATATAATAAGTTAAAGCATAATGAGCAGTTAAGCACAGAACACACGCAATAAATATGAGCTCAATTTAGAAGAAACGAGCGGCAGTTCTGAGAGATGGTGCTGGTAAAGTGTAGGCACACACTGTGTGGAATATCAGCAAATCAGGTGTCTACGCACTTAAGACACGTAGTTAAGCGTGTACGCATATGAGTGCATGTGTTTACATAAATAATTTATATGTATTTTTATAAAAGTTTGTGGGTAAATATGAACACAAATGAAAGCACGTGTGCGGCTTAAGCTCAATGATTTCTTCTTAAGTGTATAGTATTTCAGATTTATGTCGACCTCTTTTTCTTGTTTCTTACTCTCAATGTAATAGCTTAAGCGATTTTAGCCAAAAAAAAGATAGTATCGGATTTTATTCGGTGGTTGACCTCACTTTTAGTAACAATTGATCTCTTTATACTAGTAAAAAAGAAGAGGGAGAGAGCGACAGAGGTGTTTCACAAATTCACAGTATGAGAAATTTATGAATTAATTATCAATTATTATAATAAAGGAGTAGTAGACTACTTCTAACTAAATGTTAAACAATCGACAGAGAGATGCTTTAAGTAACACTTTGCGCTTCCTTTACTTTTCTAATGAGTGTCTTGATAGTTTTCTTCTATTATGGAGTTAATACCTTTTGTCGTTAGTGAGGAACGTTGCATTCGAAAAAACTTCCACAACCTGTCTGTACGACAGATAACATTTTAGGAAGACAAGTTCGCGGGAAGTTGGAACGTACAAGTAATAAGAACTTTGACCAATTTCTGACCAAAATAAGTGCCGTTTCCCATCAGTATTTGGTAAACATGAGATTTGTGTTCGAATATCATTTCTTTTAGAGGATTATAGAAATGATCGTTTGAAAATAGAATGTATTCCTAAAGCAGATTATCAGACTTCATTCTTTATTTTAAAATATCTCAGGTAGTGTTCAAACCATCTTTAATATCACGTGATCTCGGATATAAGGTAACCTCTTTCATTTTCCAGCATATCAAAATTAAAAAATGAATAATTTTTAAAGCTAATGAAGAATATAAAAGTTCAGATTAATAAATCACTTTCGTCAGACCCTATTTTCATTTATTTTCTAGATTAATGTTTATACTACACAGAAGCTTAACAGAGAGTAAAATTATGGCCATTATAAGATCTGACTTTTTTTCTGAGAATAATTCTGTCTCCCAATGAAGCAAATTTAAAATTTTAAGAAAACAAAGACAGGTAATTTAAGGTTTTTACCGTTAACTCAAAAATATATGTATATAAACACTAAGAATGCTTAAAATCGGAAAGTTCGCGGCATTTGCTTTAAATTCTATTGAAGTTAAAATACAACAATGTGTGTCTTACTAAAAATTGAAGTCAGTTGAGCATAATGACGCTTTGGGTCACCTATTTTGACAAACAAAAGCTGACAAGCTCAGACGAGACAACAAAAAACCAAGGAGTTCATGTCCAAATTAAGCCAGTCATTATTTACGAATAATGCTGACCAAACAATAAAAAAATTCTCATCGATGCACACTCACCTTTACTCGCCGGCGGTTTTCGTGTAGCCCAATTCGTTCGAATCGAACGCGAGCCCAGCCATTGTCCATTCATTGCCGTAATGGCGCTTTCGGCTTCCTGTTGAGCAGCACAGCCAGCATAATGAAAGAAAGATGCAAAAATGGTTATTATTAGAAGTGGCTTATTGTGCATGTACTATGTAGGAATATAGATATGTATTACAACGGATGACGAGTGTGAGGCGGTGATATTGGTGTGCCATGCTTTTTAATTAAGATGAAAGAGTTGTCAAAAGTTTTCGGGTTAAATTAAAATCTAATGAATTGAAGTCAACAATAAGTTTCAAGCAGTAATGAAATGAAAAAGCCGACTCACCGATTTTTTGACAAATGACACAAATCCATAACCCTTGGATTTCAATGTTTGTGGATCGCGTACGACGCGGCAATCACTGAAAGAAAAAAATGGCATTTAAAATGTGTGTTAATATGTGTGAATAAAATTTGTGGTTGTATATTCTTATTAATGGTGTTTTTATATGCTACTCTCAAGCAGAGTGTGGAGGTAAATAAAGGGTTTGTAAATGGTTGGCAATTTAATTAAAATAAATTAGTCATACGACATTGAAGGCATTGCTTAAGAGAAAGCTATGCTTCAATAAATATTTATATTATATATTCTGTTATACACTCATGGCCACGCACACCTTACCACTATACATTCTTAATTTTTTTTCGGACTTTTTCGTTCGTTCGGGATTTTCTTCAATTTTATCTTTTTTTATGTTTTTAGTAAGCATAAGTAAACTAAATTATATTAAATAATTATAATAACAGGTTTTAATTTATTACGTTTAATGAGTAAAACACAAATTAGTTTTTCTGTGCTTATTGTTTTTAAAGTGATACACCGACTAAACTTCGGGAAATATGAAAATGAAATTAAATTTAAAAAATAAAAAATATCATGTTTACATCACTTGCCAGTTTCTTTCATTTCATATTGTAAAGCTCACTACCTTTCAATTGATTTATCTATAGCTGAATGTGTTTTGTTTTTAATTTTTAATATTTTTGATAAACAACTTGTCACGAACTTATTTCTAAGTAAAAAATTTCTATACCGCAAAAAGTTCCGTTATAAAGTGTAGTCAAATCTGCACAATACTTTAAAATTTTTAGTGGTAAGGTTTGCGTGGCCACGAGTGTAAGAATTTCTTATACTATATAAGTGGAAACACTAAAAGTAATTCTTATGTTGTATATGTATAAATTATTATATCAGAATTTACATACTAGGATGAGCCAGTTATGTCGCGTGGCATGGAATTAGTATGTTCGTTATTTGAAATGTCTTAAATTGGCAATTGTACCGTAACATTTTGTATTGTCCTTAGCAGACTTAAATCAAAACAAAATTAGTTTTTTTATATCCTTGACTATAGTAAGGTCGATTTAGTGAGTATAATAATTTTAGAAGTCTGCAATCTGAACATCGCGGGAAGAATTTGATTATAATATTATAGATTTGAAGATATCAGGTGAGACATTTGCTTAATACAATCGCAGGTTAGGTTTGGTTAAATAAAGATAGACTTCATAGGAGGCAGTCTAATTAGCAATTAGTCCTTTTCTTCTTTAAAAAGTACTTAGTTGTCGAAAACGTCAAATTCAAGTCCATGTATGGAAACCCTTTTATTTTACCGATAGCTTAGCATATTGCATTCAAGGATACTATCTTCAAAAAAATTATTCAAGTCGGACCAATATAGCATATAACTGCCACACAAACTAACCAATCAAAGTCTAACGAACTAACAAATGGTCATCAACGTAACTGAAATTAACGGATTTTTTGGTTTTTGTAATTCTATTACACCATGACTTTGTTGATTTATCACCTATAATATCCACGCCTTTCCGCCATTGCTTCATATTGTTTTAAATTTTACTGAACAGTTATGCAAAATTCAACAAAAGTTAATTTATATACCACAGTATTTATGTAGAAATTGACAGAAGGGGAGTATGAACTGATTTTTAGCGCCCAAGGTGCGAGTTAAATTCATTTCGCGTCATACTTTGTGGCTTTCGGAGGCACTCACATACGTAGGGGAAAACAAGTCACACAAAACCACACTGGTACACATATTAATCTATTCGCATATCTTTCTGAGACTCGATGTGACACCAAAGTTGAAAGCGGTGACATATGCTACCGTATGTAATATATATGTATGTATATACATATGTACAATTCTAAAAAGGATTTTATAAAAAAGTATGACGAAAATCCTCATTAAATAAAGTTGTCAAAGTACATTAAAATAATTTAAGCGCTGGAGAGATGTAAAATGAGGTGCTGGAGGAACAAGACAAATAGAAACTCAGCAAAAATAAATTTCACCATTTACATATCAGTTTCGCTTCCAACTTTGCGGCTTTTATTTATTTCTGCTAATTTATTTAACTTTTCATTTCTAATTTGTTTTATTTTTTATTGCTTGTCTCAGTTTTCACAATTATTAATTCTAATTTCGTTACTTTTTGCAACTTTTTCATTGCAATCCGATACGCTTTTCGGTGACAAATTGTGAATTTATTCCCGCTTTCCAGTTGTTTGTTAGAAAAATAATATGTTAACGAAAAGGAAACATTTTTTTGCCTTTGCAGATTCTCAGGAAAACCCCATGAAGAGCTATGTCGTTTTAATTTGGAAAATATTGAAATATTGCCGTGGACAGGGCTACTATAATGATAGGGATATGAGCGGTAAATATGAAGGAGCGCAAAATCCCTAACAACCCATAAATAAACATGGTAAGCTGTTCCTTTGCAGTGTGGTGGACTGTGAATTTGGTTGGCGATGACTCGGCTCAATGCTGTCCTGGTGCAATAACTTTTTTTTGTGCCGTTCAAAAATGTTTCAGTATAATCAGTAGCAGCAGATACCGTTGGGAAATTCTGAAATCCAAAATACCCAATTAATTTCATTGTCTTTCTAAGCCAATTTCGAAAAAGCAGCCCGCATTGATAAACGCTTTGAGAGAAATTAAAAACACTTAACACTACGGCAGAAACTGGTCGAGGCGTTGAAGGAATTCCGACATACTTGTATATGAGCAAATTTGAGTGTATTTTGATGATGGTGGACTTGCAATTTCTGCCCATTTTATACGTATAATGAATTTAAAATAGTTGCAGAGAATTTAGAGCATGTCGAAACGATTTTACCATCAGCAAAAATAAAAAAAAGAAATGGAAACGACCTACACGAAGAAGTGGATGAAAATTGTAGTAAGAAAGAAATTGAATTCAAAGAATTAGTTCACATTTCTGTGGCTGTTTCATGATGTGAATGACGATGAACTCCACGCAGCTGCAAACAAGTATTCTGTTGACGTAACATTCTGACTATCTCTTTTTTAGCGAAAAGCCGTGTTCATGACTTGATTGTTATAGTTTTTGAAATCATTTCACACTGTAGAGTTTCGGAGTAGAAAGAGTAACATCCTCATTTAAATTTGTTACACAGTCGAAGCATTTTCTTTATTCTCAAAAACTACTGCTTAAGAAAAAGCTTATACTATCCGTAATGCAACACAATCTTGAACTAGAAAAATACAGTTAAATTCAATTTTCTATTTTTATTTAAAAACGCTAGTTTTCTCCAGCCAAAATTAAATTTTAAAGTTTAGTAAAAACCATTTAAATGCTGAAGAATATTTCTTCTTAGCTTCCTTCTTTCCGTATATCCAGTTCTTTTCACAAACGCTCAGTTATGAAAAAATATGTTACTTTTCACTTAATCTCTTATTTACTTTCCCACACAATCCATTTCTCGTAGACCAAATTCTACACACATATCATTTACATTCATACTCTTGTTGCGGAATCGCTGCAAATGTCAACCAGCTGTCTCCAGCCTTTCGGCAAACACTTCACGCGGCGTCACTTTCGCGTCTTCCTGTTAGGCCGCCAAGCCAACAACAATGTAAGTATGAACAGTTAAGTACCGAAGTAATCACAAGTAGTTGAGGATTTTTAGGCGAACCGTTTTAGCTGCCGCTAGTCATATGGATTTTCGTGCTAAGCTTGCGTTTGGCGACGTGTCGTACTTACTCAGTACCGGCTGACAGCAGCACTACTAACTATTCTTCTCGGAAAGCAAGGCAAGGTGACGCCGATGTTAACCACTTTATTTGCTTTTGTCATCTACATAGTAGTTGTTGTTGCTGAGGAAGCTCGCTGCCAGTCTGCTGTTGACAGGCAAATCCGCGTTAAATATTCGACAAATAAAGGCAAGTCAAACGTTTGCCGGGTTGGCAATCGTAGTAGTCAGATTTACTAGTGTATATAAATATTTATGCCTGATATGTTTATCTGTGCATGTTGGTAGAAATCCTCTTACTGGAAGCGGTAAATGCCATATGTTTAACTTAATATTTAAGTTATGGGGATTATCCGAATTTTTCGGCTACATTTGTGAATATGTGAGGGCTTGAGGTTAGCGAGGGAGTTATACACATTTAGCTTTGGTAAGTAAGTATGGGATTGCATGTTTCGAAATTTCTTAAACCTTTTCGACAGATGGTTGAGTAAATCGATTGCCTAGTAGAATACTCCAAAAATTGTAGGCAACATTGAAGACCGAAGATCGTTGATTCCCCACTATAATCAGTTATAGAAATTGGCTCCGGTTTCATCTGACTACGTTCTAAACCTGCTTGGATCGATGCGTAACAAGTTAACCGGAAATCGTGCTATAACAAAACTGCGGTAACAGAAGTCTGGACAAAAAGATCTGTGATAGTTATTGCCAATTCCACTTTTAAAACACTTTTTATAAATAAATTTAGACCTAGGAATGGATGATGATTTATATTAATCTACGTATGTATATATAGATAAATTTAGGTAAAAGTATTTGCTGTAAAAAATAAAATTCATAGCGGTATGCTTATATCGAGAAGTTACCGTCCACTCAGAGAGCAGAGCGGCGTTACTAGCCTTGAATTCATTAAGAGTGCGTTCAGGGTTGGTTTAGGAGTGCTTAAGCTCGCTATCAGTAGCTCGAGTGTCTTTGTGATAACACTGGTATGGGAGCCAAGCCACAGTGGAATCGCAGGAAACTGTAAAGCTGATGCAGGAAAAGGCGCCCTAAAACCGCTATCTATGGAATGAGAGCGGATCGGCGCTCCCGTGTTCTATTTTGTTCTACTACTAGATAGCAGGGCTTCGCTCAAGCTCGGTACATGAGCTTTCGCAAAATCCTTTTGGCCCAAAATCGATCGCAAGAGATTAAGTGATCTCTTTAGCCCTCAATAAGTCCCTAGTTGTGGAGCTTTTAACAGATTATTGAGCCATATACGTCCATGATACAAGGTTAGGAATCTTACTAGACGCTATCTGCTTAACCTAATATAACATATACTTAGATCGTATTCATTCATCATCCAAAATATATTTATTAAAAACCAAGTCGATACAATTTTTTTCAGAGAATCTCCTTTTGTGTCTCGTGTTCGCTTCAGAAAATTCAACTCATCATTGATAATTGTATTCCAGTATTATGCAAGGATAGATAGAAAAAATCTTTATTCCAAATTCAAAATTGGTTGTTTTAGTGAGAGATAGAAGTTATTTGGCATACATTTTGATATCCCGAAGAAGTTCTCTTTTAGACCATCAAAACTAATTTTGTTGTCATTGCATTTAATACATAATTTTCCGAGCAACCTATAGGTCTTCATATATGCCTACGCCACAATCTTTAACTAGATATAAGGTCTCGCGACCACGATATTCATTTCGCATGACGATGTTGGCATGGATAAAAATTTTATTAAGCTAAGTAATGAGAAGTGAATAGTATTCTTTAAAAATGAGGGTTTATTGATACTACAGCAGCAACGAAAACCACAGGCTAACATTGGATTTAGAGAATAGCACACTCAAGTAAACGTAGAGTCATACGAGAGCATAAATGCTCTAAGAAAATTTGAGAATAATCTGCTCTATAAAGAGGACAGTAACGACAGTATCGTTAGCACAAAGGCGTGGAAACTCTCAATATTTAATAAATAGTATCTAATAAAATGAGATATATAAATCTTTGAAAATAAAATAAATATATTTATATACTTACGAAATTTCACCGAATGGTGTAAAAGCTTCACGTAATTGTTGAGTTTCGATTTCTGAGCTCAAATCGCCGACGAAAATATGAAATTGTTCTGTAATAAAAAATAATCGAAAATTTGCATTAGTTATGGATTTTATTTGGCAAACAATCTCAGTATATATCTGTACGAATATAATAATCGTAATAAATAAATAAATGTAAAATTGTGCAGCACAAAAAAAAGTATAACAGAAAACTCATGTCATTTACATCCCCTCACGCAAAGCGTAGACATAATGGAGGGATGAAAACTTTCGGCATACATTTTATACAAATGTAAAGTAATTTGCATAAAACAATCTTCAACTGTAAATTGGGAACGACAAATGGCTGAGAAAAGAGAAAAAAGCGAGAAGACAATGTACCATAAATGGCAACGCGAACGAAGTGAATGCGAGTAAATCCAGCAGCTGTGGAACGCATAGTACAGTGACACGAGTCGTTCTAATGCTATGTGCCTCAACATGTAAGCGTGTCTAGTAATTTTTATATATATGTATAAATTCTGTGTTTGTATATGTATTTGTATCAAAATGAAATGTCTACATTCACTGACGCTCGAGAGAAAGTTGTGCAATTTTATTAAACGAATACAAATCGCCTTAAAATGGTAACCGATGATTTTTGTTTGCCCTATTTGTTGCACCCACTACAGCCGAGAGAGAGAGTTGTTGTTTAAATTTTTATACCTTTTCATATTTCCATCTCAATTTCTGTCGCGAATTATTTCGGAAACGTAAATGTTAATGCTAAAGCATTTGTCGCAACGCTTGAAATAGGGTCACGAAAAAGAGAAAAAAAATTACAATGCAATGACGGTGCAGACATAATAAAGTCGTATAAAAGCTGAAGCAAAACATTGCGAAGAAAACGGGTTAAGTGCGGCATAAAGTTGATTTCTTTTCTAAAGCGTCGGCATCTGGCTACTGTTCTGAAGAAATTATACGCAATGAGTACGAAAAAGAGAGCCATCTGAGTGACCATTGCAGCCACTTTCCATCTCATTACTTAACTTTGCATAATAAAAATGCAACTTTATGCGTATTTACTTTATTGGCAGACAGCGCATTCATTTTATAACGCATATTAAAATTTAAATAACAAATATGCGCTACTTTCTTGAGTAAAATATGAAGGTCAGTTTAGGGCGCATACTTAACGGCGTAGTTGTCAGAATATTGAAGATGAAATTACGTAACTTATTATAATAATGCAACTTTTTAACAGTAACAACTAATAAATTATAACTTAAGTAGTATTAATTTTACTAAATATATAGGCAGAGAGCCAACAACGACTATGACTTTATAAAAAATCAATTGAACTTCAAAGGTCAACTTCAAAGCTCAAAGACAACAGCGCGCTAATCAATTATATTTTCCATTTAGTGTAAATGAAATCATAATATATAACGATTGCTGAGCCTTTATCCACAACTCGTTGGTAACCGAGTGGATTGCTACTTGACTTTCGTGCGTAGATGGCAGAACGCTCAAATTAGCATATATACATAATACACATGTATAAAAGCTTGGTAAAATTAATTATTATTTTAAATAAAATAAGTAGCCTTAAAAGACAAAATATTCGAAATATGTTGACAATTAAGTCAGGGTACTTGTTAAACTAAAACTGAGTTTGAGGAAGTTTAACGATTTCTTATATTTTATTAACTTTTCTAAACACAAATATCTATCAGAGACCAAACGGATGCCGCAGCTGTAGGCTTGGTCCTTTTGGGTGGTTTATCAATCTGACAAATATATACATGGTTATGAGTAGTTACTACATCCATTTTGCACTTTGCATTTGAAGATGAAGGTCTCTTCATGTCTCAAATCTTGCTAAATTTCTTATTTATAAGCAAATTTCGTATGCGGAATCATTGCGAATGTGAACAAAGGCTTCTGGTGATTTAGATTTATTAAAAACAAGCCTAAGTGTGGTACAAAGCCTTTAGGGACGGTAGAGAGATCGTTGAAGACATTCCTCGTTCTGGACGTCCTTCGACCTTTTCAACCAAAAAAAATATTAAAAAGTGAAGCATATGGTGCTAGAAAATCATTAGGGAGGTGTTAGAGAGATAGAAAAAGAACTCGTCAGCTCTCGCGAGTCCGTTGGAATGATTTTGGTGGATATTTTGTGCCTGAAATGCTCACTTGCTCGACTCGTCTCAATAAAACTGATTTTTTTTTCAAAAAGAAAAGCAATGTGATCGAATTTAAAGGCAAAAACGATCAACCACAGTATCCACCAGATTTGGCTCCGTGTGATTTTTGCTTCCAAATTGAAATTACAGCTCCGTGGAACCCATTTCCAGTCGATCGAAAAGATAAAACAGAATTCACTGTAGGAGCTGAAGGCCATCCCAAAAAGTGCTATGATACTTTGTGGGGATTATTTTGAAGGGGAAAAAATAAATACTGATGAATAATTAAAAATTTTGCGTTTTATTTACAATTTTTGGGTACTTTTTTCATTGTATATGTATAACTCTTTACATGGTTTCAATGGAAATATATCTAATGTCATTGATTGTCACATGATTGTAATTGAAAACATCAGTTAAGTTTGAGATAAAAGAGCTTTATGAATGTATGTAAACACCGTTCTCTTGTATTTACCATACAGCAGGCAAACTCCTACTCGCTTCAGCATATGAACACTATTTCGTATTAACTACTTCCATAATAAACCGTTACCTCCGCACACCAAGTATTTAAAATATTGAATAGCAACAGTATTCATTTAGTGCCTGTGTCACCTGCCAGCAGCCAGAAACTACTAATGTCGCTGATATTAAATGCATATACTACCAGGCATTCCTCTGAACATAAGTACATATATTTGTGTGGGTGTGAGTGTGTGTGGCGCTTTATTTTCATTTACATCCAAAATTACCGGAAACGTTAATTTGTGCACGTGCGTCTGCTATAAAAATGGGCAAGCACACATACCTACACATAATTATATAAGTACGTATGTATGTTTGCGTGTACATATGTATGTGTGCGGTGGCGCGTGCATGGCAATCTGCAAACACTACTACTTAATGTACCATGTTATATATTGTATATGTATGTGCATATGTAGGTGTGTGCCTTTGCTTAACTACGAGCGTCGTACCCACTTCCTGTTGCCGGCGCTGCGGCAAAGTTAATAAACGCGCACAAATCCAAAACTACGCCCCTCGTGCCACTTGCTAACACCACTACGTAGCCGTTACAATTTAATGCCTGAATGTCTGCATGTGCTCGCTATAGTTTATGGTTATATGAGCGTGTATGAAAAGCGCATGGGGATGTTAGCGAACAGCTTAAAGAAAATTTATAGAAGAAAGATATACTTGTATATCCTTTGAAGGACTATCTTTTTGCGCCAGCAGTTATCCAAAACGAATAGTGCTAATTATTTTGGCAAGCGACACAATTACTTTTTTTTGTGAGGCTAGAAAGATGCGCCTTTAGGAGTATATCTATATTGTACCTGTTAAAAAATTTCTGCTTAAATCTTAACTGTAGTCGTTTCGTTAGTTTTTGAGAGTGCCGATTAGAACAACTATATTGTAAGTGCACTATAATTGAGTGTGATAAAGAATCACCAGAAAATAAAAAATATGATATCCACATTATTCTTCCATCTTATAATAATTATTTTAATATCCAGTTGGTTAAAATGTTGTGGTCACTGAATGTAACCAACTTTGTACTCCCAAAAATATGCAGATATTAACGCTATTTTTATTTTTTAGTGCTACTGAGTGTGTCATATACTTAGCGGAAGCGGAATCATCGACTATATACCATACATGTGTGGGTCTATATATAAATAGAAGTCAAGGTTTCATCACCTTCCTTTAAGCGGTTTGGACAGTCTAGGACTTTCAAAAAAATATCTAACTATTTTTGGCCTAAAATACACTTTAGGGTCATAAAATAATTATTATTTCCTACAGGGTGCTTGTGCGCTATTGTAATCTTGTGACTTTTGCATATCGCCAACTTTCTTTGCTGTACCCATTTGCATAGCTGTACGCGTGCACACAGGTACTAATTACATGCAAATGTACGCACGTTCCCAAGTACACGCACACACACCTGCCTACGCAGACATTTCAAAGCGCAACTTCTTGCATAAAAGGACGTAAACTGTGTGCATTCCCTTCGCAGTTGCAGAAACTGTTGGAGTTGTAATTGAATGGCGAAATAGACGAAGAAATAAGCGAAACAATAAATTGTAGTTTCACGCATGTTGCACGCGTATACTCAAACTCACACAAAGCTACGTATGCATAAAGAAAGGTATAGCGAAATGCTTTATGCAGCAAAATTCTGAATTCACTGAAATGAATTCACGCAATTTTTGCATACGGTATCCTTATGCACAACTAAGCGTTGGCTGTGTATGTGTGTGAGTTGTGGAAGCAACAATCAAACGTGGCAGGAATATATACATGCAGCATACTTCCATGCACCTTGCGATAGCAATCGCTTATTAATATGCCACACACATACTTACACACTTATAAATACATGTAAATGTTTGACTATACCTCTTGCCGCATGTTGTTGCAAGCCAACCTAGCTACGCTTGTATATCAAATTGTAACTTAGTGTGTGTTTAGTTAAATGAATTTATAACTTCATATTGTTGGAATATACATATGTATGTACATACATACAAATAGCCGAAGAAGTTCTGGTACTGGTTTTTCACTTGCCAATGCGCGTAATGTATAGTATGTGTGGATGTATTGTAAGTGCAACTTTATTTGCAACAATGCAGTAACCAATCAAGTTGGCAAGGAAGGAAGGAAGGACTTTTCACTTGCTTTGCACAACAATAAATGGGAAATGCGGAGCACTATTTTAAGTTAATTGCGTGTTATTTAAAACGATAAAAATTTAAAAAGTTCACAAAATGGAAATATTTAAAATGTAGAACATTAAAAAAATAGTATGTTGAGTGCTAACTATTTTAAAATGGTGCGTTATGTTTAAAAAATAAGGTTAAGATGATTAAATGTTTTTATGAATATTTGTATATTACAAGAGAACGGAGCAAAGTAAACAAAACTAGTGTACTAATGTCAGATTTTTAGATGATGGAACACCTCACTACATGTTAATATAATTTTAATATTAAATATTCAGGAAGCATATAATTGAATACCGCTTCCAATGACTCCCAATCGAATATGTGTTGCTCATACGCCCTGTACAACAAAATAAAAAATGCGCTATTAATACAAGCCAGGAAAAATTTTTTGATAAATCGTAGTTGAAAGCTCGAAAAAATTGAATTTTATTCATTTTATAGTTTGGATCCATCCTTTTTTTATTTTTTAACTATTTTATTTTTATGATTTTGTTAAACTTTGCATGGTTGTGAAATCAAAATCGATTTGACTTGATATACATGTATTTAAGAAGAAATGGAATCGACATGTAAACATTCACTAGCTCCAATACTAAATACTTTACTCGAAGTTTAATTATTTTCCAAAAGGTTACTCATACGCACTGACATAACTTTTTCATAAACCTATGGACGCACCATGAGAAAGCTTAATGCCCAAGCGGTAAAAACTAAAAAAATATATATTTTCAAGAGCATTTGGGTGTACTGATTTGCTATGTTTGACATTACAGTATGGTAAATCTGTCATTAACAAGCGTTAAATATGCAAAAACAATTATAGAACAGTATTATTTACACAAGGTTGTAATGGAAAAAGAACAAAGGATGATGTATACCCGGTAAAAACTAACTAGTACTAACTAAGTGACTACCAAGCAGCTTTGAGCAAATACTTCGCTGGGTGCCAAACACGGTGTTATCATAAAATCTGTCGGAAATCTAGAAATAATCTAAATTTAAGCTTAATTTTTTTAAAGCTTAATTATTGGTTGAATTCAGTATAAAATCTGTTATGGGGCTATGAGATTGTAGCTACATTTTCAGCTGTCCATATTTTGATACCAATTTCTATGAAGGACTTATTCAGATATCAAACTATTTATACTGGAAAACACTTCAAGTACAGTAAAATATTACGAGTATAAATTATTGCCGCTTGAAAATATTTTTTGATAAATTAAAAAAAAAAATTTGGAAATTAAAAAATATTGTTTAAAATGAGATTTGAGTTTGTATGTTTATTAAAATTTGAATGGCTTCAGTTAAGTGCTCTTTATATAACATAACCAGCTAATTTGATTGCATTATGTCCAATTTCTATCATACTCAGCTCTCCGAACTTTGGCCTGTCACGCAATTTATTTCAATTTAGTATTTTTAAGCACTTAAATTTTTTGTTATTGTGGAGGACAGTAGGCTACAAAGAAATATTGATAGTAGCCAAAATAACCGCCTCCTAGATTAAGGCGAAAATTGTTGTATTTTTTTTTTTGTTATTTCACTTTAAACTTTGCTGGTCACTTAAGTGCAGAGAATTGAATTGAAAATATTTATCCATTAAAATTATAAGGTAAACATCTTCAACTTCTTTTCCATATAATTATTTTATGCGCTATAAAATCTCTTCGCAATTTAAGTTCAAAACTTCCTTAATTTAATTGAAAGCAAAAAATTCTTAAGCATTTATTCTAATCACATTACATTCCGGCATTGCAAAGTTAATTGCCTTAACTGAAAAGTATACCATCTTTATCTTTAACAATCAACGTAAATAATAAGCTCTTTCATCTCTTAATGATGGCACGGTGCTACCAACCGCCCAAGCCGCATGCCAGCGTAGGCCGCTTTGAGCACTTGAAAGCATAATTACATAAAGAGGCACTCGCACTTACACACATACATACACAAAATCGTAGCTGAGATATAAAAGCATGAAGCGCATTCCGTGCGCCAGCAACTTTTCGCCGAACGGCAGCAATAACATTAACTTTAAGTTAACCTGAATTTTTAAATATCCACATCCTCCAACCATTAAGCCGCGAACAACAACAGCAACAGCATTTATTGCTTTTCCAACGAAAAGACATAACCAAATCTCGCTGCGGCAGTTCACCGTGCTCATTAGCAAACTGGCAGACAGCAAGCGCTTGTTGTTGTCATTGTGTTGCTGTTGTTCTTTCTGGTTGCGTAATGAAAAACGCCACACATTTAGGGCGCGCTTATTGCCGTTCGTTACAAATTTGCGCCGAATTGCCTACCCGCGGGAATGTCGGCGCGCTGCCAAGGTGAAACGATGGGCGCCAGTTGTTTTTGTTGCTGCTAGTGCTATTATTGAGTAACAGCAAGGCATGCTAGTGGTCGGGGCACCACGCTGCCGCTCAGCCCAACCTTTGTGCGTCGTTCGGGCACAAATGAGACTCATTATTGTAAATCAATCGACCTGCGCAAATTTCGTAACTGCGGCTTTTATTGCTTCCGCAGCCACAATTTCAATTTCCCTTTTTCTCTGCGCCACACCGCGCGTCCTGCTGCGCAATCAGAACACACGTGTACGCGCACAAACGCACGCTGTCGCTTACAAGCACACAATGCTGTACATACATAGCAAATTAACATGCACACACATGCACACACATGCACATACATACATATACGAACACACATACATGCATACATACAAACTTATATAAACGCAATAGTAAGTGGCAATTGAGGTGTGCGTTACCAGTGCCGCAACCGCATTCGCCATTACAACGAATGCCAATAAAAGAAAAGTAGCACGAAAACAACAACAACACCACGCTGCATGGAAGAATGGCAACAATTAAAAAGGCAAATAGCAACATGCACCACCCTCTTACCCTTTAACAGCGCCTTTTTCTCTAACCGTCGTGAATGCTTTCTTACTGGCGCGTTCCGCCTCCTCTTTTTACTCTACTTCTTTATGCACCCCTCACATTGCTTACCGTAAAGCATTTCCTCTTTATTGTTCTGTTCGTGCCGGCTTTTAACGACATCAACGCCGCTGTCTGCTTTTGCCAATGAAAAATTCATGATTGTGGCTTTGGCATCAGAGGTGCTTCAACCTCGGCAACGCGTTGCCTCTGCATTGCCAATGCGTTCAGGCGCACCATCAGCGTAAACCGGGATCTGCTTTTACACTATCTGCTCAACCATAGTCATTGTTGTTTGTGCGCTGCGCCGCCACAGCCGCAGTAGTATAAGAATTAATGATAACAACGCTACTAATTAAAGCCAAATAACGAATGCGAAGGATGGATGGAGGAAAGCGAGACGAATCGTCCCGTCTGACTGACTTAAACAGGAATGAATGAAAGGCACGTTGGTAATTAAAGTGCAGATAAAGAAAGGAGTTCACACAAGGGAGAAACTTTGCATATATGTAGTATCTACATACAACATCTTATGCAATATCAGATAAAGTTAGATAACAGGTTTTATACTGACTTTTTAGTGATTCAATGCATATTTTATCAGAAATAAATGCTGTGACACTTGCGTTGAGTATAGATCGATGTTCCATAGCTGTGAGCTTTTTAGAAACAGATCAAGATATAAAGAACTGAGTTAAATGAATTTGGAAATATAGAAGTTTTCAAATTCAGACCTCATTTTTAATTCATTCAGTTAGCATAACATAACCTAAAAAAACTAGAAGTAGATTTTTAAGTCGAGTGATATAAGAAATCTTCGAAATAACCTAACAAGGGAGTATCCCTGCGATAAGTTGTAATAAGAACTAGTGCTGGCTCAAAGGCTCTTAAACTACTTAAGAAATACTAACAAAGTACATTTGTTCCAGCTTAACTATTTTCGTAAATTGGAGCACTAGTAAAATTTCTTTATAAACAATAAAAGAACGACCGCACTGGTCTTTTATAGGTATATTTCAATAGCGTAAAATGGCATAATGTATTATTATCTTGACTTTGATCGGTCAGTTTGTAGAGTTCAGATTCTTTAGCGTTGGTTTGGATAATTATCATCGACATCACTTACTGTATTTCCCAGCAAAGGGTAGCATAAATGACTTCCATCTGTTCCTTTTTATTACTAGCAACTTTAGTTTTTTCCAAAATTTTCGATATTCGTCGATTTCTTTTAAAAATCTCTTACGAGCTTCAGCACAGAGTTTGTCGGTAAACATTTGTAGCATATTTTCGCAGTGTATGACTTATTCATCTATTTTCCATATCTGAGAAAGTTTGACATATTTAGGTTCTAAGTTGCATTTTTTTCTATAATTTCTAGTTATTGATGATATTGGCTCAACTTAACTTGAGGATACGTCGTAGGCATCTGTTAACAAAGCTCTGAATCTTTCAAGCATGGTTGTCGCTCACAAGCCAGATTTACATCCCTGGCGCAGTACAGAGACCGCGTTGAATTAACATATTTTGATTTTTATAGAGAAAGCTACTTGCGTCGAGCTGTGAGTATAGGTTCAAAATTATATCTACAGTATCGATATAAAAAATTAATATTTATTTAATTCCAGCATATTTTAAATATACTTATTGAAGCGACTGGTTCGGTATGACCTAGTGGCTTTAACGAAGTGCTAAACAAAAACTATAATATCTAAAATAGTCGGAATTATTATTTCGTGGTTTTCAGTTTATTTTTCGAACTAAAACATTGTATTTATACCGTTATTTTTACTTTCTGCTTCGAATCGGTATTGACTTATAGCAATATTTCTTTACCCAACAACTACTAGGCCACTCAAATGAGCACGCATATAGTTTCTTAACAAACGACTAAAAAAACATAATAACATGTATATCTGTACGAGTACTTATGTATTTACATGATATAAACCATTTGTATACACACTTAACTCCAGCTAAAGCAAAGTCTTGCAGCTAGACTGACGGCTACTTCCGCCTGATTTGTGGCGCTCTTACAGCGCGGTCGCATTGCGTACTTTCTAATGAGTTAATTTAGTTCTACTGCAGTGCCGCTCCACTACAATTCACACACACACACACACACAAACGCCTGTATACGTAGCCACATTGCGACGCGAACACCACGTGCAGGACTTTAGCAGGGCACAGCCATTAAACACATCTGTATATATGCCTATATAGTTATGTATACACGTGTATTCGTTTACTTTTACCGTACATTGCATAGTTTGCGGCGCACTAGCCGCGATTTTACTTCCACTCTCGCCACAGCTGTCTAAACCACCCTTACTGGGCCACGACCCACCCGGCGGCAACGCGCATTTCCGCTACTTACAGCGGTACGTTATAAATTAATCATAAATTCTATTGCTGTGCCTTTTTTCTAAGCGTTCCGTTTTATATTTCAACTCGACGCAATTTTATGCTTCCTTTGTGAGAGATGCAACAGCGTGTACTTTGCTGTATATGTGGAGGCGAATGCAAATGAAATGCTTTATGAATATATAGTGTTGTATATGTGTGCGTGTGTGTATACTTATAAAGTCATAAAGAAACATGTTTGTACAAATAGAATTGTGTAGTGTATACGTTTTCATAAAAAGCAACAACAAAAATATTAAACTAGAAAAGTATGTAAGCCTAGTTTTATTTGTCACTGTGAACCACTACCGTGCGTTATGAAGCAACTTCTTGTTGAAGATAGTATAAATTTTAATTTAGAAAATAGCTGAATTAATTTGAGTGCAGTATTAAGCGCTTAGTTTATAAGACCACGTTTTCCAGCGGAGTCTAGCTTTAGACTAACAACAATAAAAATGTATTTATGTAGCTGTCGACCTCAAAAAAGCCTTCATTGCAACATATTTCTACCATTAAACCATAGTTTATGAAATTCTTTAGCTGTTCGTAGTCGTTTAGGGCGTGCAAGACAACATCGAAATGCAAATATTCTACGAATATATGAAAATAAATGACTCTTCTGAAATCATAATAAATGGTAGAAAAACAACCAAGATATGAAAAGTTATCATCCATCATCCCTAGTAAAATCGGTGGAAATAATCGGTCCGATCGTATCTGATCTAGTCCCCACAAAAATTTTACTAAAAACTCTTTTGGACACATCCATCTCATCAATATCGCTTTATAAGCGTAAATATAACATCGAAAAAAGAAAAGAAAAAATAATAATCAGCACAATCTTAAAAAACAAATTAAATTTTGATATGGAAGTCAAACAGAGTTCAAGCTTCAAAAATTTAGCGTTCAATTGATCGTATAGCGATTTCAATGCACATACTATATACTTATGTTGAAGCCTTTGGAGAGCGTCATGATTTTATTGAAAATATGAATTCTGCTATTATGAGTTGTATGATATTTTCTCTTCAAAATTGCATCATCCATAGATTCCATTTTAACAATTATTGTTTGTAAGCTAGTTCAAATGTTAGAAACATCAATGCTAAGCAAGAGTTTTGTCTCAACTTTTCAAATTTATGCTCATAGATAACTTTTATACGCTCCTTAATCACATTACCCAGCGTCTCATAATTAATTCGATAGAAAACTGTAAGAAATGCATACTTTTAGTAAACTGTACTTTTAAAATTTATTGATATTCATATTTTCTGAATGTAAAAATAGCGATAAAGTCAATGTTTCCTAATTCCAATTCATAAATTTCAAATTAATTCACTCACTATTAGCCTTCTAGTAAATATAATCTTAACTCAAAACACTGTGTAAGTAATGTTTGGTTTCATGCATGACCTTTGCGCACTCTTAGGTATGTGAATATGTATATGCCTCTGCCTAGAATGTGTGTGTAAATATGCAAATGTGCCAGTCATCAGCACTGCCGTCCAGGCTGTATGTATGTATGTGCGGGTAAATCAAAGTGTGTCAGCGAAATTTTACAAGTGTTTATTTTGCAGATTTTATTTATACGCACAGTGGTGCAACAACAAAAACAACACACAGTATATAATGCTACCACATTGTAACTACAGTCGTGAATTTGTACTCACGAATAAATGCCTATTTATATGCAAAGCCATATATACGAACACCTGCGTTTAATATCTTAACATAAATATTATGGTGGGCAACTTTTTAGCTTTTATATAGATATGACGTAAATATCGTTAGAAGTGACAAACAGCTAATTTCTGTCAAGTTATTTTATGTTGTGAAAAATTAAAAAATATTCATTTACTAAAATAAGCTTTTACGTTTTAAGGTTGTACTTTGATGGAGAATAATATTTGAACGACCCGCGTCAGCAAACAATCATATCCGTTTCAGTTTCATTGTAAAATAATTTCTTTAAATACATGAAATAACAAAAAAAAATAAGAAAATATTCCGTTGTTTTTTTATTTTATGGAAAATCAAAAATTACAACTCGCCACTTCATCTTTCAAAAAACAAAAAAAAAATATGTTTTTTCACCCACCCTAATACTTATGTATATACCCACACATGTTCGTATGTCTGTCTACATGTAAGCGTATTTACTCACTCGTGTTGTGCTGTTAAACTTAGCCAACCGTGCTTATTCATTAAAGTCTTCAGCTTTGCAATGCATAACTCTCGCCGCTATCACTGCGCGCACACACACTCATGCATGCATAGAGATATGAATATGCCGTTGTATAAGTTATAATGGCAATACAGCACTATACACTAGCGTGTGTGTGTGTATAGTGCTGTCTTCACTCAGTAAGCTCTTCTTTAGCCTAGTCTAGTGTAAGTTTTAATTTCATCCTTTCGTTCTTCCTGCTCACATCCTGTCTGCTCTAAAGCTGCAGCAAGAGCTGAGTACTCCACTGTGTAACTAACATGCTACCAAGCAACCATAACATGCAGTCATCATGTTGAGTTGCGTTGAGTTGTCCTACCTCTGCAAAGCTTATTGCGCACTCCTCAACCCCCTCGCCTGATGTACTCGCGCTTATTTATGTTTTAACATACGAGTATTTATATGCATGAGTGTGTTTACAAAAGGTAGCTCTTCTTACTAACTTTGTTAGTTACTTATGCAGATTTTCAACGTGTAAAATTATACCACTGTGTCTATGTGTGTGTGTGTGTACTTTGTAGTTTGTTAGTTGCGGTAGTTTCCGCCACCGCCGTCGTCACTTACACACACTCGCACCCATATATGCAGGCTGTCTTGAGAAATTGAATGTGTGCTTAATTACTTAAATCGTTTAAACTATGCAAAAGCGGGCGAAATAAATACCAGTTGCCGAGGAGAAAAATTTAAGGAACCAGCTAGGTAACCGCTGAAGTATACTCGAAACGGCAAATGAATCCTTTCTGCGCTTAATCCTGCAGCTGCTTTATATTTTGCATAAAATTTAATTGCTAAACAAGCGTTGAAAGCAATAAATGGGTATATTATGTGCTTATATAACTGTATGTATACATGTTTGAAGCATTTTCTTACGTCTGAATACTAAACCTGCTAACTTAGTTGAGCTATTTGTTTAATATACAGTTTTACCGTTATAGAAAGGCACTTGAGTTTTATTTATCTTAAGTAAGTCAAGTATTTTACTTCAAAGACTAGTTTATTATAGAGTTGCATACACAAAGCTACAAAGGCAAGCATGGATTTTAATGTATTTAAAAGTGTATATATATAAAAATTTCTATATACTGATGTGTATACAAAAGCAGCGATATGGGTTTTGTGTGGAAGACACCTTTATATATTCCAATTAAATCACTTAATTAGCATATGTTGTTCCTGCCTTCGGTAGTGCTGCTTCTTTTTAGCGTTGTAACCCTTTGGCACTGTATGTGTTATTTTTAATTGCATGCCATACACTATTTATTATTAAGGTGTCTCATATTTCAAAAGTTAGTTTTTTTCCACGCCCCCCTGTAGTTTCAGTTCTTTGCACTAAAAATGGTCATACACGCAAATAAGCACTTTATTTTCAATTTATATCGTCGTCAAATCATTTAACTTTTCCCATATTTTTTATTTGCAATACTTTGATTTTTTGCAATACATTTTTTATTAAGGCCAATAAATATACTACTTTGAAAATATGGTATTCTAAAACTAAATTTGCGTACAAAAGGGATATTAATGATTTTTTTATAAATCGTACAATCGTTTTTAAATCATATACGCTGTTAAAGTTAACCGGATATATAATCTATTCACATATTTGAGTACACCATGTGGTATGAGTGACGCCTAATGTATGCACCACTTGTTTGGTTTGGCAATGCAAAATATCAAAGAAGTCCATATACAAAGGAAACACGATTTAGTCGCGGTTTAAATTGAATTGTAAGTAATTAACTCAAATAAATATCCATTTCTGCATCCACTTTAAGGACTCTCTGTTAGCAGCATTTTAAATGCTTTTAATAGTTAATAGTTCACAGGCTACAAGCAGTAAATTGTGCAAATTCTGTAGAATTTGAACTACACTGCCTGTATGGAGAAATTAATTTCATTTTTACTGCGAATTCAATGAAATAATTTGCACCACGTTCGCAAAAGATCAAGGTATGTATGAAAAATAACCGTGAGTATATTTCGAGGAAATTTAGGAGTATCACAACAAGCTATTTCGTCAGAACGAGATAAATGAAATATAAATAAATTTCTGGAAATGAATTATAACTTCGAGTTTTCGAAATAATAACAAGCTTCTATTAGTATCAGAGAGGTGGTCTATTGTCTGCCTTCAAGAGCTTAAGAACTATATTATACTGCCACCGAACATTTTATATACTCATGATAAAGTGATAATCGAGATTTCATTATCCGTTATTTACATATTTTTTTATTTTGCTGTAAAATTAATTAGATTAGTTCCTGAGATATGGTTTTTGGTCCATAAGTGGGCAACGCCACGCCCATTTTCAATTTTTACAAAAAGCCTGGGTGCAGTTTCTGACGTTTTTTGTTAGTCGGTTAACACTTTTAGTGACTTTCAACATAACCTTTGTATGGGAGGTGGGCGTGGTTATTATCCGATTTCTTCCATTTTTGAACTGTATATGGAAATGCTTGAAGGAAACGACTCTATAGAGTTTGGTTGACATAGCTATAGTAGTTTCCGAGATATGTACAAAAAACTTAGCAGGGGGCGGGGCCACACCCACTTTTCCAAAAAAATTACGTCCAAATATGCCCCTCCCTAATGCGATCCTTTGTGCCAAATTTCACTTTAATATCTTTATTTAAGGCTTAGTTATGACACTTTATAGGTTTTCGGTTTTCGCCATTTTGTGGGCGTGGCAGTGGGCCGATTTTGCCCATCTTCGAACTTAACCTTCTTATGGAGCCAAGAAATACGTGTACCAAGTTTCATCATGATATCTCAATTTTTACTCAAGTTACAGCTTGCACGGACGGACGGACGGACAGACGGACATCCGGATTTCAACTCTACTCGTCACCCTGATCACTTTGGTATATATAACCCTATATCTGACTCTTTTAGTTTTAGGACTTGCAAACAACCGTTATGTGAACAAAACTATAATACTCTCATACAACTTTGTTGTGACAGTATAAAATTATCATACGTACAATATGAAAGTAAACATCATAAGCCTTAAGTACGGTAGTTCCCATAATTTGACACACATTTACAGATTTGTCTCAGGCAATGAAAAGGCAAAATGCGATATTAAACTTTTTATGGGTCGAAGTGAAAAATCACAACAGTAGACTAAAATTCCGAGCTATATATTATTTAATTTATTGCGTACGCACACCAAGACTATTAGTTTCATGAACAAACACAGATATATATAGTATATGTATGTATGTATGTATATTTGGTACAACCATATCAAAGAGCACATCCAGTAGTTTCGCCTCACAGCTTTGGTGGTGTGTGAATATGAGATCAATTGAGCGCCACACTTCATGGACAAACATATGTGTATGACTATGAATATGTTTACAAGTGTATGTGCATATAAACGCAGCCAAGCGTACGATTGACCAACTAAAATGGCCAAAAATTGTAACCCACAAATTTATCGTTTGCCCACAAGTTAAAACATGCAAACGCCAGAGTCACAATACATATACACAGACATGTTAATGGCCACAGGCGCATGCATGTGGCTGCGTGTGTTTGTTGCCTCAATTTGTGCGTTAGTTTAGTGAGCGATATTATTACAGTGTCGATGCTATTGAGTCGCCGCTAATCCCCTCGACTTCCTCGAGGGTCCTAAAGGCAGGCTTCGACTGCCTTGGGTGCCCCATTTCGGTAGTGGCGTTGGTAGGGTTGCATCATCATATCATCTATCAGTCGAAGCTATGTGGTCAACGCGACTTTCGTAATTTTTCACATTCGATGACTGGGAAATGAAGAATATCCGCTATGGCGACTGGCACACATTTGAGCCGAAACGAATCGATGAATATGCAAAAGTTTGTGTGGGGCACGTACACAAGCGATACGCATCAGTTAGCCGGTAAATGCCACACACTTCCTTTTTGTGTACATAACTAACGACATTCGCACCAAAAATGTGCCAGACACACACACATATATACATAGCTGTAGTTGTAAGTTCTGAAGCAAAGCATTCCGCAGCAGCTTAGTTGCCATGGCTGGTGCTTATGAGTGCGTGTGTGTGTGTGTGTGTGTGCGGGCATAGTATGAGTGTTATGGCTGCTTTTGTTTGTGCGGCATTTACCGTTAGTACCATAAGCCAGCATTTTCGAGAGCTATGGATTTCAGCCACACAGGCGCACAAATACTACGCCGTACAATAACAGCAACAACAATAGCAAAAGCAATTGCGGCAATAAAAGGCGTTACATATCAGCAATCGACATCTGCATTGACCACGTCCACAGACTCCGCACTCTACTCCACTCCTCACACTCCACTCGACTTCTACCTTGCAGCAGTTGTTGGCCATAAAGTCGCAAGCAACTGTGTGAGCCTGCGATAGTCCGGCTGTGTGTTTAGTGAGTAGGTAGCATGTACCAACTGCTGTGCTGGATTTACGACCATTTCTGACGCATGAAATACAATCCGAAGACCGCACTTTTGCATTTATTCGCCGTGCCCCATGTGCCACAGGCCGTTCCCATTGCTGCCAGAGGATATCGCTACGCATTCGGTACGGTCAATTTTCCTTTTGCTTTCGCAGTCGTCAGCAAAAAATCAAAAACGCGTGGGTACATTGGTAGAAAGGGAGCTGATACACACACAAGCACATATACATGAACATACATATATATTCATATGCAGAACGACATTCGCGTTGCATGAATATCAACAATTTATTTGTATTCACATCAAATAGCAAATATGAATTTGTCTGCCACAGCATGGGCGTACATATTTTATTGTGAACGCACACACACATACACCTATACTTTCGCCCAAACACATACAACTTTACACTGTCTTGAATTGTTAATAATCCACTGGGATATTCACGTACCGAAAGTACCTTGAGGATGCAGCACGAGAGCAACTTTTTTGTTGCTATTGTTGTATTTCTACCACTTTTGGTGCCTGTCGGATATCTGCCATTGTTGAGAACCTTTCTATTGCGCCGCGCTTATGCCGTTAAGGAATTCGTTAAGGACCTTCGATTGAGTTCAATGTGTGTGTGGAAGAAGGCCAGAAAGGAGTGTCAAAGATATTTAAATAGACATGTATGGGCGTCTGACTTATGACTTTGATCACTTTGTCGTTGTTAAGGAATTTTTGTTATTTGGATTGGCCTTTTATTTTGGTCAATTGTGCACAGAAATGTCTTTGTTTGTTTGTATGTTCGTGTGTAGATATGTTTGCATGTGCGCAGAATGATGACTTCAGTAAAATTTGGTTGATTTGGGTTTGAGTGGCCTTCCGTTGTTGGCCCATCAGTGATTTGTGATTGTTTTTTCGAAGTAAGGACATTCTTCTTTGACTTTTGGGGCTTGTCTACTGGATGTATTTATCCGTTCAATTTATGTGGTCAATTATAAATTGTTGACTTTTTCGCCGGCAAACATGTGTACATATATAAATATGTGTATTAGGATGGTTCAAAAACTAATACTTTTTTTACTTTGTATTCTGCAAAATAGAGTCTTAGGACAGCTTTTAGAAACTCTCCAAATATGAGAATTTTATGATAAGGAGAAGGTTCTCCGCCTTACAGTTTTCTATTTTTATTTTCTTATTATCAGACAGAAAAAATCATATACCGCTTTTAATTTGAAAAAATATCTCGTTTCATAGAAATTTTAGAAAATGGGGTGCTCGAAAAAAGAGGTACTTTTCATTACATATGTATATGTACCTTAGGGTGTTTTTTTTAACTATTAATTTTTTTCAGTCCCATCATGAAATTTCATTGGAAATACCCTTGAAAAAATCCCCTGAAAATGTGAGCCCTTAATATTAACATTAAGGACTGGACTAAGGCATGTAAAAATTTTCCATTGAAAATACACGACAATCGTGATTTTTTATCTTTAAATTACCATAACTCAGAGGCATTTTATAGCATCGCTTTGACTTTAGACACATATTCCTCAGAATTGAACACTCTACAAAAGTGCCCATTGCGACAAAGTCGAAACTCACTCCGGCGAGATAGTATGGGGCTCTAAGCCTGCTTTTTCCACAAAATTCGCATTTTTTTTGTATATATCTCATAAATTAAAAGAGCTATAAAAAAATGTACATGCCAAACTTGTAGAAAATTTTGTTTGCTACAAAAAAGGTAGGGTCAAAATCGCTTTCATTAATACTTCTCGAGACATTCGGCTTTTTAATAAAGGCTGTATGGAGTTTTCATAGCTTTTTTATTACTTACCATCTATGAAAATTCTATAAAATTTATTAAACAAGATAGTTGAAAGCGAGATATGCATTATTTTATCTGATAATAAAAAAAAGAAAATTAAACTGGACGATTGAGAACCTTCCTGTTACAATTAAGCGCTTATACGTAGAGATATTTTCTTAGAAGTATCTGAGACTCCCTTTTTGAGAGCACCAAGCGAAAAAAAATTTTCGGTGTTTTACCCACCCTAATATATATATAGGTGTGTATGCAAATGTTGATTGCTAGCACCACAAGTACAAATGCTAATAAAAATTCAAAATCCTCACATACAAAAATACATTTCTTTTTATAGTATTTCTTATACTAATAAAATCAATGCAATTAATAGCAATACAAATAAATATTTATCACACTTCGTGCAAATTGATAGAGTTTTGTGTCATAAATTGCTTTGAATTTCATTGCCGACAATTAGAATATTTATTGATTGGTTTTTGTTAGATGGCAATTACATATTTCCATGCAATTGTCAACTAGAATTCTGCTATTCAATAAAAAAAAACTTCTCGAGAAAGCTTGATAGCGAAGTTTTAATTTTTACGGGAAATGAATTTTAGTTGCGGTTGATGTTATCAAATTTTTAGCTTAGGGAATCATTTTAATTTTGCTTAAACAAAATTCAATTTAGACAATAATGTTTGATATTAAACGACTATTTTTTTGAGAAATATGAAAGTTTATATCTTTTACTTGCTTTGTTTTAAAAAGTATATGCTAAACCTTTGGGGTATATTTATTCATATTTCAGGAATATACTGCTGTCAAATTGTAAGGTGAATCTTGTTATATTTCTAAAAACTTTAATTATTCTTGCAAGTCCATTCCACCTTCTTCAAAGTATGTAATCCCCTCCCGCTGCAATACACTTATGCCAATGAATTTTCCAGACATCATAGCACTTGGAAAAATCCTCCGTCTTGATGGCCATCAGAGCTATCTTCGATTCAGCTTTTATATCTGACTCTAACTGAGTCAAAACGGTGTCCTCGGAGTGGTCATGTGAATTTGCTGAATAGCCGAAAGTTACACGAAGGTAAATCAGGCGAATGCAGTGGTTGCGGCACGATATTAGTTGAAAATTTGGCGAAATGAGCACGAATAACCAATGCAGTATGAGTTGGTGCATTATCGCACTTCTCACAAAATAAAATCTATCTCAAATACTAATGAATATTTTGAAGTGAAATTTAGTATTCACCATTCAATTTGATCAAAGTAGTACAATACAAATTTTGGAGGTAAATAAATTTCATAGTGATCGGATCATTTGTTACTTTAAAAAGTTGTAACTCAAAGAATTTTATAAATATTCTTTTGAAGTTTTATTATGTCATTTTTTAAGGTCGGTATCTGCGAAAATAAAAACTAAGTTTTTTCAAAGTTTCAAACTAAGTGTACCCTTTAACAAAACTACGAACTCAGCTATTATAATTTAGTATTTTCCATATCGTTTTTGAAATCAAAATAATATTCGTTTATATTGTTTTGAAGAATGTACAAATAATTGGTAATAGCTTTTTTTGCTTTTTCGCGAATTAAAATAAATAATAAATAATTTATAATGAGCGGAATATTATACATTTTAAAGTAGTCTCTTGGACATCATATACTCTCTGTTACTCTCTAAAATATTGAACCTGTCTCAAAATTCTAAAACCTTTCATTCTAATCCACTTGTCTAATCCTAGTTATCATTATATGTACATAAATAAGTGTGAAGTCAGGGACCTGAGACATGCTCTGCATCTATTTTGCTTAGATTAGTCCTTCCAAATGCTTTGTAGATCACTTTTGATAACTGGAGAACTAACATTCTAAATTATCAAATTGAGAAGAGTGAACAAATGCCATCCCGGGTATTAAAATCTTCATCGACGGGCATTTTTCCAGAATTAAGTATAGTTTCATTACACTTAAAAAAATAATTAGACCAACTCTATATCTTGCTATAATGAAGTACGGCAGCTTTTGAGTAGAGCTTTTTGGTAATACAAGAACTGAAATCTTAAAATCATATCCAAACATACAGAGCTGGTCAAAGAAACTGGAGTACTGATATCTGACTTCTTGCAAAATCATGATGAATCTAATTTGCTATGCTCAGTTATAAGAAGAAAACATTGTTCGCTTTTCACAGAATGGTCACTAAACCCATTTCAAAAATTCATATCGCTAACTGTAGCCTAAATCTCACCAAACTGCAAACAAATATCTAATTTAAGTAACTTATCATACCTATTCTCGGTTTAAGAATTCAAACAAATTAAAAAGCCGAGTGTAATTGAATTAGATTCAATTAGAATTTGATTAAATTACTTTCAGCTGCTTTGTTTGGATGGAAGCATAAATATGCAAAGGATATTTCTTTTCGCTTGCAACAAAATGTCCTTACACTCACCCACACTCTATCTCTCTCTTTATCAAAATCTGCAACACGCTGCAGCTAATCTTTTGTTCCGCGCTTTCTCGGAAAACAGCATTAGTCGAGGCAGCCAGCGCAGACAAATCAGCAAAATTATTTCTAATGAGCATTTAATTGCATTCATTTACATTTTGTTTGCCGCATACACACCTACTGCTGGCGCGGAGTCTTATCAACAACATTTACTGCTCTGACGCACGAAGGAGAAGTAAACTGAAAGAATGAAAGGAATATGCGGACGAGCTGAGAACAAAGCGCCTACTCGTGCTGAGTCGAAGAAGTCACATAATTAAACACATCGTCATGGCGGGCTAGGAAATCACTTTAACACAGAGCTACGCATACAACTGCAAGAAGTCTACAACAACAATGAAACGGATAGTGGGAAAGGATTGGCTAAAGCCGAAGACCAAAAAAATTGAAGTTGGATAAGAGCGAGAAGTAAAGCAGCGTGCAGTAAAAAACCATGCCAAGCTACGTCACAGCTGATCTAAAAATACAAGAACAAAAGCTACAAAAAATGCAGTATGACAATAAGACTTTACGACAGAAAGCCATCAATGCAGCGATAGCGGTGAGCACAAAAACCGCTATAAAAATGAAAGCGGCTGCCGTGGCGTCAATTGACGCGGTTGTGGTGTGCTGGAAATAGGAACAACGACAAGAACAAAAACTGTAAAAAGCAAGCGCAAAAACGTCAGTACCAACAACAAAAACAACAATGAAGGCGATATAAAATTAAGTTACTCCACGCAATGCAGTCGGTTTGTGGCACACGTATTTCGATTCACTTTCGCACACAATGCCGCATTAAAATTGCAAATGCATTTGCATTTGAATTTGAAATTGGCGCGCCAAAGCCGAGCACACACCAACACTCGTGCATACATACAACAGCATACAAATACACTTTTAGAAGCATACACATAGGCGAGTTGGTGCCCTAATAGACTTGAATTGTAGTTGCAGTTATATATGTATATATAGATACATATATGGACGTCTGTATATAGTGTATATATGTATATATATATGGAAGTGCACACAAATGTGTGTAAATGTGTACATTTAGTACCCTATCTAAGCCATCTAAATACCTTGTCGCGCCACTGAAGCGTTATGTGGCACAAATGCGTTTATGTGTCGCCGACATACACTCTTCACTTCTATGTGACATACATACAAACATACACGAGTGTGGCCTTTGCATATTAACTATTAGTACAACAACTATAAGCACCATAGTGCGATTGCCGTTGATGATTTTAGCAGGAGCTAGTCGCTGTCGCTGCCACTTGCATGCACGCTCGCGCGTTTTAATGAAATCTTCACACATAAGACAGCAAATAGGATGTGCTGTCGCAGCACATGAAGATAAAGATAGCGGTAATAGTGCTGTGGCATTTTAGAGAATCGCATAGCAAGCTTCTTCCGAACAGAAAAAAACAACACTTGAAATAAAACTTTAAATATTTTTTTCCAATATTGTCTCAACTGTTTGCACAGCGCATTATAACAATGCATATTTAATATTTGGAATACTCTTTATGATTTAGTTTTTATGAAAATAATTTTCTACTGGTTTTTCATTTAAATCAAATTCAAAAAATAAAAGTGATAAAAATTTGTATCAAAGATTCTTTTGAAAAAATAAAAAAAAATAGTTCAATTTCTTCTTTTTTATTCATCAATACAAGTATTCATTTTGTTGCCTTCAAAGTAATCGCCACCGGATGTAATACACTTCTGCCAATCATATTTTCAGTCTTCGAAACACTTTCCATAAACACTTTTTCAAATGGCCTTCAGCCGTTTTGAAAACGGGCTCCACTCCGATTATTGTTGATTTATTTGCATGTCAAACCGTCGAGCCCTTGTCTCATCGGCAATTATAATGCTCTCCATGAATGTGGAATCGGAAGTCGCACGATCAACCATGTCCAAAGAGACTTGTTTACGATATTCTTTTTGAAAAGAATTCAACTCTAACGGTATGAAGCGAGCAAGAACGCTTTTCATACTCAAAATAACCATCAAAATCATTCTAACGGACTCGCGAGAGAAGGTCATCCAGAACGTGGCATGTTTTCAACGATCTCTCGTCTTTCTTTGAATTGTTTTTACAACTCATAGGCTTGTGTTTTTGATAAAACTGAATAACTGAAGCACCAAAATTCGAAGCAAATTCTTTGTTATATATTTTTATCCCTTGTAAAAATCGCAACGCATTTCTTAAGTTAACCGTCTCAGGCAGCTGGTGTAAACTGATAAACAGATCGCGCTGATATTTAGCATAGTAATTAAGACACCAGCAGCAAAATACATTTTATAGGTATTATTTATTATAAGAGCTTCAACAACTCTAAATACACTACAAAGTATCGCCAAGTCCGCATTCAACCGCAAATGAACATGCCATATGGAACATACTGCCACAGACTTTTGTTTGAAAATGTCCTAAGAAAAAATTAATTATACCCCTTTGAACATGAGACCCGGCTTGCAGAAGAAAAAAAATCTTTTTCCTCAGAACAACGTATCGTGTCACAAGAACATTTTGACAATGTCTAAAATCCATGAATTAAAGTTCGAATTGTTGGAGCATCCACACATTTATTATATTTGGCTTCCAGAGACTTCCATTTGCGTCCAGAACTCAAAAAATGTATGCGTTGCAAGCGTTTTCCATCAAGCAAAGAGGTCATAACGGCTGCTGGAGCGTATTTTGCAGACCTCCCAGATTCTCACTTCAGGGATGGGATCCACAGATTGGAGGATCGTTGGAGCAAGTGTATTAATGTTCTGGGAGATTCTACTGAATGATAAAATGTATTTTGAATCATAAAATTGAGTTTCCTTATCAAATGACAAAACTTATTGAACAACCTTGTACCCTTCTTTTCACCTTCCGATCATTTGTTATACATCTATCTTGATTTTTCTAACACTTTCTCAGCAACTAAGTTTATCTAACCACAAATGTTTGTGGTGATTAACTCAGTCTTACATACTGTATACATATTAATTTTTTCACCACACCAGCAACACCCTGGCAGCCTCATTGAAATCACAAATATGATAGTGCATCATAATAAAAGAAAAAAGGTAATAAACCGCTATAAAAAGCCACCCAGCTGTTGCTGCGCTTGGAATCAAAGAGTTACGCCGGCAAGATTTGATGGCATAAAGTTGTTGACGCCAAAATATGCATATTTACAGTTTACACACGCGCGTACAATGCATATATTAATGCTTTGACGTCTATATAAGTATATAATACGTATATACGTATATACATATGTATGTGTGTGTGAGTTTAGACAACCACTTCAGATACTGGCGCGTTAATGGCAGGTTAGCAACACAATAGCTTGACTGTTGAGCCGATTGAAGACGACGCACGAAAGTCGTCGGTGCTGTGAGCCATTGACGTGCGACGGTGCTACTGTGGTTACCCAACGCACGCACCCATTTATTTCTACATGTGTGTATATATTCATGTATGTGTGTGTGTCAGCTTCAATTTTTAGTTTGTCATGAAATGGTCTCAGCCTACCACGTAGTTTGTGGTGGCGGTGTTTTACTGTGGTTTGGTTGATCACCTGCTGTTTGTGATGCTTGTGGTGCCGTGGCTTAGGGTAGCTGACTGCTGCTGTTGCGATTTGATTGTTGTTGTTGTTGAGTTCACTCAGCTTACCATGCGAATGCTCACTTAACGCCTACGCTAGAGCTCAGCAGCAGAGCAGATCAAATGAAAATTTTTATTGTTTGTCACTGGAAGGAAGGTAGCCCCGAACGCACTTAACAACAAACCATCATCACCAAATGTGAAAGCTATGTAAGTCATAAGCGGGTTTAGTGTGTGTGTTCCAGCTTTGGCGGCCAATAAGCTGTAAGCTGTGACTCCTCAAAGCTGTCTGCTTAATTTTGGTCCAATATATGTGCGGTTAATGCTGTTGCTATAGTCATTGTATTTGTTGTTGTTATGTTATTGCTGACATTGTCAATGTTGTCCTTTCTATCTTACGAAATGTTGGTCCCCAGCCCCTCTTGAACCCACCTTCATAATTGTGTTGACTGTAAATGTATTTCTGTTGTTGTTGTTGTTATTGAAGTCCTTCTGCTGATTTGCACCTCTACCGTTAGCACTACGTCGCCTTCATTACAGCCGTATACTTTAACCCTTTTATGTCCGTGCTTATCATGCCAGGGCCGTTTGTGCTCTTAACGCCTCATCCCATCCTTTCCGCTTCCGCACTTCAATAGCGGCACTCAGCCACTCAGTCAGTCAACCAACCAGCCAAGCAGTCAGACCTATTTTTATAGTGTTGCTATTTCTACCTTCTGTTGTTATTTTCTCGCACTGTTTGCTTTGCTTTTGTGCGCCTAGCTTAACAGCGCACACAACAACAACGACGACAACAAATATATATATATATGTGTGTGTGTGCGTACCTTGCCTTCAACTCGAAGCAGTGAGAACGTGCAAAACAATGACTCATTAAGGCTCATCTAAATTCTAATGAGATTCAGTAACCATTAAAAAGGGTTTCGTTTTAGTTTTGCTGATTTGGCCTTTTTGCCTTTGCTTGCCTCGGCAACTATTCAAAGCTACACATGTTATTGTTGTTGTTGTTGTTGTTGTTAGTGCTGTTGTTGTTATTTTGTCGCTATTTGTTGCTTATGTGTGTGTCTTTATTTGCCCGTGTCTCCAGCAGGCTCACGTACACACCAAATACACACACATACATACCCATTTATAAAAATATAGTACATACACATACATATAAATATACATATTACGCATATACAGAGCGGTAGTTACAAGGTAGTTTCGTATTTACTTTACGTTTTTTTGTGCCTCTTCACCATTGCTCTGCCTGTGTTGGCCTGTTCTAACCTTCAACCGGCTTATGGCGGACCTTTAGTAAATTCTATGAAAATTATTTTTGAAAGGCTCTTAACTTTTATGCGAATTTAATATCTAAGAAGTACTTGCCTAGGTGCTTGCCAACATAATGGAAATATTAAATATTTAATATGTAAAAATAACGGCAATATAAAGGGTTTAAGTAAATTCGGACACATATGAATGCGTTTGTTTTCCAATGAGTGATAAGAGCACAACACACGCCCGATACTTAATAATAAAATAGGCTCTCATTATTACTAGTACAGGGTGCTATAGAGATTTAGTTGTGGTTTCGGCAAGTAGAATTTTTTGGACAATCACGGTTTTGCAGTGCATAAATAAACTTTTTGTAAAATCCCCAACAAAAAAGTTATTAAATTTTTCAGGAAGCAACCTTTTTTTGCGCAAAGTTTTTTTCTTCAAACCTTCAGTTATCAGGTTTTAAAGAAAATAGTAAAATCTAAATCGTTCATCAATATTATATTACCGTACGATAATTTTTTCTTAGAGAACTTGTTAAGACCTTCTTATTTACTATATAATGGGTTGTCAAAAGAGTCTTGCGGTATTTTTATTGATTTTTATTTTTATTGAAATTGAAATGAAGTTTTGATGACTATGCCGGTCTCTTTCGACCAATTCAGCGATTTTATCGCAATTTTCGACGACAGGCCTTCCGGAGCTTGGCGCATCTTCGACCACCTCTACACCAGAACGAAAACGTTGAAACCATCGTTGTGCGGTGGAAATGGAAACTGTATCGGGTCCATAAACTGCACAAATTTTATTGGCGGCTCAAGATGCATTTTTGCCTTTATCGTAGTAGTACTGTAAAATATGCCGTATTTTCTTTTTATTTTGCTCCATGTTTGCGACGCTTTAACTCACGAACGACTTAAAAGAAACGACAATCAATCAAACAAATGTGAAATGAGCTCTCCAAAAAGGTATAGCATGACCCGATGCGACGAATAAAACTAGAACTACGCGCTTTCGGCGTGAACTAGCGAAAACACCGTAAGCTTTTTTTGACAACCTATTATATAGTAAGCAGTGAACATCCACCGCATATTGAGGCCAAGTATATCGGAACCACTTTTTCTTTAAATATTCCAGCAGGAAGAGCTGGCCCTTCTACCCCATTCATAATTCCGAGGAAGTTGGAAAAATCTTGTCTTCTGCGAGATAATGTCTAATTAGAAGATAAATGTTTGAAAAAATTTGTTGTTTAGTAATATCTGCTCTTACTGTAAAAGTTATAAGCATAAGTAAAATATGACAAGTCTAGGATGTGATGCTTCAAGGGAACATTTCAAGGAAGACTTCAAGAAATCTTTATAATACATGACAAAGCCTCTCTCTGTGAACCGGTAGTTTTAAGGCTGTATTGATGAGAAAAGGCAGATAGCAAAAAAATAACCAAAATTAATGGTTATTAACAAACAAGTTGCCTAATTAAATTTCCAGAGATTCAGTTCAGAACTATTCGAGAAAAAAATTGTTTGGAAATTTAAACCCATTAAACTTGAATGCTTATTTCTTTTTATGAATATTATTGCTTTTGTTATGTTATTGCTGCCATTGTCAATGTTGTCCTTCTATCTTACGAAATGTTGGTTCCCAGCCAATCTTAAACCCACCTTCATGATTTTGTTGACTGTATATGTTTAAATAGCAAATATCTTCTACTTTTTTACAATACTCTCTTGTGTGTCCTCCATAACCTGTTGGAACTTTAAAGCTCACTAATATCAAGAGCATAAATCCATGAGTTTACAAATGACTGAAATGTAATGAATGACGTGATTCGACTTTTTATAACCTGAACTCGTATTACGTTTGTAACAACCTGAGGAAAACGTCAGGAAATAAAATAAAAATATATATGGGTCGATGTATCGTCTGCCTGTCTTTCCATTTGAATACCATATATGTATGTAAGCTTGTCGATCAAATTTTAGATATCAACCTGACATACACCCTTCTGCTCCCCAGAAGTCCCTTATCGCTTATCGGAACCACCTATAGCGCAAATCATAGAGCTGCTTTCAAACTGACCGATCGAAATCATGTCTTTATATGGACAAGTTTTTTATTTGAAAATATCTTCTTTGACATGAAACGTTGTCCAAGATAAAAAAGAATTGTTTAGACGGACTAGCATATACATACATAGCTGCCATACAAATTGACCGATCAAAATCAAGATAAAGATCTTTTTATGCCCTTCTATACTATAAAAAAAACACCTGCGAAATGTATTAATGTAAAGATGGTCTTGTTATTTCAGTAAACTGTGCTCCTGAACCCAATATAAGCAGCAGAATTGATCACTCTTTGAAATGTCAAAATTAAAACTGATCTCTATCTGAGTTCACCATTTGATAGAAATTATACAAATAAATATATCAAACGAAAGGGCTCTGTATTGATTTTGTTCAGTACTTGTAAAAGGTTTAAAAGTTAAGCTGTTAAAGCTAAATTAGTTCTTAACATAGCATTGGACACTTTTGTATTCAAAATATAGATGACGCTGGTGTTTAATGAGAGACTGACTGCACGCTTGATTTCCATATTAACTGACTATTTTTGAAACGCTCGCCAATGCTGTTAAAGCAATAACTCGAAATATCCAAATAAATACACAAAATTTTAAGCTTTTTTCGGTCGTTCTATTTCAGTTTTCCGAGATTTGTACTAGTTTTTGTTGCGAGCCTTTTGTAAATTAAATGCATTAAAGCTGTCCCCAGGGTAGACAAGCATTCATGTTGTGCTGTAAATTAGCGGTGACACTTACACGAGTTCAAATTTATATGTTTATATGCTGGTATATATTTACTTCTCGCACAGTATATGGTGATGCGTTCACTGTTGTGTGCTTACGAGTGGCTGCAATCAAATGCGCTTTAATTCGTAGATAAAATCCCAGTCAGCAAAATATTTTCTGTCTAAATAAATTTTGATTTTTGGAAATATTTTAGAAAAAAAAAAACAAGTAGGGAAGGACTAAGTTCGGATAGAGCCGTACATTTCATACTCTTGAAACTTGCAAGGATTTAAGACGGGGTAATACCTTCAATTACATGTTTGTTATGTGGGATGAAGGGAAAGCTTTTATACGATCTTATTCAGCCTCAGCCTCAGCTTCAAACATACACATGCAAAAATGTGGTTTCAAAATATTGAAAATTAAATGAAAATTAGTATGTCGAATTTTGGTTGGAATTGCATTGATATTTATGTGTTTATGAATAAACTTGTTTTTTACACGCCACGAATTTTGCTCACTGGGTTACGGCATTTCATATGTGAAATATACATATATGCCTGTATGCTTGCATTTACGCACCCAAACTCTGCGCATGTTTTAGAACAAAGCTTCGATGGGTTTTTTTTCGCAAATGCACAAACTCAGCGCTGGTGGCGCCGGCACAACCACAATGTCACCAATGCTGACGACATGCAACAGCGATGAGAGAATGGAAATTTCGTATGCCAAATATACACAACACAAACATATACACATACATATCGTACTAATCGTATACGCACACATAGGAAGTAAGTTAGAGGCTAACGGCATTAGCGCGCCCGAAAAACCATTTGGTCGCACATGGTGTGAATGAATGGAAGTAAAGGTAGTAACAAAAACAACACGGTAAAAATTTTGAACGGGAGCTTAAAAAAGTTGCATGTACTATATAATATATATATGTATATATTTCCATTTGGGTTGACGCATATATGTGACCGTTAGCCGGCAGTTGGTTGTGTGGGTGTGAAGATTGAGTGGTTTATTGCTCCCGCTGGTGTGCGTACGACACACAAATACATGCCTTGGTGCAACAGTGGTGCACAGGCAACACATTCGTGCCTTTTATGCAGTTTTTGCTCGCATTTCCCTGTCAATAGAAGTTGCGTTTATATATTTATAAAGAACGCGACGCTTTCCCCCATTTTTAGCATTTCGAATTACAGCCACTCACGAGCGTCAATTTTATTTTTCGCTTTTTGTTGCAGTTAACACAATGCTTGAACAAATCCGCTCGGACTGCTGGTAAAATGAAATAGTTTTTCCGAAAAGTCAAAAGGCCACTTACGCAGGAAAAATATATTTTCGTGGGAATCACAAAAAAGGAGACTTATATAGTTTGCGAAAAGTGAAGTGTGTTTATATATACATATGTATATAGTACATATAAATATATTTTTAAATCGAAATCTCTAAAAGTAAATTTTAATTGTGTTGACTATGGGTTTAGTGGGTTTAACGGTAATCGTTTTGAATATTTTAATGCAAATTATTTCAAAGAAATGCTTTTGTTATTAAATATTTTAAAAATATTTGTGACTAAGGCGTTGTTCCGATTAAATAAATAGTCTTATCATTTAAATTTGATCCTCAATTTTTACAAATTCTGTTGTTAAGATTTTTTCTTGGCAAGAACAGTTAATTTTATTTAAAAAATTTTTTAGCTCCGAAGAGATGGGGAGCTTGACAAGTTTTAAGCCAGTTTTACATAAATATATTATTTGAGATATTTCTACACTTTACTGTAAAATATAGATTTCAATCAAGTTGATGGTACAAAAAGGGCGATTTTTCAATATAAATGATTTGATTATGGCTGTTATGGATTTAAAAAGATCGATTGAACAAAAATTCTAGTAATTGTGACTTTTGAACACTTTGACAGGGATTAAGCGCATGAAAAGGCATTACAACTTAATTAGTAAACATAAAGAAGTTACTTAGCAGTCTTACCATCGTTTATAGATATTAGTAGGTAATTTTAATTTTTTAATTTTAAATTTTTATTAAAAAATCGGAAAATCGGGTATTTCGATGGAAATAAAAATTCAACATGAAACAGATCTACTTCCCACCATTTTAAAGAAAAGTTTGCTTTAATATCAGCCTACAAAATTTTTTTTTTTACATATTATTTTCTAGCTGTTCTCTTATAAGCATATTTTAAAGAAAATTTTATTGCAAAACCAACTGCTTCTTGAAAAAATTAATTCCACACCACCGGCCAACTCTAGTTGATTTCTCATTAAACATTTGTAGATCTGGAAAATTATACTAATTCGACGACGCAAGATTCTCGGTCACCATCGTAATTTAATAATATTATTTTGTGAGAACGTCTAATTATTATACAGTCTGAAAGAGCCAAATGAAAAATATGCTTTTGCAAGCAACTACAAACCAAAATCTCTGCTGATCTTTATATTCATTAATATCAGGTGAACTTTACTGCACTCCACCTTATTGGAAAAATATGTTTTTAGACTTCTTACTTGTATATATGACACTTATGGTATATAATATACGTTATATAATATAGTTATATCTATATAGAAAAGTATGTAACCCAGAACAGAAGTCAAATTGGACAAAGTCCAGCAAAAATTCAGTAAAATAAAAGCTAGAAAACGAGTGCAACATGCAGCAAAAGCTCGAATGTTGTATGTAGTTTAGTAAAACAAACAAGCATACAACGAAGATGGGATATGCAAGTATGCGCCGCTGTGCGCCACGGCTCCGGGTATGTGTCACAGCTGCTGTGACTACGACTGCGACAGTCGTAACCAAGGGGATGTGTGCAAAAAGCTGACTAACTGAATGCATGACCGAATGACGGAGTGACTGAATGAATTGCACAATCTTCATGTGCATGTGTGTGTTTCCGAATGCACTAGTGTGCGTATGCGAGCATTAGAGTGCATGAATGCATGAATGAAATGTTGAAAAGCGACCAAAGCGCCATTGTGGCGAAAACTGCTAAATATTGCAGCAAGCAAATGCATATGTGTATGTATATGTAGGTATATATGACATGCGTATGTGCATATATTTATTTATAGTGTGTATATGATGCAGATACGCACAACTGTGCTACGTTTACACACATGTAAGTCACCGCTATTAGTTATGAACTTTGGTTAGGCTTGTTTCTGCAGCCTTGGCTAACACATATCTTTACGTTTTTTTTTCATTATTTTTTTCATATTTGCTTTTTATGACTTTCATGTATTCGTAAAGGTTTTATAATTTCGAGCATGTATTTGTGAAAATTAATAGAGGTAAAAATGGAATCACCAAAAATTTTACGAAACAATCAGAAAGATGTGGTATCAACTATTTTTGACTGCTACAATTTTTGGCTGCATTTTCGTTTGCCTTTTTAGCTGTCATCATCAAATATTGATTGACAGATGATTTTTGTTAAAACTTTTCAAGCACAAGCGATCGTCAAAAACGAGATCTTGCGCTATAGCTTCAACATATGGGTTATTAGTAAACAAAAAATTTGTTCTAGTAAGAGTGTGTTTGATATGGCTTTCCTATTTATCAGATAGGTATCAGGCACACCTAGTGTGAAATTTGGAATTTCATATTTTAAAAATTTAAGCCTTTAAAAATAACATACTAAAATTTCTAATCAATACCTCAAATAGCTTTTAAGTTACAGCCATTTATAATGTAGTCTTTAAGTCATTCCCTCTAATAGTATATTTCCATACTGCATTACAACTGTTTCAATTTAGTATTTATTAATGTAATATTTCTTAATATTTTTTCTCATATGAAAAAATATAAATTCATCAGATCAGGCTACTATAACTTATATCAATCATGCAACCGATTACTCATATACATTTAGACATTTTCCATTTGAACACTGGTGGCGTGAAAAGTCGTAGTACTTTTATCTATTACAAAAGCAAACTCATTCAAATCGTATCAGTTAACCAACTGCCTACATAAAACCTTAAAAAAGCCTAAACAAACGTCTCTCAACTTTTAGTTTTAATTTTGAATGCAAACTATTTCGGCCATTTATTTTCCAACCGACTTTTGAAATGCCGTTATGTCTGTGTATTCATTGAAATATAAAAGCTCATAACTATATGCCCAATGCACTGGTCTATTGCACTACCACTGCGCTTCTGTTTCCCACGAATATGTTTGCTGTTTGCTTTCTGCTGGCTTTTCATTAGCTTAACCCCTATTGCCGTTATTTTTAGTTCCACAGATTTTATTTTCCCTTTTTTCACATAGCAAACAATTTTGTGCGCGATTTTGCTGTCACAGATTCATATCTTCAATTGGTTGTGCACACGCATACATAAGCATTTCAAAGAACGCACGCACATATACACAAACAACAACAAGAACATTTCATGTAAAGCGCTGTTTGATTGCTGCCTTAGAATATATACTCACCCACACACACACATCTAACACATTTGTTTGTGGGTTCCATGTGCATTTCTAGCTTTTTCCATATCCGCACATATTTTCTAACCTCCATAGAGTGTAAACTACACAGCAACTACACGCTTGCTGGCAAATTGCAATTTCAGCTTGTGTCGAGCAGAGCGTGCATTAAACGCCACATGAGTGCGCAGAGTGCGAGCGATGAAGCAAAAGGCCGAGAGATACATGGGTAACTTACATATTACTTGGCTGGTGGTAGGTGGCTATATGACATTGAGAAATACATACACACAAGGCGAATGTGCAATAGTATGTGTTTGTCGGGTGAAAATGTCCATTCGCAGGCGTCGCTGCAGCTAGCTGCGCTATTGGGGCAGTAGTTGCACCTCAGCGTCACCGCAAACAGAAAAGTATTGAATATGAATGGCACATAGTTTTGTTTGTGCTTTTGTGGCAGGTGTGGGTGTTTAACTATTTGCGCTTTGTTGTTGCTTTTGCTTAACAGCTTTCCCATGTACACGTATACACATAAATGGCTTGTTAAGAGATACCAACGAAATGAATATTGCTTAAAATTTGAGGCGTTACTGAAAAGCGTCATATTAACTGTAATAATATGCGTATTATTGAGTAATAATCAAACGTAGCGCACATTTACACATGTTAAATTTGTTAGAATAAGCTGAAATTAAATTCTACTGATAACGAGCCGTGGATTTTTAAATTAAATATCTATGATGCGCGACAACTGTCCAACAATGACCTACAAATGAAAAATTGTATTGGCTGAGAAGGAACTTATTTTTAAGGACATGATAAGGTTTACATTGAAGTACTCGAATTTGTGGTTTCTGCCAGTCCGGTTCTAATTTGATCAACCGATAATTTCCATAGAACTATATTTCTACAGTTAACAGTTTACTCTAATACCAATGGGAGATGGAAAAGGAAATGAAAATGTTCAATGCTTGCAACAAAGGCTGTTAATTCTGCTTGTAGACGAGTTTAGGCATAACTTGTGAAGATTTTACCAAGTTTTAGTTGGAAAATATTGAGTAGTTAAAGCTAACTTACCTAATTGTATAATCCATATTTCTATAATAATCACTTCTCTTGAGAAAGCAATATTTCTTTCCGAGGAAATCATATTGATGAGGTACAAGGGTCTTAGTTTCGTTATAATATAAAAAAATATAGTGCATCTATTTAAACACCAATAAGTAATGCACTTTCCATCATCGAACCATTGGTTGAGTGTTAAATATTTTATATACTGCTTAATTACTGTTACCGAAGTGTTGGGTAATTTGAAAGTAAAATTTATTTGCAAGAAAATCTAAAATTTCGGAAATTTTTAACAAGTTAAAATTTAGTGCATTCTACTAAATAAATTACTACATTGCTATATTTGTACAAACACGTGTGAATGTATATATTATATATCATAATTCATACAACTAGTTATTCGTCTAAGACTCTCTCCTTGCAAAAATGTATCTGTATAAATATACAAAATTTCCTGCACATAATTTGTATACCATTCCTTCATATAAACGTACTTATATATGTATATGAAAATAAGTTTTTATAATAGAAATGCACTCCTGCCTATTTTTTTATACAGCCTTGACTCTTTGCTACACTCTTCTGCTGTACCCGCTTCGTGCCCTAACTACCACTCATTGATATTCTGTAACAGATAAGATTTGACATTTTCGGTTTCGTTGAATATTAGTATGGTCTCGAGCGCGCCGGAGACATTTCTCGTAAATGAACAGACAAATTTAATTTTTCCAAGCTTGCCATGGCAATGCCGTATACGCACCCATACACATGCACACTTTTTGGTTAGAAGATGAGAATAATTTTTCTGCTTGCAACAACTTAAATTTGCCTTGCCAACACACATAGTTCATGCCCCGTTATTTCTTCTTGTCTACCAAATAATTATTTTGACTGCCAAGTGGCTTAGCTGGGCCGCACAGTGGCAATCGTTGCCAAATGTGGGCATTTATATAGATAGAATTTGTACATATTATATACATATGTATACAAAGAATACATGAAATTCAATGTGGCACAGTTGAGTGCAAATTTAATTGTTTGTAATTTGAGCGATAACAAGCTATTGGGTTTTCTCAGACTTCTTCATCTATTTCTGTGGAAAAACTTAAATTTGCTCTCTCACTTTCCCACTTGTTCGTTATATAAGCTCAAAGGAGATGAAAGTGCGCCGATAAGCGCACAAGAAATATAATAAATGTTTTACAAGCAGACACATATTTTACACAGTTATGTAATTGGAACAGTGTGTGTGGGCAAAATGCGCGTCGCACCACAAACATGTGTGGGAATTAATTTTTTCAACCTTTTGTTTTGTTTTTGGTAAGGCCCATAATGCCAGTTAAGCCGTTTTGGCATTTTGTAATATAAAAAATGAGCGAAGAACCGAGATATAATGGAAAACGAGGGAAAAATGAATTTCCACTAACACAAGCACCACACATGTTGCCTTGTTGTTGTTGTTGCCGGTTTGTGTATGTGGCAGTGGCAATAATAATGCTGTCGCGTCAGTCAGCTCATTTCTCATTTACAGTTCGGTTGGTCAAGCTGCGTCAACTGGGCCCGCAGCAATTCTTATCCCACTGGCGCTAACGGTTGCTATTTGTGCTTTGTCCTTGACTTACCGCAATGAGCCGAAACTATTTGCAAATGAAGCAAAAGCTCATTTAAATAATTTCGTTTGGTTGTTGGCATTGTTGCGGTTACTGTCGCTTTGCGCGCAGTTAACTGGACTTATTGTGAAAGCGTGTTGGAAATGCTGCTACAACGGCTACTGTTCGAAGACTTTATTGCTTTTTTACGAGTTATTTGCTGGGTTTTCTTAAATTCTTTTTGTTATTCTCTGAAAATATTCAAAACAGTTTGCTAAATTTAACCTAAAGTGTGAGTGCGTGGGAATTGTGCTTAAGTTGGTGAGTGTGTGGTGCGTATGAGTGATATTTAGGTTAACAACTCATCGTACACCATAGCGTATGAGCGATATTAGAAATTTCATCATGTTTGTGACGAGAATTAAGCCTTCACGAGAGATATATTTAGGGATAAGTAAGTAAATCGGTCATCTACATTATTCTCTACACTGCATGCGGTGGCGTATGAGTGATTTTTGAAATTTGGAATGAAATCATGACTACGAAATACATATACCGTTATAAATAGGTATGTAATGTCAGGGTTATTTTAAGCTTTTAGCTGACTCAGTTAACGATTCGTAGATATGTTTACTAGACGTTTATAACTTTTCCTTTAAAATTGTTATTGAATTTATCTATACTTAAAGTAAAAAATGTATTGTCATTGCGTATAAGTTACTTGAATGTCCTCTGTAATACTACTAGCTCGAAATTTTGCGCTAATGCAGATTTTTTAAAAAGTAATATTTTAAATATTAAATATGATACTAATTTTTTATTTTTATTTTCACACAAATTTAAGTATTGTCATATTGAAGAAAATCGGAAATCAGAAAGGCGATTTTCCGGAATAATATCGTAGTTCGAAATACACGAAATTAGCTTACCTCAGTTATTAAATTTTTTTCTGCACGACCTTCGTGAAAATATATTTGTTCTTTATTGAATCCCTTGTATCTACTGCATAGGTCACTTAGTTTATTTCAATTTTTTCAAATATTTTTTGCATGGAAACATAACCAAAATTACTTATGATTACTTTCAGCGCTATTTGCTGCTATTTTCGATCTCTCATTTGTATTGATTTGAGCTGTTGTTTTCAATTATTTTCTTTCCTCCTCAGCGTGATTTCTTCTAAAGCTATTTCAAAGCATTAAAAGAAATTTCTAATTTTCTTCGATAACCAGATTAAATGTGGTCCTCATAAAGAAATTACGCTTTACTTAAATATTCGAAATAAAAAAGCCTTAAAGCCGCTGGCAGCAGGACGTAGCAGCCCTGCTGTCAGCTTTAAATTCCGTTCTGACTGCCACAACTAAAGCGCACACAAATGGTGGACTTAATGGGCATCAGCATGATATTATGATGTTGCTTTGTGGCGACGACATTGCCAAGCATGCAGAAAAAATTTCTTTTGTATTCTCTTTTCTTGCCTTTTTTACCTAACGTTACGTTCATGACGGCTTTCTACAAAATTTATTTTTATATTTCTTGGCAATTTTTATGCTTTAATTTATTTCAACTTTTTGTCAACCTCTAACCCAATTTTAATATGGTTAATTTTTTGGTGCATTTTCTTTTCCCTAGAAATTTATTTTTTTAAATTTTGTGTACAATTAAATTTTTTGTGACATTTCATGTATTTAAAATCATTTGGGCACAGTATTTTTATTATTTCTTATTCATAGGAAGTTTTGGAATGTGCAGCAATTTCTATGATCTTTAAATTGAACAACAAGGAGAGATGGACTATATATTCTATAAAATTTTTTCATTTGTGTTCGCTGTAGGCATATGACTTTAAAAATTTTTGGGAATTTTCAGAACACTGAAGTAAAATTGTCGTCTTCGTTTGACTTTTTATGTCATCTTAACTAAATCAGCATAGTACTAATCTCGTTTCTTTATACAAAACAAAGTGATAGTAGACAAAAGGATTTATATTTACTCTCTTATATACTTTCTTCATATTATTTGTGTTGCTATTTCAATCAGATTGCTTTCTAGCGGTCTATGTTGGCATGTCATTAGGTGCCGGCTGTAATAATATTATCAGCTCAACGTTAATTTTGCCCAATACCAATGACAGTCCAACAAAAATTCTAAAGAAAAAGTCAAATGAAGCATAAGTAAAGAATAAAGAGAAGAAATAAACCACGAAAGCAAGAAATTTTGCTTGCACAAAGAGTCAGAAATAAAAAAGCTCCAGGAAGAACGAGGAAAGTATAAGAATTAGAACAAAGCTGCTTGAAAGAGCTCGCGTGGAATGAAATTCAATCAGTACTTACAACACTAGCATTGCAGATGAAGCAAATGGTAAAACGAGTGCCATGGAAAGCAACAATATATTTATCTAATACCAAAGTACAAATATATATACTCATGTCTATGTAAATACATACTTATATACCATAAATCCGCTTATTAGTCAGTAGATAAGCAAACAGCCCTACCTTATATTTCGCATGCAAGACGTGCTGCCTGGCTTTTCTTACAAATAAATAACCAATCAATGACTTATTGAGCAAGTGACTTCATGCTTCTGCACACATACTCTCATATATTCGTATATACATCACTGAAAGTGTAAGTTGAGGCATAGCTGAGCACGCAAATCATAAAAACTGCATTTCATTAAATTTAGTATATTACTTTGTAGACAATGTTATCAAAATATAGTATATATACACGAGCTAATGGAGGCGTACGGAAAATGTTTTTGCTGTGTAATTTAATTTTCAGCAAAATGTTCCCAATAAAATGTTATGCCTTTATGCGAAAGTACAATAGGAAATGTTCTTAATGAGGCTTCAGAATAAGAATGAGACATAAGATCATACCAAAGCACGCTTTGGGAAATGTAAAAAGAAATCAGATACATTATCTTCCTTAACAGTGCGATTTCTGCAAAAGTTACCTCTTTACTTTGGGTGCATATTTGGTAAAATATTTAGGATCTTACTTATATTTAAGATCTTTAGCTAGATTTGAACTAGCAAACAAATTTTTCTATTCGAGAGCAAGGTAAAAATTTACTTTCCGAGATTTCTAGAATCGAAAACTGACTCAAATAATCTTACTCCAAATTAAATATTGAAATATGGAAAATAATGTTGTTCTGTAAGAAGAAGGACTTTCTTTCTTTCTTAATTCAATTGATTAAGTTTAGTAGTGTCTACGAAAAGCAAAAAAAAATATTTTTGCGTGTTTGGGAGAGTCCGAATCTCTAAGCATAATATAAAATACAGTCCATTTTACGACTTTAAGGCATTATTACAAAAAAATTTCTCAAAAATTTGGTATTTTAAACATAAAAAAGGAACACTTTTTATTTAATACTACTTTATTGGTGTTGTATGAATCTGCTTTAGTTTTCAACAGCAGAAACATAGTAAAGCCATCATATCTAGAATATATATGTACATAAATTTATTATATAAATGTATGTAGAGACGTATGTAGACACCCAAATTACTGCATATAATTTGCTCACTAACTTTTTCCAACTAATTTTCAAAATTTCAGGCGCTACCAGCATCAACACCCCAGAAGACGATCATATCAAGCAAACCATTACAATGGTATTGGTGTGATATTGGTAGTGGCAATGGCAAAATTTAATTTACTACGCAAATAAATGTCACTCATACGCCATATGTGCACTCGAGAGTAAACAGTGACTTGCCACAGTGGCAACAGCAGTCATTGCTCCAAACTTACACACAAAAATACATACACAGCCATATAAGAGCTGCTACTAGCTTTGGTGTGCTCAAGTCAGTTATAAGTAATATATGCACACATATGTATGTATGTGTGTATAAATAGAGATAACATTTTTGGTTTCATTGTATTTGTGCCACTTTTCATAGTTCCATTGTTTTTGTGCCAAAGTACAGTTGAAGGTTTGCTGAGTAAACGCAGAAATTCAGCTATGAATAAATTTAAAGTCATAACTTTTGACACCCGCAACAAAGATTAGCGCTCTGTGAGTGTGTGAATGGAAGAGAGGGAGAAATAACGAGTCGTTGCATAAATTGTGGATAGACGCTGGATGTAGTGGGTGTAACTATAGATATTTTCGCGGGGTTATGCTCATGAATAATAGCGGTTATCTGTAAAAGCTGTGAATTAGTGCGTGGCACTTTGACTTTTTGCACTTCAATATGTGAGAATTGATCTATTTTAAATTCAAGTCAAGATTTTAACCAATTTAAGCATTAAAATTATGTCAATTTGTTAAATATTTATAATTTTAAACTTATTTTATGGAAACTAATGTTTGAAAATGTACATATCTACATACATTCTCTATGAGTCATATAAACACTTAGGGCTGCATCTTGAGGGAAAAGATCAAAACATTAAAAATATCTCCTAAACTAACTAACTGTGGAGTCGGGGAAATATTGGTTTAAAATATCGAATTTAAGCTGCGATAAAGTCAATATACCGCAAATCTACACAGTGAAATTACTATATATATAAACACATAGATATAAAATTGCGATACGTATAAAATATATGCATAAGCTAATACATATATACCTACCACGACTTGCATTTATGCCCACGCTTGCTTCGAGAGCTGCTACTTGAGACTTTCCCTAATACTTAAATCCTCGAAATGTGTCAGCCGTTCGCTCGCGCCTCGCTCCACCGCACTACGTTTCGCTGTTCTGTGCTTTGCACCTCCCACTACCTTGTAGTTTCCGTTAGCTAACTGTTGTTGCTGTTAACATCGTATTTAGCAACACATCGGCAATGTAACGAGTAAACCGACATCGTTTATAGTTCGTGTGCAACGTAAAATTACAATATTGTTGTTGTTTTTTTGTTGTTGTCAGCTTCCGTTTACCATACAACAACATAGAAAGTGTTTTCACTTTTGTTATTGTTTAGCAACGAACGCCCACCCACCACCAAAGCCGGCAAAAGTATGCTGAAGTGAGCGTGCACATCCACACAAACATGTACATACAAATACGCACACACACTCACAGCGCAGCACATACAAATGCACCAAGTAAACACTTAATATCGCTGAAGCAGTAAACGAGTTGCCGCAATAGGCACTAAAATGTTGTTTTTGTAATTGTTTTTGCTTTCTAAGCGTACACCAGCGCGTGGGTGCAACAACGTTGCGCGCAAAATTTTGTAGTTGCAACGAGGAGGGCTCACAGCAATCGTTGCATTATTGTTGCCGCAAATTGTCGTGTTGCTGGTGCATTGCTATTGCTGCTGCTGCTGCTGGTGGTGGTTGATGGTGGTTGCCGCTCGCTTTGGCGCTGATTCGTTCGCTTTACTCGCTTGCAACACGAGTCGGCTATTCGCTTGCTGCGTCTCGTTGAAAGTACTTTCTGTATTTTGTTAGTGTTTTTGTTGCGCAAAGCAAAATTTGTTGTTATTGTTGTTGTTATTGCCGCAACTGTATAGTTACAAAATTGCTGATAACTCGTTGCTGTTTCTGTTGCCACCCACCCATTTTTTTAACATTTATTTTTATTCCCTGCTCGTTGCATATTTATTTTGTTTTCAAAGTTGCCACTTTCCACCACCTTTTCTTCTATGTTTCTATTTTTGTTTGCTTTTTATTTCACTAGCAACTTTTACAATTTCTGCATTTCACTCAATCATGCCAATACAATGTTACACCCGCATTTATTTTCTAAGTTGCACATGCAACAATGTCGCAATATGCTGTTGCAATTGTAATTTCTATTCGTTTCGCTGGCATCTTCTTCCCTTCAGTGCAATAACAACGTGTCTATGTGTATACACTCGCATATGTATGTGTGTGCGGCATGTAATTGCATGCTTGCAATGCGCCACCGTTAGTTGGGGTGGAAATTGTGTCCTCGTTTCCTTGCTTTTTATTTTTTTCTTGCTACCTAGTATTTTCTTTTGCTGTGTGGTCTACGATAAATTTCGCCTGCAGCAGAGCGGGATAAAATAATAACAAGTTATTAAAATTGAATTATAGTGTCGGTCTGCTCTTGCCCCAGCTTTCTTTTTATTTGCTTTTTGGCATGCGTCTTTGTGTGTACGTGCCACAAGTTGTTGGTTGTTAGTTGAAAGGGTGGTTATAAAGGTAACATAAAGTGTGCTGATAATTTTTTAAGCCAACAACTTTTATCGAACTTAATGAACTGAATATTCTTTTGCCATACTGTATGTGTATTTCTACGGCTTTAATTTTTTCACAATCTCAATATTGCCTTTCTGAAGTATTTTTACCGAATCAGTTTATAAATATTTGCTGTTTGCAAAATTTGCATTTGTGTTCTTTACACCTGCGTACCTCATTATATTTGGCTCGATCGGTTTGGCGATCGGTCTAATAACCCTATCTTGATACATGCATATATGACCATTTGTATAACCATATTATTAAATCTACTTTTTAAAGAACTTAAGAGTTCATTTGTTTATTTATTTTATTATCCATTTTAGCAATTCCGACTATTTGTCTTCATTAAACCAAATAATCATATACAAATTATTCTTCGTTTTTTTCAGAAAAAATTAATCGCAAAAAATCTAGCTGCTTCCGATTTCGCGATAGCAAATTTTTTTAGCTTAACTTGAATCAAAATAGTTTTGGGTATTTACAAACGAATACTTCACTTGCAGACTGCAGACATCGAGTACAAAAATAAAAATATTTCAAAATGGAGTGAATAGGCGAGTGTAGAAGATGTCGCAACTGGCAATAAGTGAAAGAAAACTGAAAGAATAGTTTATTGAAATCCATTGAAAATTAGAGATAAAACCGAAATTAAACGAAACGAAACATATTTTATGGCCGCTCTGGGGACGCGATAAGGAAAAGGAGTGTCGTGGTGGAATTTCTAAGGGTTAAAAATGGATTAATCGATTGCCGGCATAACTACGAGTCTTTTGAAAAAAAGGTTTATTGCAGAATTGTAGAAAATTAAAAAATCTACAATTATGTAAAATACTAAAATATTATAAACTTTTTCACATAACCTCAAAATGTATGTGAAAATGCAAATAACCCTGCATTTTAGGTTTTTTATTTACATCTTGTACACAATGCCACTTATTAGCCCTGATGGATATGTAACATTAACTGCGTACAACTTTTGAAATAATGTTTTTATGAAAAAAATTAATTAAATACTTTTCTGTAAAATGAGAGATTCTGTAATAAAATAATAATTTTTAGAAATTTTATATTTACTTGCTTAATGCAAAAGATCGTGATTTACCACCATTATACAGTTTCTTGTGGAGTTATTTGAAGTTATTGGTCTGTAGCAATAAACTAGACTCTTTTAAAGTTTTGAAAGTGTAGAAGATGTCATTCATGACATAAGACTTGATTTAGTAAAGAAAATACTCGAAAATTAGGCTCATCGAATTCGCTATTTGAATGGTATTATATTCAGAATTTAATTGTATCGATTGTGCTTCACTTTAAAAAGAAAATCAGTTGGATTTCCCTACTATGTATGGTAATTTTTTTTTAAAGAAATCATATCATTCTTATTGGAAACACTGCATATGTTTCAGTCAAGTTTTAAACTGAAAATAAAGAGCTTCTTTACACTGGACTCTAATTTTTAAGGGGCTATAACAGTGTAACGCATGAAAAATTAGGCGATTTTCGTGATTTTTTTTTTAAAGAAAGCACTCTTTTGAATGTTTCGAACTTCTTTGGATATAATAAAGTATATTTTCAGCCATATTTTAAGATTTTTTTTTACTAAAATATTGAAAAATACTGGAATTATTTGCTGTCTTTTAAGGTGTCAAAAGGAAATGAGTAGCTGACACAAAAGAATTCAAAACATTGATTAAACTTAAAGGTATTTCCTATATAATGACTTACAATTGGTGAAAAATATCAAAATTTAGCAAAATGGCGTAATTTTGAAAAAAAAATCGTTTTTTTAGGTAAAAAAATTTTCGATTTTGTAATGCCAACTTGTTAATATTTAACCGATCCTAGGTCATTTTATAGTAAATATATACACTCAGTTTTAATTTGAAGTCGATCGGCTACGATGTCAGCAATTTTGAAATGTCGTTTCGAGAAAAGCGCGCTTAAAGTTTCGCTTCGCTTTTTGGAACCCTGTCATCCGAAAATTATTCAAGATATGACCTTGCCGATTTCACAGAATATTTTTAGAAGTATAAGTTATCGAAAAAATAAAAAAAACAAAAAAAAATTGTCACACTGGTATAGCCCCTTAAAGCAAAATTAGAAACCTTAAAAATTTACAAAGAAACAGCTTACAAAATATCAAATAATGACGTAAGAATTAGTGATTTCAAATTTTTTAAATATGTTAAGTACAATGGTCTGGTTGCTTTATGGAAATAACTATTAACCGAATAACTTTATTTAAAATTTCAGCCTTATATTCGAAATTTGTAATTCAAGTCATTTTGCCAATATTTATTTACCTATAGAAATCTCACTCTTTGCGTAAATTAAAATGCGGACTCTTTAATTATCTCCCAGCTACAAATAGTTTCGAGAAAAACAGAAGCTTTAAGCAACTGCTATGCCTTAAAAACAGAGACATTGTATTGTGATAAATATGCTGCTATTATACTGGTATATACGTGTAAGTGTGTCTATAGCTAAACAAATATGGCAAAAGTTTACAGAAAAAATAATCTATGTACAGTGATGTGAAGTAATTTATCCATTTGCTGCATAATTTTGCGGAACAACGAAAGCACACACACGCATGCAAACAGCCGCGCCGTCGACAGGAGAGTTAGTACCAGTGCAATAAAACTACACACTCCCAACCGGAGGCGCAACAGCATATACACGGCAGAGGCAGTAATATGTTTGCTTGCCTTTGCGCTTAAAAAGTTGGCGAAAGTGAGCCGGGTGCGCGAACTTTGCCGCCATTCATTTCACCAATGCTGGCTGCTGCTATTGCATGCATGTGGGTGTGTGCCTGCGAGTGTATTTGTTTGTGGCATAAGCCGGAAAGCAGGAAGCCTATTATAAATTAATTTTTGCTTGCGACTGCCGATTACACCGACACCGATGCCGATGCGAGCAGCCGATGCTGGTGGTGGCAGTCAGACAGGCGCACAGATAGACCGACAGATAGAGTGTAACGGAAAGCCGGTAATAGCTGCCTATTATTCAGCTATCAGTATCCGCTGTGGCATGCGCAATTTTTAGCTACCTAGCTTGGAATGAAGCCGGTGTGTGTGTGCTTTTGTACATGTTAGTATGTTGCAACAACAGGAAACACACATGATTATATGAATTTTTGATTTAGTGCTCTCGCCGTTGCTTTCATATAAGTTATGCGCGCTTTTGTGTATCTGTATGTGTATGCTTAAATCTAATATACCATATGACTTCTCATGTGTATGTTTTTGTGTGATTTCTCGCCCTGCCATCGCATTTTCCGCGTAAGTTGCTGCACATTAATGCTTGCAACTACTCACATGTTATCGTACTACAACGGCGGTAATGCCTATTAGTCGTTGTTGTTGTTGCTGTTATTTTTGCTGAGTTATCACTACCGCTGTCACAATTTTTCAGCGGCAAAGCAAGCACCATCCAGCCAAAACATTTGTTCTATCTCAATTCAGCGGCAATAACGGCGCACACCTTTCAGCAACTGTGTGGTGGCAGCGCGGTGTGTTGGGTAAATACATAAACTTTTCCCAGTTAACGGTTTATTATTTTTTGTTTTTTACAGTAAACGTTGTAATTTCCATCAGTGAGCCGTGGGTGTGAGCGAAATTAAAACAAATCATATGTATGCAACAAAGTCAGGTGTTTGAATAATTATGCTTGCTTGCTTTCACACTTACGAGCACCCACACTCACACATATGTATATTTATATTTTACAATGTTGTTTGATTGTACTTGCATATGTGCACTGCAAAGTGCTTGGCACATTATTTTTAACACATGCTGTGCAATGTTGCCACTTTCAACTTATTAATAAAATATGCGAGGGGAAATATGTTTGTGAACTTTTTCATTATTTTACTTTCACGAGTATATTGCTGTGTTGGCGCTAGTCTATTTTTGAACATTTTTTTATTTCTATGTAGGATATAGTCAATTTGCGTGGAGTTTGGATACCACTTCTATACGAATATATTTGTATCGTGGAAAAACGTTATTTAATTTGGATATCAAAAGGGGCATTATTTTGTGAGATCTTCATTAATAAAAATGTATATAACTACGTGAGAACAAACCCATTAAATCATTTAATTTTTAGAGAAATGCTCAAAATCCTGCAACAAACTTCGGTTGCACTGAAGCTAAGCTATCCTGCACAAGTTCATTTCTAATACCATAAAAGGGCATAAAAAGGTTTGTTTTTTAATAATAATAAAATATGGCAGTTTGTATGGCAGCCATTTGTTGTAGTAGATCGTTTCCGAAATTTTTTTTTCGGTTCACTTATATAATAAATCATTGCCAAGTTTGGTTTAGATATTTCGACAAATAAAAAAGTTTTCCATACAAGTACTGAACTTGGATCGATGAGTGTTGTTGGCAGCTATATGCTATAGTGATTAAAAATATCTTCAAATATTGGCGTTATCTTAGATAATAGTAAAAGAACTTCATTCCAAACATAAAGTTGGTATAGCAGCATTATTATATAGTGGTCCGATATCGGCAGAACCGACAAATAAGCAGCTTCTTTGAGAGAAAAGAACACGTAGAAAACATCAGTTCGAAATCTTAAAAGCTGAGGGCTTTGTCGGTGTATATACAGACAGGCTAAATCTACTTAGCTCGTCAAGCTGAATTGATTTTGGGAGTTACTTCTTTGTTCACTCAACATAGGTACCTTTTTCTGGGTAAACGTATTTATATTCGTTTATAGATTTGAAAGAAATATTTGATATGATGATATGATTTTTTTTATACAATAAAATTAAAGTTAATTGACTTTGTATCCATTCGCATAACACCTATAATTTTTGTTAGTAATAGGGCATAACAGTCGAGATATAAACCGGCCGGTGTGGCGCATGTTTAGTTTAATGCCTTTTTTATTTAAAGTAATATATGTGGGTACATTTAAAGTATTTAAGTAGTATGGCTTAATCACCAATTAATTCTCTAGAGATATGTGGAATAAATATACATATGTACTATATGGACGATATACTAGTTTACTTAATGCCAAAAGTGGCTTAAGTATAATAGTTTTCGAAGTATACAATTTTCTACATGGTTAGCTGTCAAATTAAAAACATGCGTTTAACATTTCCAAATATTTAGCACGCTTTGATATTTAATACAGCAAAACAGGTTCGCAATTAGTGAAAATATATTTCCAAAAACCGATAAGTCACACCTCTTTCTTAGCATGTACGGAGATCAGAGAAACTTCCTTAACGATTCACACTATTATTGAATTATTGGCCTTCGTCTTGCTTCAGTATTGCTTTGCCTTCAATGGCTTTCTTTCGGCCACGTTAGTGGCATAGTGATGACCGAATCCAATGAAAATTTTTAAAGAGAAATTCTCTTTGGCACTCCATATAAATTACTGCCAAATATTAAATCATTCACTCAGTAATTCCGATTTTTTTAGGGCAATTTATACATAATTTTACAAATTAAATCTTTCAGCAACCTCTTGAGTTTTTATTTGAAGATTTGCACCGGCCAACAACTTTATTTTGTCCACACGACTTCAAGTGGCATTCTAGGACGTAGTACATCTTCAATATCGAAATTGACGGAACGAAATCTTGTCAACCAATTTTGACACTGGCGTTTGCTCAACGCATCTTCTCCGTACACATTACATAATTTTCGCTTTGAGGTAAATTTTTACACCTTTGATAGCAAAACAGTTAGAAATGCCGGAAATTCAGTTTCTTATGCCATTTTCGATAGGGCACCAATGAAAAGCTGATCCAAAAACTTTAAGATTGTTTTACAAATAATTCCTACTATATCAGCTATTGAAATATATAACGGCAAAACGGTTAAGTGTGTACTTGGCACAATTATCAGCTGTTGTTATCAAATGAAATTACTTAGTGGGCAACACTTTATTTACTTTGAAATATTGAAGAGCAACCAATTTACAGACACTAGCCGCTTTAACTATTTCATGAAGCATATATTGAGATCAAAATTTACCAGACGTTAGTATTTCTCAGATCACCTATAATTTTTTTTTTTTTTTTTTGAAGAATATAAATAGCTAAGAGAAACTTTCTGAATTAATTTCATAAAATGATTTTTTTTTTTCGCTGATGAGTATCTACCAAATTTTCTTTTGTTTCCAAAATTCAAAATTTTCTTCAATAGAATTTAATCTTATCCCACAAAGTGGTAAAAAAAGCTATATAGATTTAAGGATTTTGTATTGAGACGCAAAATTATTGAATTGGCCAGATACTCTATAGATACATATATGTATGTCGTTAAAACGATTGAAGTGTTTTTAGTTGAGTTAATTTTTTTTTTTTTTTGTCATTACAATTTTTTATACTTAGATTAGCTTCCAAAATTAACCATTTCATTCTCAATAGCTTGAACTCCTGCCTTTTTCGAACCACAGAACGGCAAATGCATAAATTTCTTTCGCTCGTGCTGGCATTAATATTTATTTTGACGCTAACGCTGCGCAAAGCTGTTCATGCTGCGCGCACGTAGAGACTCAATTAACTTTTTAATACATACATATAGATATGAATATTTATCTTTATATTATCTGCTGCAACCTTAAGCCAGGTTGTTGCCGTTGAAATTATTTACGGCGAAGATTTGAGCATAACGGTTTCGCAAAATACGCAATTTTTTCATATATTAATATCCGCGCTAAATTATTTGATTATAATCACTTTAAAATAATTTCATAATAAAAATGCTTTTATAAAGGCAACTGATACGCAGCCGTGGTTCGCTGCAACAATGTGGCTAAGCTACTTTTAAGCGAACACACATACAGATGCTCGTTCAAACAGCGCAAATTTGTCAGCGAGGCGACAGCCGCAACGATGGCGAGTGTGATAAAGGCAACAAAAACAAAAAAATGATGGCGAAATAGCACAAAAATAACGGTTGAAACAACAGCTACAATCAGCCATCAGAATGGCAGTCATATTTATAGCTGCAACCACAGCCACATGGCGAACGTTGACAACGGTTAGCTACAAAAACAACAATGAATGGGTAAAAAACCAAATTTTCTACACCACAAAAGCAATTGCGGGGAAGCAAAAGAAATGGACAGGGAGAAAAAACAGCGAAATGCATTTTACAATTTTATGGTCACACATACAAACAGACAGGCAGGCGGCAGCAGCAGCAGCAGCACAACAAGAACAACCGCAACAGAAACATCTGCAACAACGCCATCAACAAACCGTAACCAACAACAAGTCAAGTGCCAGCAACGAGTTTCACCGACTAGCATTTCGCCGCAAATAATGCACGAGTAGAAATGACGTGCGATGGCACGGCAGAGCATAGCACAGCATGGCATGGCATGGTCGCGGTAGCATCAAAATCTACAACAAAAACTCTTATATAAATAATAATAACAAAAAACCAACAAACCAATTTTAAATTTCTGCACCAAGGTGGGGAGCGTGGAGCCCCCTCGGCAGGCACAACAACGTCACTTGAATTAAGAGTAAGTAAGGCAAATAAAAGGCAACAACACAAAAAAACAAATAACACCAAAATAAGTTGGAAAGACAAACAAGACTAAATAAAATATAAGGCAGCAAGCAAAGCGCAGCGTTTGGCCACATTCATTTCCCGTTATAATGCCAGAGGGCAGCGTACCAAATAACAGCGCGACTGCAACCAGCGAACACCAGTTGTGTGGATGGAGAAGAAGAAGCTTGAGTTGTGGCTGGACATAGCGAGCGATGACGGATGCTGGGTTTTAATAGAGAAGATTGTTGTGGAGGAAGATGGAGGATAAAGAGGGTGTATAGAAAGAGGGTGAATTTTGATAGTACACGGAGGAGAAAGTTATATGAAGGCGTACACAGGGTTGCTTTAAGTGATTAATTTTGTTATTGAATGTATATGTACATATTTTTTAGTGAATGAAAATTCTAAATAAATATATGCAATTTAATTTTTTCTACTAACACCACATTATTGTAAAAAATTTGTTGATAAACACAAATTTCTAATTATAAATATATTTTAAAGTTGTTTTCTACTAATCAGAAATTTTTCTAAAAAAATACTTTTTTGTAATATTTACATATGTATATTTGAATTTCAACAGGTAATGTGGTGTACAAGTAGCGACACCAAGTTAAAGTAAAAACAAAAAATAAATGAAATCCGTTTAGTTGACTTTACGAATTTTCAAAATATGGCGATGGATTTAACCATATTGAGAATTAATTTTTGAAGTTAATTATCGACTAATGATGACACACCATTTACTGGCGCGTATAATAAAGTAAAGGTCCTGCTTTATTATTTTCAAGTTGCTGTATCTTTGCAGCAATAGTTATTATGATATTGCACCTTGATTAGAAAATATGATGCTCACGGTCGTATAAATCGTTTTCAAAAAGAGGACATTCCGAATTGGCAGAAAATTAAAATAAAATTATTGGTCAATCCGCCTAAATGTAAGCAACATTTCTTTTGTTCTATTTTTACTGTCATACATACATTTAGGTGTGGCAAGAAAAGGTGTGTTTCATACTTTCCCTTTTGTGCTTAGCAATTGTATCGATATGATGATTTATATTCAAAGAAACGGCAGGTTGCAAAATTTTTCACTTGGTTTCATGAAAATCCAAAATCTTTATATAAGTTTAAAGTTTTTTAAATGAGATCACAGCTAAATAACCACTAAAAATACGTTGAGTGCCATAGATCCGGTTCGGTTTATGCAAGTTGGACTGAAGAAAAACAGCTCTGCACTTCTCTTATTAGCAATAAATTCGAAAAACTTTCACGGATTACGTCAGCACTAGGGAGTTATCAGAGAAACTATTGTAGAATTGAAATGAATAGCTGTAAATTCCACTTTTAAATTCACGATTTAAAGATTTTGGTTGCGGACTAAGGAAAAAGTGGGGAAAAGCATATCATTCCTCAACATTATTTTCTATTAATATGACTTTCGAGTTGCCGACTTTGTTAAAAATTAGTGGTGAACTCTGGTGGATATAAGACCAGATTGTTATATGGTAGGATCAGTTGCTTTAAGTCTATAGCAATTTCACTTAAAAAACTGAAATTCATATGAGCAGAAACCTATATCAGATGCCTGGCATTTAGCAACGAAAAGCTCTTATGAAACTATTTTCACAATTATTCCTTTTCTATTTTTTCTTTACTATAAGACATAAGATCCCCGCTAATGGATCACATCCGTCTGCAATCGGTGGGTGCACTGAAATATTTAGGGCTCATTTTGGATAGGAAGCTTTTATGAAAGCCGAATGTCAAAGAGAGACCTAAAAAGGCATCGGTGCTGGGCCACCATCGGTACATGTGCAGTCGCAAAGGCCTTTTTAGTTGCAGTAGATCTAGTGATCTCTTTGCCTTCTGCTACTTCTTGCCTGCGAGAAAGCAAACTTATATATACATACATTACATACTATATATAAGAAGACGAGAAAAGACCATTTTGCTGAAATAATGATTCCAAGAAACAAATTATTATTTTAGCGGTCGAAAAATTAATTCAATACTCTTCATATGTACATTATCATATCATATATACATATATGGTACTCAATGTATTCAGTTTAAAAAAAATTATGTAAATAATGGTAGACACACAAATGCGCACACATTTCATGCCACCGAACTTCCGAATTATCAACTAAAAGAAGCAATAAAATATAATTTGCTATCTGTGCTATCGCTCGTCTCCTCTGCTGATACCACTGCTGCTGTTGTATATTTTGCCTTAGTTGTATTGTTAATTTTCTTATATGCAGTTTGTGTATAGTTGCCACTCTTTTGTCGCGTTTGCTGGTCTCATGGCCGCATTCGTTTTGGCTAGCAATGCAAATGCGTTGGCGGCGGGTATTCCGCTTGGCAAGTGTCAAGCCATGTTGGCTCGCTGAGGTCGTTGCAATGACAATACTTGGGAGACAAGGAGCAGTGGCACAAGAAGTCGACGTCACACTTCCTTGTGTCTTGCTCTTTCCACTCTTCCTTGTTGGCCTCGAAAAATGACGGAACATTGTGTATTTTGCTTTTCTTTTTTTTCTTTTAACAGTTGCTGCTTTTCCAGTTGAAATTTGCAAATTTTTCCTCTTTTTGGTACAAATGTACATACCTTTTGATATATTTAGTGATTTTTTTGCTTTATGGTGAGTGTAGTTTGCTGCCCAGACACTAGCTGACTGACTGCTTGTTGTTGCTTTGTATTGGCAGAAAGTTCTTGAAATTTCGTCCATTGCTCTTTCGTGCTCTGCTGCAGTTCTTTTTCACTTATTGCTGTTTTGGTTGTGTTTTGTCTATTTATGGCTATTTGCATGTATATACATATATATATGTACAATATATGTATTATATATGTATATACATTTTATTGTGTTTGTGTTTCATTTGTTGTTAAGGTCAACATCAAACGGAGCAGCGCAGCATATTCCATACAAATGATTTCCTCCTTCCTGTTTGCCGACTTCCCTTGACCCAGCTCATTCTGAGAACATAGCCGAGTTGTTATTGTTAAAATCTGGTAATTTTTAGTTTTTGTTGTTATTATAATAGTTGCTGCTGCTGAAGCTCAATGACAACGCTGTATGCAGTTGGGGTCAGCAAGCAATTTTGGCTATTTCACAGCTGCTCCCACGCGAAGAATTTATATGCATTTGAATAAATAAGTATATGCATATAGAAGATAACAAATATATGTGTAGAAACAAAATGTATTTGGGAGCATGTAATAATGTATGCTTTTATTTTCAGCTGCCAGTATACTTGTGCCCCCCTGTGATGGTGTTTAGGAGAACTAACATCTTGCCCTTTGGCCATCGAGTGTATTGCACTTTTATTAATATTTATGTATCTGCCCTTGTTCATATGTATATAATCTCTTACATATGTGTGCGCTTATCCAGAAATTTAATGCAGCCTCTCCCTGCTTAACCATTATACCCTCCTACAGCACTCTAATTGACCCTTTCAATGCAACTCCATTTGCTCCACGCTGTCCTTTTCGCCTGCGGCCACTTCTGTTTAAAAATTATATTGTATATTTGCCTTGTATCTTCCAGAGATGAGCACTTGCGTCGCCGCCAAGGCTAAACCATTATGCAACTATCTATGTATGTATGATAAAGCGGCGTCTCAACAACAAAAACAAGCATAAATAGCACAACTGAAAGCTTTCCTGCTGACACTATAATGTCACTACTATCGCCATATATAACTGTATAGTACATGCTGTCGCCACTGGGGTCACACAGCGGGATCAGCACAATCCCTTGGTTACTCTTACTTGTGCAACTCTGCCTTCGCTTTACTTTGAATTTCATTTTGAAAGTTTTGTGGTGAATTTTATAAAGCATAGAGTGAAGTGATATTTTTTCATGTGGTTTTACTGGTTTCAACTTATAGTTAGTTAAAGTTTAATTTAATTTTACAGCAGCGTGCAGTTTTTGCTGTATCTATTTTTAGACTGAAGTAATAGTAGTAGTAGCAGATAGTTGGTAGTATAGTGGGCCCAGTGTATTTATGAACTGAAGAAATCTTACTCTGATTGGAATTGGCATATTTTTTAATGGTTTCTTAAGTAAAATGATACCACAGAAAAGTGCTCTTTGAAAAACTAGCAATGATAAAATTGAGGCTGCAACACATTTTAAGGCATCCATATTGAGACCGCTAGCTTATTATTTGGATTTCTGAAATTTATTTCTCAGAAATTTAGTTAACATATTACCTTCGACCTTTTTCAAAGTCTATTTGTCATAATGAATTCGTTGACAATTTTTTTACAGAAAAAGTTCACTTTGAACATTTTTTAATTTTAAATTTTGAATTGAACAATCTGAGTTATGAAGACTTTTAAAGCTATATTCTGAAAAATGTGAATCTTGCTAAGAAATAGGATTGTTTTTAAGTATTTATTTTATGTATTTCGGTTTTTGATAAAGCCAAGACGGAAGGATAGTAAGATGTGAATCCACATATGTGTCAGCTCATTACTACGGTCATTTCACTCTCTTGAAAGAGAATAGTTACATAAGCGATCTTAAAGTTTGGAGAAACGTATAAGATCTCCTCTAACGATAATATATATTTTTTAATAAATGCAATTTGAAACAAAAAAATAATGCTTTGTCGAATTATCAATGTCTATCGCCTTGTCAACTAGCTATAGCAGAAAGGGATGTTAGCGAATACAAAATTAACTTCCTACAAACCATCTTACTTTGTAGGTAGGTATAAATTTATGTTATACTACGATTTCTAAACGGCTTAGTAAGCTTTAGTGGCACAGTCTGACATAATTCGGCAGTCGAATGTGAGAGTGAAAATCATGGCTTTGGGCTATTGATGGTCACATCTTAGCAGAAAAATCTAAAAATTTTGCATGTTTCTGACTGGCGAAAGGATTTCACAAAACACATTAGCCACTCGGATTGACTTAAAAATTATATAATCTTCCGATGTAAGATATAGGCTGTCATTTACACCATAATTATGATTAGACGGCCGGCCAATACCAAGTGTAAGGTCTGACCGAAAGTTATTTTATACCATATATAAAGGGGATATCACATGAAATATAAAATCAGGTAAAAGTTATAATATGTCTAGTAAAAAAAGACATTATTTTTTCAGTTGATATCTCGTGTTGTATAAGTGCGTTTAGATTAAGCAATACGGAGTTAGGAAGATTAGATTAAAAAAAAAAAAACTAAGTAATTTTTGGGCTGGCTTGACTGAGCATTTTTGGAACACACGTCAAGCAAAAAGAAAGTACGGCATATATCACAATTTTTCGCCGATAAAGGCGAAATCAGAAGTTAAATTAAGATCTTGACACTGCACCTGTCAATGTGTGATAGTTGCATCACGCTCTGGTAGAAGAATTGTCGAAAATATCAATAAAATAATAGAAACCATGCAATTGATTAAAATAAGGCTGAATATGAAAATAAGTTCGATGAATGTGCGCCTCACAAGTGAATGCAAAAAGACCTCATGAACCGAAATTCGATCTGCGTAACAAACTAACTACCTAGGGACATTGCTGAAGCAGATGTTTGCTGATGACGCAAAGTGGGTCATTTAAGGCAACTTCAAGTTAAAACGGTTGTCATTGAATTGGGTGAACCGATAGCTACGGTGGAATTCACTAACAAAACGGTTTTGCTTAGTATTTGTTGTTATTTACAAGAAGTCATCAACCACGAGCAGTTTCTTTATGACCGAACTCTTACTTCAGAGCTGTACTGTGAACATCCATTTTATAGTTTGGACCGGGCATTACGTTAATATTATCTACTTCCGCCTTTCGGAAATGATTTTGCTTATGAAAATATACTATTCTAGTTTTTTGTCGGTTAAGACAAAGTTTTTTATGAGAGTGTTATATTTAATACAGCCTCAAAATTCTAATAAGTGATCAAACAAAATGGTGCATATTTTACCTAAATCGGATAATTCTAACTATGTGAAATAAAGCTTTCAATTTAGCGCAAAAGTAGTGGATTTATTTTTGCTGGACCTTAGATATATTCCCTAAAGTTAAATCGAGCTACACGTATGAAATAATTCGCTGAACGCCTATACATATAAATTTAGTATTCCTTCGTGTAAAGGAACTATATATTTTCCGGCTGCAGATAACGGTGCTTCCACTTTTTTTCGAGCAGACAATTAAGTCTTTTGCAATTTCCATGAATCTACGTTCTAATTATACACCAAAGCCAACTAATCTCGACGGCCACAATCCTATATTGTCATTGTCACATATTCGTCTACACAAACACTGCCAACACAGACACACTTATATGTATATATCTACATACATACTTATACGTACGTGGAAAATACACATAGTGCTCATGTGCTCATTACTTCAACTACAATGGCTTACTATCATACATATATGGGTGGAATATACATACATACACACAAGTACCATAATATATAATATGCAGCCATATATGCCCCTTGTATTTAGCAGTGTGGTTATGTGTGTGTTGGTTATAAGCTGCTGCCAGCAGCGTGCTGCTAAGCTGCCATTTTGCCACACATTCAGCGTGTTGCAGCTACTGTTGGTTAATGAAAAAATTGCTTCCGTTGTCGCTGCGCCCTTGCCATTAACTGTTATTTTCGACATCATTGTCGTTGTCATTGTTCGCTATTCAAACTATGGCTATCCACCGCTACTCCTACAAACCTATAATATATATGTATGTATGTTTATAGGAATGGTATGCTGCGCAACCTGACTGCTTGCAACGTCACGTCATCAATGTGCTCTTGTCACTCATGCCAGCCGAATAGCGTCAGTGATGCAAGGTACATACATTTATGAGCATGACTGTGTGGGTGTGCGCAAGGACATACGCGCAAATGACTCTGGTTGTAAGCACAAACTAATGCTTAAGCTTTCATATAGATATTTTTTTATGTGAGTTGTTAGAGCCCAGCTGTGACTCAATGCATATTTGTATAGAAGAGGGCTCAATTCTTTCGGTTTAAGTTCATTTTCGTTTTATTTTTTATATTTTTATATTTTACCTTGTTTTATTACTTTGTCTTCTTTAGGATTTATCCTTTTCATTTCATTTTGAAACCGGAGCATCAATTTTGAAGAGGGGTTTTCTAATTTTTCTTTAGTTAAATACCGGAACTTAGTCAATCTCATGATTGGTACATACGTTAGGTTAGGCTAACCACAGAGACGGAGAGCTTGCTAAAAACATTTTCATAAGCCCTCACTAGTGTCAAAAGCTGCTTAGTATTAATCTAGCCTCCTATATTGTCTAGAAAGCATGCTGATCGGATCTCAAGTATCCAATACCGCTTGATTTCGATTCCACTATGTTAGTGTGAATTGCTAATGGAAGGAGAACTAAGTTCCAGGTTTAAAGAAATATATGTATATTATTTATTAGGAATCTTTAATAATTTTCGATTACAAAAAATCTTCCAAACTCTTTCTCATATTCCCGATTTTGCATTATGACCCAGGTTCCTCTAACCTTTGGAATTCAAAATAGCGAACTTAGTTGAGACATTCGACTTATCTTCGAATAGTGTTGAAAAAGTGCAACTATTATATTAAAATCAGAGCCTCAAATCACATGCCCCGAATAATTTTTCTAAAAGTATGGGAAATTAGAGCTAATTTTGCTTATAAATGCTAAGTTTATAATCTTATTTATCGCCCCAATTTACTCACCCCTTACCACAAATGCTTCATTTTCTGTTACACCATTTAAGAGGGAGCACGTTAGTTGACGTAAGTGACATTTCACGTACACGCTGGACACCATCAACTACCAGCTGACTTGAGTTCCAGATTAAGTGCATACACAAAGTCGATCAAAAGGTGTCCATGGGTTGAGTGTGTACTATAAAACATACTATATGCAGAACAAGCATTGGCAGGAACATGTGACAGTGAAAATGATTGGGGACATTTGTACACATATAAAAATTGCGTGAATTGTATTTTGGTAAATTCTGATCATTTCTGTGAGAAAGTGGGTAAAACAGAAGAGTATATGCTTCAGTTTTGGTGCTCTCAGTTTGCTCTAAGGAATTGTGAACATTTTGGATTCAGATATTTAAAGGTTTGGGAGTCTCAGATTTAAAAAGTCGTCCTCCTAACTTCTATAGTATTTCTCCATATTGACGCACATATAAAATATGAAATCTGCGGGAAGTGCAAAATTTTTTTATGTTAAAAAAGAGTGTTAGAAAAGTTTACTCTTTTGTTTGCCAAATTTGACACGTAGTCAAGAAAAAAGTTCCATGACTTTCAGTAAGGAGTCAACCATAGCCACTGTAGTTCCCAAAATCGATATATGTGGTGTTTGAAAAGTTATAGTTCAATTTCGACAAGTTTTAGTCGTGAGATAGCATATCTTATTAGAATAGAATTTTATTCCAATATCTTTACTGCCTTTTGAATTATATATTTCATAGTAAAATAATCACATCGAAGATAAAATTGTTTCATGTTGAGACTTGGCGTGATTGTGGTTCGATTGTCGCCATTTTCAAATTGTAACATAAGACAATGCCGTGGCTAGCGATTTTGCCATTATTTTTGATCAAAAGGTAAAAACTTAATAAAAATGAATCATCAAAACTTAAAAGAGCAGCCTTTGCCAGCCTCACCAAAGTTTTCTTCGAAAAGTTCAAAACATTTGCTACAACTTTAAAACTCCTAACTTTCGGTTGAGCAACAACTATTTTTCTTGCAAAAGTCCTTTTATTTTTAATTTTGTATTCAAAACTGATTTTTCACAAGAAATATAACCATATTTCTAGCGCTTTAAAGTCCTAACCCCTTCAAGAGCGCAAAATATGACTGCAAAGTGTGGCGCATTTAAAAGCTAAGCATGAGGCAGACACATAAATTAAATGGGAAGAAATGAAAAAGTTCAACTAACCGCACAATAAAAAATGAACAATGACAGGTTAATAGCAAATAAATGAAATCCCATAAGCAAATGTACACACAAACGTCAATGAAGTGGAAGCGGCAGTCACGGACCACGACACATTGGCCAGCAAGAAGAACAGCGACTAAAAAGGAGCAAACAGCAATGACATCGATGGCCGAGAGGACACCACGATAATGGATACAAGGCAGCGAGTGGCGCTGGCAATAATGACAGCGCGTGAGAATGTACGCGCATAAATAAAAAATAACAACAACAACACACCAATAATAACAACAGTGAAAAAACGGCATGTATATAAATTATGCTGCAAAGAAGCGACGAAACAAAATGATAAACAACACAAAGGACATGCAACGCAACACATACATACATATACATATGATACAAACATAAATGCAACAACATAAAAGTGTGTTAAGAGAAAAGAATTGGCTGCTTTTAGCCGCCTCAATTGATATATAGCTTCAATTTGAGAAAAACTCAACGAGGAGAAAAAAGCGAAACGCCAAGCAAGTGGGCAGCGGCGCATTTATGCAGCAAGTGGTGAGTAAATATAGCAACAAACGAAAAAACGATTGCAACAGCGCGCAATGCAAGATAACGCATTCGCTGCACAAGAAGAGGCAGAAACAGAAGTGTTGGCATGCGGTGTGTGGGGGACGCAAAGAGTATCAGTGGCACGGAAAGAATCCAGCAAACGCTGTGTGGGTGTAGAAGACGTATTGGCAAAGAGGACACGTTGGCGTGGCTAACGGACACGCTATTACAGATAAGCGCGCACATGAGCACACATGCACAAAACACACACAAACACACAGATACGCAAGCAGACACATACATATATGCGCAAAGTTAATTGAAAGTGGGCGAACTGAGTGAAGCAACGCGGATATTGCAGCAAAGTAAGTGGAACCGCGCAAATGTGTATGTATGTGCACGTGTATGTACAGCGGTCACCAGTGTTGTGGGCCGATAAGAGAATGTGTGCTCAGTGAAATGAGGCAGTGTTGTCGTGTAAGGACGACCAACATGCTGGGAGTAACTGGCAACCGGGCTGTTCCGTGACACTGCCTCCGCAGCAGACAAACTTAATGGCGACAATAATGATAATGACACGGCGCACAACAGGCGTTTCAGCAATAACAACAACAACAACAGCAACAAGCACAGCAATGCGACCAAGAAAGACCAAGAAGAGGAAGCGCGCTGATCAAACGATTGAATGGGGCAAATGAGCGTACGACCCAGCAAATGATGGTGCAAAAACAAAGCAAGAAGCGCCACGCTAGCGGCGAAGCGATGCAATGAAGAGGCAAAATGCGTGGAACATCATTTGAGGCGTCTGTAGGAGCACCCAACAAGAGGATAACGTAAATTTAATGAGCAGTGCAGAAATATAGGCTTAGAGCATAGGGGTTACTGATGCAGAAAATGAAATTGTAAGCTGGGAGCTGCGTGATTAAATGCAGGTTTAATGCAATAATTTTGAAAGTTTGCACATTTTTCTTGCTAATATCATAGGCCTCTAATTATTTTTGAAGCACGAAAGGGCAGACATTTTTGCAGCAAATAAAGTCTGGTGGAAATAAATGCTGACTCCAAGAAGTGAGATATATTCTAAAAACTAATTAACAATTTTATGTTAAACAAGGAACTACTTGTAAATGAAGAAGCATACAAGACGCAGTCCTTATATAGCTACCTCTTAAGAAAATTGTGAAAATGATTTCCTGGAGGTTATAATGGTAATCTTTGGTAGTTAGACCTTTTATTGAAAAATGGTAAGATACTTTATTGTTTTATATATATTTATTTCAATCTTGCTTAGGTTGTGTTTAAAAAGAGTTCCTCTGCTAACTCCCATACAAACTAAGTAATCAAAATCAGGTTTTTGTATGAGAAACTTTTTTAGTGGACAAGATATGTTCACAAAAATTGGTACAGATGTATTATTTAAACTAACGGTAGAATAGCCGGAGAAATGTTTCAGATCGGAAGAATATAGCATATAGGTGTCATACAAGCTTAAGAATCAAAATAAACTTTTTCTATGAAATATTATTTATGTGAGTGGTATTCCAGCTGCGATGTAATAAATGATAACGTTTTTTCATTGTTTTAATATAAATTTAATATCTTTATCAGGTCTATTAAATATTATAAATATTACGTATACGCCCTGTGCTGCAAAGTAAACCTTGCAGTGTATGTCAATTGAGTTTACTTGTATGCTTACTTGTGCATATGTCAACTGAGGTTGCTTTGTACAAACATAATAAATAAGTTCCTGTATTCTTTCTTTTGTAATCTAATTTTGCAATGTAAAGTCGTTATTTTCAATTGCACGTTAAATTAAATATTACGTATACGCCCAGTAATACAAAAAAACTTCGTATATATGTACAAATACTGACAGAGCGTTTGTTGGATATTATGTATGTGTAAGAAAGCATATCGTTTTTCATACGTAATATCATTTTTCATTGATGTAGAAATTAATATCATTTATGCTGTTGTTAATAACAAGTTACGTATACGCCTCGTTTGTCAAATTGGAAAAAGTAACAATTGCTTGCAAGTGTGTAAAAAATACATTACATATTTTTTTTAGCGCTTTAATTTACTAACAAGGGAGTATTTAAAGCGTAAATGGCGAATTGCTGTTTATTTTACATCGAATATGTTGTGTTACGTATACGCCTAGCATTACCATTTAGTAAAAATAGTTATTAAATTTACAAATATATGCTCTGACAAACAGCAAGATGATTCAGAAAACAATTTTCTGTATTAATGAATAAGATACTGAGTAATTATTTCACTATATCTTGTTCCGCATATAAAAGGTTTTACATTAAATCTATCTTAATGTCTTTTTCAACCCGCTGATATACATATATTTGCTTGTATACAGTTATATACATATGTATATACAATCATATATATGTCTTTAACGCTTCGCACAAGCCACAAATATTTTTTAGTAACACCAATATTTATGCGTTTGGCTGAAGTATACACTTTATCACATATGTAGAAGCGTAAAAAAAATAATTATGCAAAAAATAAACAAAAAAAAAATTGCATTAATTAATGAAAGCGATAACAAAAATGCACATGCGTTTGCTCAAATGCAAAAATGCGTTGAAAAGAGTTAGGCGTGAGCAGAGACATGTTTAAGTCTAAAAAAGTATTTAAGCAAAAAAATTAACGCTAACAGGCTGTTGAAAAATGTGCGCCGTTTGTATTAATTAAACATTATTTTATTTTTTGTGGCGCTTTAAACCGCACAACCGCAACAGCAGGTATTTTGTATGAAACAAAAGCCAAAATATGTTTATCGAACACACTTTTACATAAATAATTTAATTTTTGAAATATTGTGGAGAATTAAACTTTAACCATGGACTTTACTGCATTCATGGAGAAACATATGTAATATTTCTGAAATATTTTTTTAACTATTTTAAAAGCTCAATATTTAATGCCGGGTTTTTGAGTGAACTGAACAAAGAACATGTTCCACCAATAATTATTTGTACGTGATTTTGTAGAATTTGTTTTTTCAAATAGAATTTTCAATTAATATTTCAGCGGCAGATTTAAGCTGGCATTAGTTATTTGAAACTCTGAAAACAAAAATTTGAACTCAAATGCATTTAATATTAACTCTATTATTGATTTTTGTTTTGGTCAAAAATTTAGTTTAATAACCACCGCTGAAGCAGCTTATGGACTTAGTTTATACATGTATATGTATGTACTCGTAAGCACATGCTATGCTTCAGCCAGTTGCTGACGTAATTAGTGTTTAAATACACATACGTGTGTGCGTAGGTGCTTTTGTGCTGAAATGCTAGTGTATGTGTATGGCATATCAAAAATTAATTTCTAACCAATAATAATGTAACATTTGAATTTTAAATAAGGCGATTAATATTTAATCAATTATTATCGAATACAGTTCACTTAACATATTAAATATCTATACATATAAACTGCTGTGTAGCATACCCACAGGCGCATGTATGAAAATGATGTTTATGTGTGGAAATGCATGTAAAGTCATGTGCATTTGTATACGTATATATGGTATATAAATACATTTATTTTACATTTTTTTCTACGAAAACTGCCAAACAATTTGCTGTCCAAATATTATGTAATACTTTTATACGCTTAAATTATATATGTAATTTAAAAACATATACATATGTGTATATGCATATATATATATATACATATTTCAACAATTCCATTCTGAAATTTTCGCCATTTTTCTCCACTACATTTCTGGTGGAAACCTAGACTTTATACGTGCTCATGCCATTCTCTGTTTTACATTCTCTCTCCAGATTCACTGTTAGTTTACCGCTTACTCAGTCATGAAATTGCAAAAAATCACAGTTACCCACACTTGCACACATACATAAGTGAGCATATACTAACACTGCAAATTCATTCCTAAACGTTGCCATTTAAATGCTGCAAAATAAATACACAACAATAACTTCACACACATACATATATATGTGCATATGTAGAAATGTATGTGTTTGTATGAATTTATCGTATTCACAAAAATCATTGAAGTAGAAAATGTCATTGTCCTGAGCATCATAAATTTTATACTTCACTGCAAATGCATGTGTTAGCAGAATATGTGAAAATAAAATAATATGATGATCGTAAAATGTTGGAATATATGCTCGTGTTTAGTTATACTCAAAAATTAAATAAAAATATAATTTGTTGTTTTTGTAAGTTTTGCTGACTTTTCGTATGCAAGGTGTAATCAAATACGAAATAGTTGGAATTATAGTGAAAATTGTGATAATAAAAATTTTAAAATAGTAAAATATATTTGGCATAATACATATGTCTCTTAAAGTTAGGCTATTATACCTTAGTTTCCTGCTTTCTACAAAAGCTAGATAAATTTAGGTATTTCGACTTTCAGTTATTGTAAGACATGCAGCGAGAGCTGCTTAGCCTTGATATCTTTGCACAATACTCTGATCTTTCCACGAGCTGCACAAAATTTTTTAAAGATTTAATAACATGCCAAATGTCTAATTTTATAAATTTAAGAATTAAAAACCTAAATATTGCCTGACTATTTTAGCTACTAGATGCTAATTTTCTAAAAATTTGTATGACTATCATATCAACTGCTTGGATTGTTAGTCTCAAGGGGTTTATCTACCTAAAGACGCACATTTACAAAAATTCGTGTATTAAATAATCGGCTCTGTATTTTGAAAAATACTGGATTCTCTTAATCCTGCAGCCGTTCTTCGCGCGATGAAATATGTTTTCTGTTTAAAATTTACTCGAATACGAAAACCAAGAAAAAGTATTTTATTGGAATAGATGAGTACGTGCCACATAATATAGCCACTTTCCTACAAAAGTCGTTTTTTGGAAAGAGCTTGCATTTCAAAGTGGCTTACAATTCGAAATTTTCCTCAAAAAATCTTTTCTCTTCAACTATTACCTGACAATTATGTATGTATATTTGAGAAATATCGTGTGAAAATTTCGGTACAACGTTTTCGGAGAAATTTCGCTCACCGACTCTGAAAACAGCATTTTCAAAAAATATTGATCGTGGGAGTAAATTACACTGAACTACAATTTTTTTTAAATACGGCCATGTCTACGAAATTGCTTTCGTATCAACTTTTGGAATTTTTTTCAAATATTTGCATATCGAAATATTAGCAAACAAAAACGATTGTTTGAAATTCAAAAGTGGATATAACCATAGTAGTGGGTAGTGGAGTTAACAAAACAAACAGCCTCTGAAAATACCTCTTTACATAATTGAAAATAATGGTACGCAAAATCCCGGGCTGGGAAATAATAGAGCATTTCTTGTGCACTTGTCTCGCTTTGGCGAGCCTACGCTGGAAGAAAATGGGTTCCTCTCGCTATGATACGCTTGAGGAGGTATCGATAGCGAGGTACTGAGGTTGCAGAGTCTTTTAAAATTCACCTCAAGCGCAGATATCGTAAAGGATGATTACTCCTTTTGGACCTAGCAACTAATTTCCATCTGAAAGGCAAAGTACCAACTGATCTATGCGTGGCTTATTGGCTTACCAGATTAACCTAACTGAGTTATCTTAAATTACATTACAAATTATTTCATTATAGAAAGCCAGAAGCACATACTTTTTTTTTACTGGTTAAAAAGCAGTAAGAGCTTTGTTAATTCTTTTTAAGGCTCATTAATTCAAATTGTAAACAGATAATTAATTGTCAAGTAAAGAGGAATTAGTTAACTTAATACTAATTTAGTAAATTGAAACACAATAAAGCGAAAAATGATTAATATGCCAGTTGTCGACAACAGGTTTGACTATGCGATTTATAACTGGACAGGTATTCCACCAAATTAAGAAAGAAAAGCATACGTCAAAGCCATCTAAATTTCCGACGCCTCCATCTGCATTAATGAAACTATGTTTCTGACTGCTGATCTATTCTAAGTCTAAAAAACAGGACTTAGTTCAAAACAAAATCGAATACGCTTATTAAATGCCTTTCATAGAATAGTGCAGTATTTATAAGAACAAAAATTATATATTATATGTAAGATTTAGAGCCTTGAAATAGATGCCATCTATAACATAAGCTTTTTTCACTTACAATATGACTCATAAATATACGGTAGAAGAATAATTACTATTTCGCGACTCCATCGAGCAAAATACTTATATAAGGTTATATTAAGTTTTTTTAAACCAATTTTCTAAAATTAGTCGCATCTAAAAAATTCCAGTATATTTGCTAAAATGGTAGGTACTTCCCTGCGTATGACAAAAAAAATATCATAGAAAACGATATCTCCATATCTAACCGTATTTTTAGTTCAAATAATATCAGTATTTCCTCACAATTTGTCCAATCGATTTGTATAAACAGCTTACAACTCATATGCCAGTCAATGTCCGTACATTGCAGACAGTATTTGTTGCTGTTACACCATGCAAAAGCTCTTAGTCGCTCTCCATATTAGATAAATAAAAATACAAGCTGACTAACCTAACTGTATTTTTTGTGCAAAAACTAAAAACTCCTATCCACACAGACACACCCACACACAATTCATTGAATTTGTTAATATTTGTTACAACATGCCGCATCAACAAGCTCATACTGTCGGCTTGCTAGCAGCAACTATGTACTACAGCAGACAATACTCCGCAATCGACAGCAGCTCTTACGCAACGATAGCAAAACACTTACGCATTGAAGTTTACAAATATTTACTAGCCAGCTATGGCAAAGATATTTCTTGCGAAAAACTTCAGTAAAATAACAACAAGCTTTTGTCACTTTTACATAAAGGTATATCTATATATGTGTGTGAGTGCACTTCGAGCAAGCAACATTTTGGTCAATACTCAATGCTCAATAGCTGGTTGACAGCAATTTACTGCACAAGTGTATTTTAAAACCAACAGCTGTTGGAAGATGATATTATGTAACGACATGCACATATGTATGTATGTATGTGTAGCATTTTTTGCTTAGCTCTTTATGCATTTGTAAACATGTATTTATTGGCAGATTTTGTTGTTTCATGCAGCAGCTTATTGATTTTCTTCCAAACAACAACAAATGCTGGCAGTAAGCACAAATTTTGCATATAAGTAATAAGCTTATATAAACATATGCTTGCTATGTCTATGTGAAGCTGTGTGTAAGTAAGGAAAAACACAATCATACAAATATGCAGTTGTCGTTGTGTTCGTGAGCAAACAATTTCAGTTTCAATTTCAAGTGCAATCACGTCAAGCATCGCAGAGCAAAGCGATACACATGGCATTATGCTAAATTTTTGTCAGCACTCAAGCAAAGACGCTCCCAAGAAAAAGAAGGGTGAAAAGGGGCAGCAGCAGCAACAGGGCTAGTAGCCAATAACATGTTTACCAGAAAAGCCGTGCAAAGCCAATGTGGGTTGAGCGTGTACCGAAATTAGGCTGATATGCTGACTCAAGCTCTTCAATGTTTGACAGAAGCTACCCTAAACTCTAACCAGCTAACCATAAGTAAGTGTGTAAGTAATTGTGTGCGTATTTACTTACTGCTCGTGCAGTTGCTATGCATTAAATCTCATTGAACTGCAAATTAAATTACCGTTAAGCATCAATCTGGCATGCTTGAGCTAAAGCAGCAACCAGTCGATATCTATATGGTTACTTAAATGTATATATGTATGTATATACGTATATGTATAGTATAGTATCCTTCTAACATAGGAGTGTAGCGCAGACAAATGAAATTGAAACCCACTCGCTTGCCGCAGCAGCGCTCCCACTTTTATATGCCGTTGGTCTCTTTCAATCAAATTTTTGTTCAACTTTTTCGTATCTTTTTTTTCCTCTTTCGTATTTTGCCATTTCCTGCTGCCCACATACTTGCTGCCCCGCACACAAATCTATTTGGTTAGGTTTCGATCTGTTTCGGTCTGCGCTGGACTTGCTGACTTGGCTCGGCATGGCTTGACTTGGCTTGTCTGCTCTTGACTGGCTTTCACTTGGTCTCGAATGCTTTCAGCAGCTTTTCTTTATCAATATCTACCGTTTTCCGCCACCCGCATGCGGCGCGCTACCTCAGCGTCTTCGCCTTGCTTAACGTCATAGTTTGCTGCCACTTTTGACTTTGGCTTTTCTTGTTTGTTTTGTTTACTTTTTTTCCCCGCTTTCTACACCCTTCATTTCGTTATTTGTTTTCTTATTTTCTTTGCGAATTGTTTTCGTTTGTCTTTCGTTAAGTTGGCGCAACCGTCCAAGTAGGTTGCCTGCTACTTATTCCAGCTATTGATGCCATGCCAACGCTAATGCTAGTGCCAACAAAATCAGCCAGCTGCGTCCCGGACATCCCCGAAATCAATAGCATCTGGAAATCGACAATAATTTCAAATTGATTTTCGTTTACTTTTCCACATGTCAGGCAAGCCAAACAGTCAGTCAGCCCAACCGCTGTACATGCAACACACCGGCACACACATGGAAACACAAATATATGTAGTGATGTGTGTATTTGTGTGTGATTTCACAAGTAAATATGAGCGCGAAAGGTGTTTTCGGGCACCGCTCTCGGTTAATACCGTTCGTTGCCACCGCCATTGGTGGCTGTTGGTGGGTGTGCCACGGTAAGCAATCACTGTTTGGGTGCACGGGCATTTTGGCATCAGTTGATTTAACAAACATGGCTTGTACGTGAAATTCTTACAGATTTTAATCTGCCATTCGGATAACCTCTCTTTATTTGTTTTTACGTGCCTGTGTGTAGGTAGGTGCTTATACACAGCCATCTTTTGCATTGTGAGCGCACAAAATTATTCCGTATGTGTTGGTGGCTCACTTTAAATATTTAATAAGGCTTTAAGTGCAGTTTGGTGTCAAGTACTCAGCTACGAGCATAGAGACGAAATAATGCTGTAGTAATTTGTTCCGGAAGCGTGTTTCTCAGAAAGTCATACCACAAATTGGTGGTGACACAAAGATCATTTAATTATTTTGAAGAGTTTTACAAAGTTTCATCAATTATCGCATTTCTTTTTGATGACTAATGCCATCGCGCCGATATGTAATTTCACCCAAAAATATCGATTGCAATCGTAATGCCGTCGTTCTTGCTTAATTTTGATTTTTTTTTTTTGTTTTTTTCTTGTGGACATTATTATTCACGAAGGAATTCTTGAATTCTGAAGAACACTTCCAATAGCACACATTATAATTATTCGTTTCGAATATGAGTGATGAGTACTACAGTCTACACTTCCTAACTAAATTATTTATAGAATTTCCAATATCTTCATAATAACGTACATAAATTCGCTAGTCATTTATTCCCAATAATTAGTTTAAAATTGGCTTATGCAACCCTGTTACGCCATGCTATGTAGCAATATTGACAAAATATGTGAATAATTTGAACATATGGATGATGGCGGGGGTTATCGTGTGATAGAACTTTCTTTATCAAAATTAACCGATAAGCAATAACAAAAATACAACCACTTGGCTGTGGCTTCATTTACATCTTATAAGCTAATAGTTTCTTTATCTTTTTACTAACAATGAAACATTATTTTCAGTCTTCAATCTTTAAGTGTGCACATTATATTGTCAAATAAATTGATAAACTACAAGAGAAGTACAACAATTCTCCACTTGTTAAATTGACAAAAACTACTTTCGAAATTATTTTTCTTTGGTTAATTAATTTCATTCAATCTGAAAGGCTGAAGAACGTGACGAAATAAAATATTTGCAGTATAGTGCAACATTACGCAGAGAGCATATTCACACTCGATTATGGTTTAAGAATTGATTTTTTTTCATGATTATCTATTAGTACTACATTAATTTTTCAAAATTCCTCTATTAATATTTTATTCTGCTGAATTACAAACTAAGACAAATCCTACTCCAAACTTGGTAATTACGCTATATATTAATTATAAATTTCAGCTCCTGAATTTTGGCAGCATTATTTTAATAAATATGCAATGAGAGCATGAAGATATTGTAAAATATTATAAAATATATATCTAAGAAAAGCATATGTATCTATAAAGCAAGCAGTATTTAGAAGGTTACTGCAATTATTATTCGTAATTTTTAAGGTTTGGCGCTCTCGCGTATTACAAATTTATTGAGTTTCTTTAAGATAGCTCACATTTTGGTAGAAGATGGAAGGTGGCTAAAATTTTACGAAAAGCAGGATAATGAACATATTTATTCTTTCATATTTGACGAGGAAAGTACCCCATTGAGAGCACTTGGCATCCATCATATTTCTGCGCATATATTCAGCATGTGATTTTATTCAGAAACAAATTTTTTATGAAAAATTTTTTGTCTAGCCGATTCAGCTGCTAATCAAAAGACTCAAGAAAAATGTTCTATGCAAAATAAATGTATCTTTCTCCACAAAAAAATGGAAAATTTTAAGTATTTGATTTTGATTTAATTTTAATTGTTTCTCCACCGTCTTTGAAAATATTTGGAGGCTTCTGTTTTTGATAAAACTGAATTACCGTGATCCGTTTTCAACATTTGCAACGATTCCGCATACGAAAATTTATTAGAAATAATTCTTTTTTCGATATTTTTATCTATTGCTAAAATTTCCTACACACTACTGAGGTGTACCGACTTAAGCAGATGCTGTTATCAAACTGGTAGACAGATCGCGCTCATATTTGGCATAGTAACTAAGGACAGTTCTACCAACATAGGAAAATACATTTTTTTTGTAATACCATTTACCCGGTGAATTTAATTACAGTTTCCGGGTGCTTTTTTGAACCAATATACTATATATCCAATATGATAGTTCTGTTTTGAAGCGCGTTATGTAATGTGTGAAGTATACAGTTGAGGAATTACTCTTGAAAAATTAAAGGCATTTGAATGTCGCAATTCAGAAGTAAACATAATTTTCTTGAAATCTAAAGTATGATTTTACATATTTTTAGCACTTACTAATATAATACTCTTTTTTAAGAACCTGTAAGCACTTATCAAAACGCTGTAGCAGCTGTCAGATAACAGTTAATTTTTGTACAGATTCTGTAGTAAGGCATTTTAATGCCAACTTCAGCGATTAAAATGTATTTAGAAGTAATGACTTTCTCTGCTTATTTTGTAAACATTAGTAAGTAGTTAAATGTGCCCAAGCAATGAAAAGCTGAACGCAATAAATAAATGCGCTGATTTTCTTGATGATTTTCTTTTCTCTTGCTGATTGAATCTTATGTCATAAAAGTTATTACAAAATTTATTAGTTAAACTGATATACAAGCATTTAAGATGCAAATTGAAATAAATCGACAATTAAAGGACGATATTTACGGCAATACTTATATTAAATTGAATATAAAAATTTAATTGTCAGATTTATGATCTTTAAGGGAGACTTTGTATAAGCAATTTGCAACAACATTTACCAACTCCCACCATAAAAGTCACTATTTAGTCACTAGTGTTGCCCACCCGCCCCTTGTTCCACACCACTCACCTTGCTTTGGCGAACTGCTGCTCATCACCTGCTGCGGCGACTGCTGCTGCGAGTGTATCTGATATTGCTGCTGTTGCTGTTGTTGTTGCTGCTGCTGTTGCACTGCAACGCAAGCCTGCTGCTGTGCTACACAAGCAGCTGCTGCAGCAGCGGCTGCAGCTTGTTGTTGCTGATGATGTTGAGCTACAGCAGCGGCGGCAGCTTGTTGCTGCTGTTGTTGAGCCACTACAGCGGCTTGTTGTTGCTGATGCGCTACTTGTGCGGCCTGTTGTTGCTGCTGCTGCTGCTGTTGCTGCACAACAGCCTGTTGATTGGCTGACATTTGCTGAGCCTGTTGTGCCTGTTGTTGTTGTTGTTTACTAACAGCAACCGCAGCGCTGCTCTGATGGTGCGACTGCTGCATATGCGATTGATGAATGGTCAGCAATTTGGTCTCGTAGGGTTTGGCGTGCGGCGCACCCACCGACAGGGGTTGGCTGCTGATCGTCATTTGTGCTGTGGCTGGCATCATGAGAGTCGGCATCGCCAACATGTTTACTGGATCGTCTGCGGCGGAGGTGGCGGTTATTGTGGCTATTTATTGCTTAATGTTGGGCTGCCCGAATTAGATTTTTGTTAGATTTGGTGTTAGGTTTTGTTTTTGTATTCAAATGTTGATCGTGCGGTGGCTGTGTTTATTTTTGGATTTTGATCACACGCGGTTTTTTGGGTTGAGTTTCGCGTGGAACAATCAATTGTCGCGAACTTTTGATTTCTCTCTCGTTGGTTTTCTGGGAATCAGTGATTTTTTTTTATATTTTGTCTAATTATCTTTTTATTTATATTTAGTGTTTTGTGTATACATATGCACCGTTTTGTAGCTGTTTTGCTTTTTCAGAAATTTCTAAAATGTTGAGTTATGAAACCGAACTGTTTGGATGTTTTCCGTTTGCTTTAGGAGCGTTCATGCGATCTTTAAATGTTGTTATTGTTAAAAGCGTGATTTTTCGCTAAAACTATTTTATGATTTCCACTATAAAATTCTGACATGACAATCACTTATCACAGACCAATAATTCTAATATGCCCTTTAACTTTCCTTAAAATTAAAATATTTTTGATTAACTTAATGTAAGATGTGTGACAATTACGTAACATGCAATGATAAACTTTTTGAAGTGGCTTTGGTGTGAAAGAAATAATTGAATGCTATACTGAGATTTTTTTATAGTTAATGTAATAAAGTAGTATACTTATAAATATATTTTAAATTAATTACAACAACAAAAAGACATTATTGAGCTAGTTCGAAAATTTTTCCGGCCAGTTTGTGCCAGTTCACCACTAATTGAGGTTTTAATGTATGTATGTTAGCCGTGGCTAAGTATATTTTTATACCCTGAGCAGGGTAATTAAGCTTGTAACATCAATGGAGAAGCGTCGGAGAACCACTGGACATATTAGCTGTCATGCAAACTGAGCAATCGGAAACAAGTGTTTGTATGAGAGTCTCTCCATTTGACAAGATATCTTCAAGAAATAAAACAAAAAATGTTTAAGATATCTTCAAGAAATTTTGCAGGGGTATTTTCCACGGCAATGTTGCAATCTCCAAGGAAATTGTGCTGATCATGCAACTATAGCATATGTCATACAAACTGAACGTTCACAATGAAGTTCTTGTAAAGACAATTTTGTATTTGGGAAGGGTATTAAAGATTCGGTGCAACCGAAGTTAACATTTTCTCTTGTTTTATTTTATGTAGCAATTTTTTGATAAGCTGAAAGTCCTTCGTAAATGAAGCTGGACATTATTTGTCTTACAGTTCTAGTTAAGCAGTATGAACTTAGTGTTTGTGAGCTAAGCTTTTGCTTTTATTTGCCTTTCATTAATTTACGGCTGAGAAATGTTTCAGATAAATACACTTTATTTTTCAATTGAACTTGATCATTTAAAATAAAGCAAAAAGAAACCATAGGGTGAGTTCGAAGGCATTAATATATATTAAATTTATTTTCAGAACTTATGAAATGTTCCAGAATCTATTAAATGTGATATGTGGGTTTGTAATAGTTTTTATTTTAGAAATTTTGTACTATGCAATGTGAACTAGCGGCAAGACCACTTTGAACCAACCAAGACATAATGTATTTTTGTATATAATAGGCATATGAACAGAAAGCAATACGAAGCAATGAATAAAACACAAGGATTATATATATTATAATAATAATTTTAAAGAATTTATGTAAACAGGTAAGAATTTGTTACAACAACTACATATAATTATTCTGTCATATATATTTTATATTGACTTTCTTGCTCCCCTGAATTGCCGTTTCTTTTCAACGTTACTCACACATTCTTAAAATAATACTTAAAACTTGAGAATCTTATTAATAAATTTACTTTTTGGTGCACCTTTTTATATAAGAGCCACTTCTATCCTTAAAAGATTCACGTCGTCAATTACGTCTACATCTTCTTTAAATATTTATGTTAATGAGTTTCTCTGATTCCTTCAAAATTTTGTGGCACAGCCTTAAAATAATATATGGAGAAAAGACACAAAAGCACTCACAGCTATTTGTAATTCTTCTTCTCATTATAGATACATATCAGGACCCCACAGTCAGCTTATATAGCAACTGCAGATACGGAAGTATATAAATCATTTTTTTACACTGCTCACACACACATATACATACATACACAGGTAGATAAGTGCAGATAAAAAGCTTACGAAAAGAGCTGAAAAAATTATGTAAAATAAATAAACAAATAACAACTCTCGACGTCGTCTGCTTTACTTCACTGTCTTCGTCTTAAATTTTCGCCTTGCATATTTTCATGTACGCAATTTGCGCTGTTTTGCTTTTATTATGCACTTAATTTTCACACAAAAGCAAAAAAAAGCGTATAACAGGAATTCATTTAATGACTCTTCTGCTGCCACACGAAGCTGCAAGCGGATTCAGCTACAGATTCGGTTTACGATCGTGCACATATAAGTTATGAGTATAAAGCTAAAAATATATATCACTGAAGATATTTTACATCATATATATATGTCTAGATATATCTAACAATATATGTGTATATAACACATGTATATACTTATGTAAAATTATATACCTAACGTTATATACAGGGCACTCATGCGTTTCGTCCTCTTGAATGGGCGTGTATTAGTGTACATAATTTCTCCGACTCGGGGTTTTTGCGTATGTAAATGTGTATGTGTATGTGTATAAGTATGTCAACAGACGAGAAAATCGATTTCATTTATATGCAACTCGACATAATCTAAAATCATGTAAATGCGGAAATTAAAGCTGAAACACGCACACATATGAGCGTAGCTTTTATGTTTTTCAATGCGTAAGTCATTTAATGCCATTTTGATGCAAGTAATATTTAAATTATGGTGAATACAGAAAGATGTTTCTACAAAATTTATGCACTTTTATGCGAAATGAAAACTATTGTGATAAATTTAATACGAAAAAAGATACTCAAATTAATTACACCTGTTATGCCGCGATTTTCTATGGACATTTTTTTATATGTATATAAAAAAGCAAAGAAAACGAAAACCGGATACATCAAGCAATCATAAATTTTTGTTTTAAATATTGGAATTATGAAGATAAAAACTTTCTTAATTTCATATCTTTTATGCTTGAAGTGGATATTGATATACTAGGTGTACTATTTGATTAAATATTCATTTAAGGAATTAAACCATTATTAACTTATTCATGAGTTTTGTTGAGAATTTTATGTAAACTGAATATTTGGGATTTAAATTGGCTCGTTAATATTTTAATAGACATTCATAAATGTTTTTGTAATCTAAGGACTATGAATGTTGTTACTCAAGTCGCAGATATGTACACCACTCATTTAAATATATGCAAATAAGAATTTTTGCTTTAAAATTAATTTTTTATCTAAGCTGTCTACAATCAAGTTAATCATATAAGATGTATATAATTAACTTTTTTTATATTTCTGTTATTTTAAAGAATAAGCTCTCGAACTATATACTATTGTTTGAAAAAAAAAAACAATCTAAATCACTATTTTTTATATAACCACAGGCAAAGTAGTTCTACCCATTTTGCTTCCGATTGGAGTATAAAAAATTTAAATTTTTAAATAACTATTTACTAATTTAATTTACTAATTGCTTTAATTGTAAAAGTTTTACTTGCTTTTCATGCTCCCTCCACTATAATAAAATTACTGTAAGTGTTCAGTATACATATGTCACTGTTTTAATTATGAGTTGGCTAAGAAGCTCATTCAATTATAAAGATAATAAGATATTCTCTCTCAATATCGTTAATTTGTATAAACCTTGTACATATGTATACGTAGTATATGTGCACATGAATATTTTTAATTAATAAGTAAATTTTTTTTTACAAAATTTATTAAAAGTTTGAAGCTATGAGTAAATTATCGTGGTAAAAATTTTTGCACAAAAAAATTTAATTTTTTAATATTCATAAATTTGAATTTATATTTATAATGTTAATTAATTTTCTCTACTTTATTTTTAATTTTCAGATATTATTTATCACTAATATTTATTTTTAAATAAATTTAAATCTTGTAGGAATAACGTCTTTATATGAGCTATTGTACATATACATATAAACAAAGAACATATAATAACAAAGCGAATATTTTTGCAAAAAAATAAAAATTTTAAATTTTGTTTAAAAAATACTGCCTAAAATTAAATTTATTTAAACAAAATTAATTAATTTTTTAAATTTTTTTAATTAAAACTAATTAATTTTTCAAATTTTATTTAATTAAAGTAAATGTTCAAGTTGGAACTTCAATTGCTTTAAAAAAATTTGATTTTTTTTTATTTTAATTAATAAAAATTAATTTTCAAATTAATTAAGTTAATTTTCTAAATTTAAATTAAAATTAAAAAAATCAAAATTTCTAAATTAATTAAATTATATGTTTAATTTCTATTTAATTAAAATTTTTTTCTTTTTACCAACTGATTTAATTTTTTAATACTATTTTTTCATCATTATTATTTTTTAATAAATTTAATATCACTAGCAGCACAAACGTTTTAAGTAATTATTAAAATAAATGTAAACTATTATTTTTTTGTTTACGAATGTCTTGTATCTATTTTGTTAATATTTTTTATTTTGTCTCCATTTTTTCGTCAACTTAGCTTTTTTTAGATTTCTTAAAAACTTTTGAAGAGACTTAAAAGGTTTTGTAAAAACAAGAAAATATTTTTGTATAAAAATATATATGTAAATATGTATATATGTGTAATTTATAATGCTGATTCATACAATTTTACCGTTAACATTTTTGAGAAAAGTTTAAAGAAAAAAATATGTATACGCTTAATTTAATTCTAAAAAATTTAATATATTTAATAAGTACTAAAAATAAACTCACATCAATAAATAACCATAGAAAAATTATCTTATTATTACCGTACCTAATTTTTCATAAATTATCCTAAGTATTTATTCGTTATTAGCAAATGCCTTAATTGCTATACTTCTTGATTAACTCCAATCTCTCACTTATATTTAAGCACTTCCTACTCACTCCAGACACTACACATATTCATTGTTTATATATTTAGGCAATTCAAAGTTTACATAACACTAAAAATACACAACTTCACACACATACTTGCATACATAGCTACTAACAATAGACTTTAAGAGTCTTTCACTTTCCTCCAGCCACTTCAAAGCACAAATTCTCTCAATTTTGTAAATAGTAAAATACAACAATAATTTCTGAACTAACAGTTATTGCTGCTTAAGCATAAATTATATCAGATCATTATTTTTTGAGCACGCAAACTTACACCTTTCTCGAAACAATCTTTAAAATAATGTGAAATGATTTTTTGGGTTTTTGTTTTCCTACAAATTTTTGATTTGTGGCAAAGTGTCGCGTTTCAGCAAAATTCACTATGTATATAAACGAGTACACTTTGGTAATTTTCAACAACGCTCGTGTGATTTTATTATATATTATTAAAACGCTTTGATTTTTTTTTAAGCAAATTAATTTTTTAATTTTTATTTTTATGTCAAAAAAGGGGGGACTTTTATTTCGTCGTTTGATTTCCTTTCTTTTCGCTTTTATTTGAATTTCAATTGAATTTTCTTTTTTTTTTGTTGCGCTTTGGCTCTTTTAATGCTTGCTGGGGCTAACTGTATAGATTTGGTTTTGGTGAGACTTTGCTTCAATTGCTGCTTCTTCTCAAAAATTATAATAACAACTTAACGACAATGTAACGAATATCCTTTCTTTACGAGGACACAATTCAAACTGAATGCGAAGTTCGGAAGTCGCCTTCACAAATACTCAAAATCGCGAGGACAAAGCGTTGACGCTGCCAACTGCTGGTCGGCCGCTGTCAACGTAGCTGTCGGCAGCATGCAACACATCGTTTTCGAATTTCAAATTTCGTTTTAGTAGCGGCGGCGGCACATTCGCCATCGTAGTGGCCATCATTTGTTGGCGGCATAATCCTTGTACGTGGCTTACGAGCGTGGCGTGTACGAGTCGCATGCAATGTCGTTGGCAGCGACGTCGCTAAAAGGCTCGTCATCATTTCAAGCAATGCTCATTCGCTTAGATTCACCGTTAATGGGGGGAGCGTTTGATATTGGCAGTTCAAAATGATGATACGAATACCATGCAATTTGAATGTGCATTGCTTTCGACTATAAGTTAGTCTCTTCATTTCTACTCGGCTCTCCCAATATTACGCTCTTCGAAAACGCGTGTTCAAGCAAGCGCAATTGCTTGTTCCGAATATTGAAAGTGTTCCTTCAATGTTTCGCATATTTCCGTTTGTGCCACACGATTCACAGCAGCCGAGTGCGTGTGTACATTAGCGCTTCTGAACTTCAGTTTCGTATTGGTTGCGAGTACTGGCTCTTTCGTTGTGTTGAATTGTAGCTTGGACTCGGTTTTCGATTAAGAGTATATTATTTCGAATTTGAAGCTGGTTCGTAACCTAACTAATAACGGTACATTTCCCTTTATCGGTGCTAGACTTTCTCGAATTGGGAAATCATAACTGTTATAAAGCGTTATGGCAGGATAGTTGTCGAAAATAGTTCGAATTAAGCACGTAAAAAGTATTTATAGTCGAAAATGTGCATTGTTATTTCGAAATTCGAAAAAATCAAACTTAATTTTATGGACATAAGCAAAACAGACATCGGTTGTACCATGTTAAAAATTTATATCCAAATGCTAATGAATAAATATTCAATAAAACGAACTTCAGTAGAACTGACTATATAAAATATATATAATCTGGTTACATCTGCATCATTAATTCGAATATACAAGTATGACATTGTAAATATCAATTTATATAATTATAACTAAATATGAATTTTTCGTTTAAGGCAAAGGCAATAATATCATAACATTAATATATAGGGTCTACCAATAAAAAAATGGTTATGTGTTTGTTTGTTTTTTTGCCATTTATGATTTGAAGAAAGTGTCGGCCAAATGGCCACCACAACTTTGTTTGAATATCTCTTCCGATTTACGCCACTTTTCAATGACCAAATACCGCATTTTGGCAAGAGCGAATTGAATTTGAATTTTACGTTCGAACTCCTCCGGCGCTTTTGGTGGCGCAAACCTTCCGGAGGAAATTATCTGGAGGCTTTAAGTCGCATTATGTTGCCGAACTTCAACCACACGAAGATTAGACTCACTCCAATAGCAAAAAGTTTGAAAATTTATCGAGCATTTTCCAAACTATGTAGGCCTTTTTCTAAAAGCCTTTGCTTGAAATAGACCAGAGAAGATAATTTCTGAAAACAAAAAAAATCATAGTAGAATGAAACTCATAGGAAATCCTTCAATTGTTGAGACGAAGTTATTCTCTTTTACAATGCCCCTTCGCTGTCATGAGTAGCATTGGTTTGCTTTACAGCCTGTGTGACTTCAAGTGCTGCGGTTAGGCAATGGCGTATTGCCCCTAAAGCGCAGACCCAAATCAGTCGTGTTAGCTTCGATAGACCTACCAAAGACTTAAGGTGCGGGACAATGTACTATACGTAGCAGATAAATGCTGGCGTACAGGCAAGTGTTGCTGACGACCGCAATTTATTGGATCTTAGATGTTCTTATAAAGAGCTTCTCACTCAAGAACTGAAGACACCCCGCCAACGTCGTGAATTTGTTGATTTTGCCATGGAAAAAGTTGAAGTGATAACGATTTTTTTAGAAAATAATTTTCATCATGCATTGTTGGACTGGTGGAATCATCGGTCCGTACTTCTTCTAAAATGAAGTTGGTGACACCGTGCCTGTCCATGGAAAGCGGTATAGATATATGAAAACTAACTGTTTTTGGCCGCAATTGGAAGAAGTTGACCTTGGCAATATCTGGTTCTAAAAAGACGGATCTACGCGGCCACACAGCATGTGCAATAACCGAATTATTGCCCCAAAGAAGTTGTGATTTAACAGCATTAGACTACTTCTTGTGGTGTTAGTTGGAGTCGTTGGTTTCTAGCAATAAACCGTAATCTCTTCACGCTTTCGAAGTCAACAATGACTTCATAACATACCTACGGCTCGCATTGGTGGAAAAAATACTCGATTGGGTTCATCGTTCCTGCAAAAGAAGTCACGGAGGCCACTTGAATGATATTATATTCAGAGCTTATATGTATCGATTTGACCTCGCAACAAATAAAAAACTTTTGAATTTCCTTAACAATTAGTATTTTTGTTTTTAAAGAAATCATGTCACTCTTATTGGGAAACCCTGTAGTATGCGATATGGAAAGTCGACACTTTCCAATGATGGGCAAAGGTATTTTTCCCAAATATTTGTAAAATATAATTTAAAAAATTCGAAAGTATTTATGTAAATTCTTTTAACTTTCAAATTATCTACAATGAGTGATTTTAGCTCTTCCTTATTTTTAAATGCAGTCATCTACCATACATTTAGTGACCGACATTATTAAAATTTAAAATGTGGTAACCGACAAACACATTTGCTTTCAATAACTTTGTGATCAATTAAATAACCCATTAAATCGACCACAAAGCCAATAATCCACTTGAACGCCTTATGTAACACTTTTGTTTTCATCGCACTTAACTGCCATCTAATTTGCCACTTAAGCAAGTCAATTGTCTGTTAGACTTTTCTCAAAGTGTGTGCAAGAGATGCGGTTGCAAGTCTTCAGTTAAGTGAAGAGCAACTGCAACGCCGGGAAAACAAAAGAAATCCGATTCGCAAGTCTCAATGAAACCACAAACAATGGCGAGTGTAATGAAATGCGATAAAAGACGAGGCGAGCATTGAAAACTGATCGTCAAAAGCGCGCAGTAAGGGACCTCAATGTAATTAAGACGAAAGGTGCAGGACAAAGTACTATAAGTAGCAGGTAAAGTATCCATAAGATAGATGTGAGCGTTTATTACACATTTTATATATGCTCTTAAGGAAATAAGTTTGAGATGATATAGAAAAATAAAAATTTATTTTAAATTGACTTATGAACTATTTAGGAGAAAGCGCTTATGACTGATACATATGCATATTAACATATTTAATATAAACAGGTAGTATAAAAATAACAACAAATTCACTGGCTCAATATTGGAAAAAACGTTCTCTCCTATTCACTTTGGCTAATAAAAATAAATATGTTGTTAAAACAAGCATTCTTATGCATATTTATAAGTATTGGAATATGTACAGAAGTAAGAAATGAGTCCGTGAAAGAGCGGTTGTACGCAAAGTTGCGCCTGCAAACAGCTTGTTGCATTATAAGGAATGAAAAAATGCATTGCCACATCTTACTTCTGACTCCACTTTTTTCTTGATATGTCTTTATTTGCCTGCCCTGCATATTCCACCGGCGCAAACCTTAACTGTTTGTGTACATCGCTCTGCATGGGACAAGTGGCAAGTGTATGTGGCCGCAATATTGCACGCATGTCTTGTGAATGCAAGCACAATAATGCCATTCAGCTGGGGCAGCACGCAAGTGGAATGCAAACGACGCAGACACAACCACCAGCAGATTTTTACAGGGGGATGTGTGTGTATGTGTACTTTCTATGTACCAATATGTATTCTTTTTACATTATCATAAGACTTCTTAATTGTTGCATAAATCAAAAGTGTGTGGCTTGCTTCATAAAAAATGCATTGTGAAAGTGGAATAGTTATTAAAGGGAATATCAATTTATGTAGATACATATATGGGAAGCGTTTTCTAAGTCCGGTCTAAAATATAGGTGTCGCTACTAGAATGAAACCATACTAATTTTTAGTTAGCGCTAACCTTCAAAAGTGGCGTTTATAAATTTAACAGCTGTCGGATCATCATTTTGTGAATGATATCATTTTAAGGCAAGCAACTTATGATAAAAAAAAATTTATAAAACCTTTTCATAGGGACAAAATACAGTTGAAGCAAGAACTTGGCTTGAAGATGAGTTTCCGGACACTGCCCCAGGAAAATCAACCATCAAGGATTGGTGTGATAAATTTAGACGTGGTGAAATGAGCATCGAAGTGACTGCAGTGGACGCCCAAAAGAGCTTGTTACCGACGAACACATTATAGAAGTCCACAAAATATGTTTGGTTGATCGTAAAGTAAAGTTGTTCATGATAACAGACATTCTAAAGATATCAACTGATAGTGAGATCATATCATCCATGAATAATTGGGTATGAGAAAGCTCTGTGCAAAGTGGATGCCGCGTGTGCTCACCTTTGACCAAAAACAAAGACGAGTAGATTATTCTGAGCAGTGTTTGGAGATGTTAAAGGGTAATAAACCCGAGTGTTTGCAACTTTATGTGACATTTTAGGAAACATGGCTTCATCATCCACCCGCTCATCTCATCGACGAACCTGGTGGCACTGTTTTTTTATAAAACTCTTTCGTTTATAGGATTCACCAAAAATATAGTTAAATTATTGTTGGACCACTTTCCCAATGCTACATCATAGCATTTCAATATTAAAATTAATTAACGACCTGATATATTATCTATCTTTTGACCTGTAGTTGGAGATATAATTATTAACATCAGTGATCCTTTGAGGAACCCAAAACCTCTTTAAATGAATCACCTGGCCCACATCGATAAAGCGTGTTAAGATTACCACAAAAATGTTGTCCGTGCTAGGTTCGCCGAAGTTGTGTCTACTTAAATATTTATCAGTCTTACAAAAGCTGGCCAATAGAGCAAAGAAGGACGAGATGATGGATAGTGTTCAGTCATCTCACCAGCAATGGCAGGGGGGTTTACTTAACCGATTAAGGGCTGATTTTGTTGATTGAACTGGGATGGGTGTCGGGCCATAGTGGAATTGCAGGAAACTGCAAAACTTATGAGCCAGCAAGGAAAGGTACCCTAGAACCGCTTTTGGTAGAATATAAGCGGGTCGATGCTCACGTATTCTCTTGTGTTCTACTACTAGAAAGCTGAGCTTCGCGGAAGCTTGGCCAGCACTGAGCCACCATCGGGTACATGCCCTGTCGCAAAAGTTTCTTGTACCAAAATCGATCACAAGTGATTTAGTAACCTCTTTGCCCTCAGTAAGGCTGGCCTTTCTCAAGCTTACAGACCATTTTCCTATTGACGTCATTATGTAAGGCTGGGAATCTTACGAGACGCCCTCTGCAGAAGCTGGAGCGCATAACTTCAGAAGAAAAAAACTGAAAATTGGATGCTTGATAGACATTTTTATAAAAAAAAAATAAAATCTCAGTGAAAATTTCGCGACATTTTTTTTCAAATAGTTGTAGTCGAAAAAAATGTTTCATCTAAGTCTTTAAGAATTTTACGTCAAAGACTTATATACAATTTCATGAAGATCAGTTGAGTAGTTCCCGAGAATTCAAAATCACAATTTCGAGAAAAAATAGAATAATGAAAAAAAAAATCGAACTTTTGAGTCCTGTAAACCTATGTAACTCCTTGGCCAAACCACGCATACAAGTTGAGGTTTTGATATCACTTTCCTGCCTCTTATCCGATCGCTAGTAATAAAACACAAAATCAATATGCATACTATATAAGTATATGCAAATATCCGAACTAGTTCCATTACATGTACTTACATATGTATGTACACATGCTACTTGTATGGATATGTAAAAGCATGAGTTTGTATCTAGACTACAGCGAGTGCGAGTGATAGTGGAGGTGTCTCCAAATTGCCAGCTGTTACGAAATTGTTGCAGCTGCGTATGAAATGTCGACGCTGTGAAAAATTGTTCAGATTTCTTTAGTGACAGTTTTGATTGTCGGACAACGGCGACAACAACCGCAACAGCAACAACAACAGCAAAAGAGAGAGAGAGAGTGGGTAACAGCAGCAGAATAAAGCTGCAACAATAATACATACAAACTTACATAATAGCCTTAAATTTGCGACTGGTCATGGATTTAACAAAGTTTCGTCGTTTAGCATTTTGCTCGGTTTCCGTTTTTGTGCTTTTTTAGCAAAAAAGTTTTCGCGTATTCGTAAAAAAGTAAATGGCACATGTACTATAAATGTCTGTGTTTGTATGTCTGTGCGCATTTAGAATATTGCTATTAATGTAAGTGCAGCGCTCTGTTTAGTGCAGAAGATGACAGCATAATGCAAATAAATCACGAATTATGTCATTCACGCTTCTGCTCACCGACTGGTCGTCGCAGCGCGCGCGCCAGCCGAGATTTGTGCAGCAAAAACGTCTCTGATGAAAGTTTGCAATCAAACTTTTTTATTAATATAAGCAAGTATACATATCTACATACATATGTAAGTGTAAGTGAGTTGAAAGGGCACATGCAACCATGAAATTTCCTTTTCATTTCCTTTCGTTTTCATCTAAAGCCACTTTTTGAGTTTCAGCCCTGGCTATTAATTGTATGCACAGGTTATATCCGGTTTTATTTATTGTGATATTTTGTAAGCTCAAATGCAGTATTTATCCAAGCATTATGAAACATTGACGTTATTTAGCAATTGATTTATCAGAATTGGTTCGATATGCTAATATCGACGAGCGAAATAAATTGTTACACTATTTCATTGCAAAGTCAATTATTTTAGACAGAAAATTATACAATTTTATGAGCTAGTGATAGTTAAAATTTGAAAAAAGTTTAACTTTGGTTGCATGGAAGCTTCGCTACACCTCACAGATGCATTTTTAATAACACACAAGACTTAAAAAATTCTTTTTCTTGATTTTGATCAGTCAGCTTCTTTAGCAGCTACATGCTATATTTGTGGATCTAAACTTTTATTTGACACGCTATTCAACGAAACTTAGTGTGGGTTATTTCCTCGGGCACTATTTTAAAAATTTTGATAGTTTCGAAAATTTTAACATTAGCCGAGTTTCCTATATAGGGACTTGAGTTTGAAGTCAGTTTGTATGGCAACTAAATGCGATATCGGCGAATCCGAAACATAAGCAGCTTCCAGGGAAGAAAAGAAAGGACAAAACATTTTCAGGTGGATATTTCAGAAACTAGAATAGACGGGCAAGCAGACGGGCATGGTTTAATCAACTCATCTAATCACGTTATTCATTTATATAAACACTTTCCAAAGTTTCCTTTTAACATACCTTATTCAAGGTATTAAATTACACAAAAACATGTGCTCTATATGGAATCGAAATATATTTTCTATATTACGGTCGAGTCGCTGTAACTAGGAGTTTAAGCTAGTCAAATATTTGGCCCAAAATTTGCACAGGGTTACGCGAATCTCGGGAAGCAACACCAGAATGTCGGAAACAAGATTTTAAAGAGGTTTGCAAGCTCTCTGTGAATACAATATGCGTTTCAAAGTAAACAGGACTTAAAAAAAAAACAGAACAAATGGTTTTTCCGGCAAAATCAATTTATTTTATTCTGCTTCAATACAGCTTTTTGCACGCTCCAAAAGCATGTCAAACGAGTGTTTTAGCTCGCCAGTATGCCGTTGCAAGCGTTTTGAATGGCCTCTACATCTGAGGTCGCACGGTGCCATATCAGGTGAATACGGGGAGTGGTTAATGGTTAAAATGTGATTTTTGGTCAAATAATCGTCCTTCGAATGTTGGATTCTGTGCAATTTTTGGTCGTCAGTTAATTTGTGCGGAACAAACCGTGCACACACCTTTCGTAAGCCCAAATGTTGGGTCGAGATGCGATAAATCGAAATTTAGGATATGTTCAATCTCATTGTCATGAATTTCAATGATGATTTCGGCTAATTTTTGATGAATTCACGCACATTTTCAATGGAATTTCCGGTGATCACGAATTTTTATTGCCCCACATGTTGATCGTCATTTATGTCCTCACGACCACTTTGAAAATGTTGAAACCACTCGTGCACTCTGCTGCGAGAGAGGCAATCATCGCCATAAACTTGTTTCATCAATTGAAACGTTTCGGTAAAAGTTTTACCAATTTTAAAACCAAATTTAATTTGGCTCTATGTTCGAAGCTCATTTTCGCACCGATAACACGAACATAACGACAATTGAAACGCAATAACTTCCCTTCCAATCTATGAAATGTCATGTAATTCACACTGGACAATTGGTAAAGATGGCAGATTCTAACGCATCAGTCGACATATAGATGACGCCACCAGGGGCGCTAGATTCAAACAGTGCTGTTTACTTTGGTAATCACCTTGTATAATCTGTCATTTGATCCAAAATATTTCAGCCGAATTGTAGCTTCTTTATCTCATTAGACACAAGCGATCACATAGATGCTAAATGCTTTACCTCAGATCGGCAGTTGTCTTTGATGAATGGAGATTTTCAAAAAGTTAAAAATCGCTCTCCATCGGGGTATCATGTAAATGCGTTAAACCTCTTCACTTTTGTGAAAAACCGGTTAAAATTCGGACAAAAAGTCTGGAATGATTAAGTCAGATCAAACACTGTAGATTGCGTCAAGTAAGAACCAGCGTATACTGATTTGATGCAACACAAACAATCTACATCTCTTTTAATTTAGTGCCAAAAAACACTAAACAAAAATAACATGATAGCTTCACACCACTCACTTGTGATCTGCCAAAACAAGGCTATTGAAAAAAGTTAATCTACTTGGATCACCCGTTAATAAACAACTCGAACACAGTTGAACATTTTAATCATATAAATTTCGAATCATGTATAAGATGTTTATTATTGATTCAAATTTGTTCTTTCTCGCTGATTTGATGGATCAAATATACAAATGAGGCACAACATTCCAAAAAGTGACACACATTAACTCTCCCACCCCTTTTATCTTGAAGAGGTTAGACAGTACCAGTATAATGCAAAATTATCGATACCGCTAAAAATCTTAGGAGGTCTCAAACATTTCTAGCTGAAACTTGATCTTCCGTTGTGCAATAATCGTACTTGATATAATTTTATAAAAACAAAAACAGCAAGTGAAACGTCTTAAATACACTATGCAAACATGCAATCACTAACGTAATATCATTATTATAAGAAGAATGCACAAACTACTTATTTAATTTATAGCGCATTTCTATCTACAAACTTCTATCATTGTGCCCGAAACAGACATCCATAGGTAATGATGCCATCCATATAGATGAGTGAAACCCTTTTCCATGCCACCAACCACCCATCTGTAATGCCCACTAGGGTAACATAATGTAATATTAAAACCCCTTCATCCAATCACTCTACACCGTGGCAGAATGTTGTGCTCTTAATATACTAATACACACACAAACTAACATACTTGCAGCGCACTCATTAAAAACCAACGCAAATACGAATTCCATGTTTTACACACAAATATTGCCCTTAAAAAAATACCTCTGTTGCCAGCCGTACCAACCACCAGAACAAGCAGCGCTCGAACGAATTAATACTAATGTGTGTGTGTATGTATTGCGCTGGTATATTTACAATTTTCAGTGGAACCGTGTGTACTTATAACCCTACTTAAGGTGCAAATAAATTTACATGGCATACTCACTTTTCACCTCAGTTGGCTCGTTGCTCGCTTCGTCCACATCACCGCCAACACCGTCGTCCGTTGGCGCTGACAGCATTTCACCCCAATTGTTGTTGCGTAACGATGTTTCGAGTAGCGGAATGTTTGTGGGCAATTTTCCATTCTAGAAATTAAAACAAATAAGAAAATGGGTAATGAAAGAAAGCTATGAAACATTTACAATTTACATTACAGTGAAATGAATATACATATGTACAATGTACTTATGTGTACATATGTACATATAAATGATGACTTGCTCTCCGCAAGATGCGAGAAAATGTTGTAAAAGTAAAAAAATTTTAATGTAAAAATGTTGAAAGTAAAGGATGTATACTGTAGAGTATTTAAAAATTCAAAAATTTTAGTTCGAACAGAAGCTGCCACTAATTCACAAGAATTTCGATAGATTTGGAAAATTATGAAAGTACTAACAATATTTTTTTTTTAATTTGCTTAGTATTAAATCTAATAATTTGAATTGAAAAAATTAACACAATATGGCGCCAGGGTAATATCGGGTGATTTTTTAAGAGCTTGATAACTTTTTTTTAAAAAAAAACGCATAAAATTTGCAAAATCTCATCGGTTCTTTATTTGAAACGTTAGATTGGTTCATGACATTTACTTTTTGAAGATAATTTCATTTAAATGTTGACCGCGGCTGCGTCTTAGGTGGTCCATTCGGAAAGTCCAATTTTGGGCAACTTTTTCGAGCATTTCGGCCGGAATAGCCCGAATTTCTTCGGAAATGTTGTCTTCCAAAGCTGGAATAGTTGCTGGCTTATTTCTGTAGACTTTAGACTTGACGTAGCCCCACAAAAAACCGCACGAGCTGTATTTTATACGGTTTTACACCAAGATCTTTGCGTAAAATCTTCCATGTGGTCGAATAACACAAACCCAATTGCTGCGAACGGCGACGAATCGACATTTCACGGTCTTCAGCCACACTCTCAGAAACAGACGCAATATTCTCTTCTGTACGCACTGTACGCATTCGTGTGGTTGCTTTAATGTCCAATAAAGTAAACTGAGTGCGAAACTTGGTCACAATCGCATTAATTGTTTGCTCACTTGGTCGATGATGTAGACCATAAATCGGACGTAAAGCGCGAAACACATTTCAGAACCGAACACTGATTTTGGTAATAAAATTCAATGATTTGCAAGCGTTGCTCGTTAGTAGAAGTCTATTCATGATGAAATGTCAAAGCATACTGAGCATCTTTCTCTTTGACACCATGTCTGAAATCCCACGTGATCTGTCAAATACTAATGCATGAAAATCCTAACCTCAAAAAAATCACCCGATATAATTACCAAAATACGTACATATTTATGGTCAGTGGTATATGAAACAAATATGCTTATCTGTGATGTCTATTAATATTATTACAATTATAGAAATTTTCGAGCATACGTTTATTGTTTACAATATGTTCATGTGCCAATAAGACAAAGAACCGTCCGAGGTAATGAAAATATTACTGTCATTCAGGCAAGTGTTATTGAAGACCAGAAACCAGAATTGGAACTGTCTCGAACTATAATTTGGCGGATTTTGAAAAACATATTCTCACTCAAGAACTGCAGCCATTGGAACACCGTTGCTGATCTATCTTGGAATGACTTAATAACGATATAAAGATTTTTTTAAGAAAATCATCTTCTTCAATAAGGCTCACTTTCATCTGAGTGGTGGGGCAAATAAACAAAACTTTCGAATTATAGGTCCGCACTTCTTTCGAAATGAAGCTGGCGACACCGTTACTGTCAATGGAGGGTGATATAGATCGAGATAACTAACTTTTTATATGTAGCTGCAGAATAACAAACTTTTTATATCGCAGAAGTTCATCTTGACAATATCTGGTGCCAACAATACGGGCCACACAGCATGTGCAAGAACCGAAATATTGCGAGAGAAGTATGAAGATTTGATTATTTCAAGACATTGCGACATTGGATGGCCTCCACGATGTTGTGATTTAACTCCTTAGACTAATTTTAGCGGGGTTATTTGAAGTCAACGGTCTGTAGCAATTAACCCGACTCTCTTCAATTTTTAGAAGTCAATATTGAACGTGCTATTCAGGACATAGGAACTGAAAAAGTACTGGAAAATTGGGATCATTGAATTCGTTCCTGCAAAGAAATTGTGGAGGCCATTTGAATGATGTTATATACAGAACTTAGTTGTGTCGATTCTGGTGTATTTCTTTTTTATTTTGAATGTAAATAATTTCACCTTTATTTGAAAACCGTGTAGTACTAATATTCTCTATATTTATATTTAACTTCACTGAATTCTTTGATTGGCAATAAAGTGTTAATTTACTTACACATATTCCTATATTGCACTACTTTGATAATAGACAACACATTTCGAAAATCGACTTTCGTTTTCTAACTGATGTTCTACAAATAGAGAGACACCCTAATATAGTGACACCTCTACCTATTTCGCTTAACCCAAACTCATCGCTTCATTAATACGAGGTCATACATAATAAATGTGATTTGTATGTCTAAATGACTTTTGCGCTGGACCGCACAGCTCGTCCCAAAACTTCGGCAAGTGACTCGAAAGAAAACAGCAAAACAAACCTGTAGTATATTGAGGAATGGGATACATACAAACATATGTATATGTCTGGAGGATAGATTTGAGAAATACAGTTGCGATGCTGTTTATAATTGAAACATTAAAGCTCGTTACGATCATCAAGGTACGAAGCACACATATGTGTGAGAAGAAGTGAGATCGTGTGCATTGGCTAAGAGTTCGCTTTCGATAATGTATCGGCTGATTTTAAAAATATATCCAATGAAAGAAACATTGTAGAAACAGAGTTGAGTAAAATTTTTGAGTTGTAGAAGTGCTCATTAAGCTGATTTATAATTAACATTTAATAGAGTTTCAAAGAAATTTTTCCTCATCGATACTTAAGGATGTTTGGGATAGATATTTTTATGTCTTCATTTCTTATTTCTTTTTAAGTGAAAATTTTTATCTTTCGTTCCAAATTTTTAATTTTTAGGAACTTCTGTTTGGATCATTATCCCTTTAAACAAAAGTGTTCATCGTTGTCGCAAGCCTTACCATCCTTTCAGAACAGTACTGAGGGTGAAACAATAATACTCGATAGAGTCATCGAAAACGAATATATCGACATTGCTAGCAGGCGAAAAATTTTGTATTCCACTAATTTCTTTATTAAAATATATAAGCAATTGGAAGGCTTTCAGTACTTTACAAGGTTGTAAAGGTTCAGAAACTCTTAGTAATTCTTAATAAAAATTCTGAGAAAATCATACTACAAAATATTTGGTAAACAATTTTCAGTAGAAAATGATCACAAATATTTAGCTAAAATTAGTGCCTTGACAGAAATCGAATTAAAGAATACGGTAAAAGCACTCATATTGCATGAATTTAATCCTAAGCAACTTCAATAATTATTTGCAATAGTGGTTAGTGAAATACTACTATACTATTAGCTGATGGTAGAGGTATTCATTCAGTGGAGTCTTAAAAGTCTATGACATATATAATCTTAAATCCTTTGACTACAGTATATGAACAGCTTGAATGATTTACTCCCATACGAAATAGGTACAATTACGGCCGAAGCGTAAGCTAAAAAGAATAACTGTATACCTCAGACAGGCTACCTCCTTAAACTTGTCTCACTTTGAAAATTACGTCTCGGCATAATAGCTAAGAGATGTCATACAATTGTAATTCCCAAGCATATTACTATGAGCAAAAAGAAAGACTTTGTTCACAATTTATTTTTTAAAATCTATTTCGTCACCCTTAGCTCAAAAACATTTCTGCAAACGTTTTTTCAATCCTCGAAACAGTTGTTAAAGACAATTTCCAGAATAGCCTTCATTGTGCGTAGCCAGTACCGTTTAATGTTTACAGTTGCCTTAAAATAGACCGAAGCGGTCGCCTAAGTTTGCTGAATAGCCATATGTCGGAGCAAAATCAGTCAAATACGGTGGTTGCGGCACGATAGCAGTTGAAAATTTGGCGGAAAACTTATAAAGAATCAAATATACGGCGGTGCATTAAGTTGATGCAAAACCAAGATAATCTGACCTCTTTTACGAATAGCTACGCGCAAACGACTCATAACACCCAAATAAATAGTTTGACTCGGAGTGCACCACACCTCGACAATCGAAGAAAACTATCAAAATAACCTTGATTTTTGATCTGCTTTGACGTGGTTTTTTGGTTTCGGCTCACTTTTACCACGATATTCAACCGGTTTCTCGCCTGCTTACGGGTCATAGATCCATGACTCATTGCTGGTGATGATGATACGTTTTATGAAATTATGGTAGTCGGAAAGTATTGTTTCACATATGTACGTTATTGCGACTCTATTTTTTGAAAAAAATTAGTGATTATGGAACCAATCATGCTTTCACTTTCCTTAGAACCAAAATATCTTTCAAAATGGTTTTCACTGATCCTTCTGATATTCCAGCGATGCCAGTAAGATGTCTAATTCTTAATCGTCGATTCTCAAGCACCAATTCTCTAATTTTATTGAAGTGTTGATCATCAGTTGATGTTGATTGTCGTCCTGGACCTGGTTCGTCGTCAACGCGTTCTCGAACCTCTTCGAATAATTTGTGCCAATCAAAAACACTTGCTAGCGACAAATAATTATCACTAAAGGTTTCTCTAACAATCTAAGCGTTTGAACACCAGAAATTTGATTCCTCACTCAAACTTTAAATGACTTCTTTGTTGAATAATTTCACTCTTCCTAAAAATTGCCGAATGTACTTTATGTACTTCAGAACGACAAGCGTTTACTAAACACTGATGATTATTTTGATGTGAAATATGATAGAGATGTCACCGACAAACCCACCTAAAAACAAAAGATTTCGACGAATGGGTTTTCGCGCGTAATTTAAATTAAAAAGTCGTACTCGTTTTTTATTCACACTAGTATATATGTATTGATTTCTTGTTTTCATGTATTAATGCCTGAATGCAATATCGGAAAAAATGGTGTGAATACAAACCTGAAAATTTGGAGAACTAAAGCTTTTGGAATATAACATAAGTATGTGCTGCTTAAAAATGGTCGATATTTACTTTGAACTATATATGAACTATTTAGTGGGGCATTCTTTTCGAGTGTTCAAACTTTAAAGTGGCTTCAGGCACTCAAAACCACGGAAAACTATTTTCATGTATTCCACATTCAAATTAAATTGTTTCTAGCTTCCTTCAAAGAATACTCCAAATATTCTAATTTCCTCTCTAATTATTATAGATCAACTCAAACTGTTCGACAAAAACTTCCAAAATTGAAATAAACCAACTGCCGGTACAAAGGAAAATAGATATTTCGATTTTATTTAATTCTTTGATAACGTTTGCAAAAACTAAAACAAAAACTAAAAATATAAGAAAAGAACAAAAAATTCAAACACTTTGATTCACTGGGTAACAACCGCTAATACCGTTAGCAGCTGTCAGTGACACAAAATAAAACGAACACTCGAACAAAAACACAAACGAAGCACAACTGCATAAGCGAAATGAAGACGGAAAATGAAAACAAATAACCAAAGAATGCAACAGACAAAATCCAAATTGCTCAATAAACAATTTTCATTCGGAATGAGGGAAAACGAGAGATGAAATTTCTAAATAACAAACAAAAGTTAAACTATGCGAAAGTGAAATAGAGGGGAGTTGCACATAAAAAATAAATAGTATTAAGGAAAACAAAACAAGAGCACTTGGCAATGGCAGTGGAAGCAAGCTAAATTAGAGCGCTGCTGGAAGACAGGAAATATGCTTTAGGTCAAATATCTGCAATGGCCAACCGCAAACGCCCTTCAAACGCCTGCTCATTTGTCTACGAGAACACACACACATACATGCACATACAGATGCGCATAATCTACACACGCACACAGGCACATTAATTTATCAGCAGCGTATACACGGTGACAAAAGCAGCGCAGGGGGAGAGGGGCCGGGCGGCAAATGAATTTGGTTAATGTGCACATTACTTGAGTTTATTAAAGGGCGTGTCCTGCTCGTGCACATTCTGTGTGAAATTTTTATGTGTCAACAGACAAAGCAAAAAACCAACACACCAACAACAACCACGCACAAACAGAAAATTACGCAAATGACACGGAGCAGCAGTGCAGAAGACAACAGAGGACAGCAACAATTACGCGCACACACACTCACATAAACGCACAGACGCACACACAGAATTTTCACATACACACTCTTGCATAATAAGGACATTAGCAATAGCGAGCACATCATTGCCAATGTGACAGTGCCACAATTAAAGACTCGCACAAACAGTTATCTTGGGACACAGTCCGTTATTTTGGCCGAGCAGGACAATTGCGGTCAACCGCAAGAACTCAACAAATTAGAATTTCGATGAAATACACTATTTGGTTGGGCGCTGTCTCTGTGACCGTGTGTGTGTGGGTGCAGCGTAGCGTTAAAGGAGCGAACAGTAAGCAACAAGCGCAAGAGGCAACATACACAAACAATGGCAAGCAAAACAGATGACACGCAGTAAAGTCTGTGCTGATAAATAAAGGGTAGTGTTATGCTTTGCTATAGTAAATTCTTAGCACCGAAAGTGCAAATGTCGTTTCTGTGTTTCGCCAAATTACGAATTCTTGTATGTGCGACCAACAAATGTATTCAACTATATACATACATATGTTCCAAAATATACATACATACATACATATATGCAAACAATATCACAAATATATTCAAATATACCATTGCGGTAAGTCGAAGTACTAACAGTTATTAAATTTTTATTAAACTCTACTGAATCTAAACGACGTTTCCAATGTATAGACTTACACATCTCCCCCTTATGTTTCATATTTGCTCAAATTTTACAAAATAACTTAAGTCCACTCAGTATTTCCTTCTCAAAAGCTGTTAACTTAAAAAAAAATACCTTAAATTTGGCTGCACCAAACCTTCCCTTGGCCCTCGCAAATACAAAAAATTCCATATTCGAACAGTGATCCGATTCAAACCATTTCTTCAAATAAAATCGTTTCCATACCATGACATGATTTGGATCGTTCAGTTTGTATGACAAATGAGTAGTTTCTCGTAGAAGAAGGAACGTGTGCAAAATTTCAGAGCGATATCTCAGAAACTGAGGGACTAGCTACGTATACACAAGCAGAAGAACAGGCAAATGTCACGTTGATCATTTATATGCATAGCATCATTATATACATAAGTATATACCTGAACTAGTCTCCCATTATCCTTTCTGAATGTTACAAACTAAATATAGCCTGCTCAGAGTATAAAAGCTTTTGGCTGCACAAATTTCAACTATACAAATCTATATATTTTTACAGGATAAATTCTGCTTCTTCTCGTATTTGCGATGGTCTTCTTAAAATTTTCCAAAAAAAAAAGAAACAGTTTAGCAATTTTCTACTGAAGCTTTCAAAGCGATCTTTTCTTGGTTTTGTTAAGTGGCAAGTAACCAATCTATGTATAGCAATTTGCTGACTAGAGACTGAGAATGTTTTTAGTGACCCAAAAATTAGAAATGCTTATTCATTACCTCTATTTTCTGAGTGCAATTTCCAGTCAGATCGCTTTTAACCTTGCTTCCTGTCACATTGAAAGACCATAAGGTTAAGTTAGGGTAGAAGACCGATCACAAGAGTGATATCACTTAGACAGATTAAAGCATCGGTTCATTGTGATAGCTTTAGACTCGTAAAAACTGGAGCAATGTACTCTTAAAGACCGAAAAGCGCTTAGAGTGTATCACACATTTGTTAAGACTGCCGATATAAGTTTTGGATATGTCTTTTGGTTCTCTGAAGGTAATATAACCGACGTGTTACAGCCTCAGTCTTGTAAAAATTGGATAATGGAAAAGAAAGTTCCTCGATGTTTTCACCTCACCCTTCTCCACACAACTTTGACAACTAGCGTCCGGCAAGATTTAAAGCTTTACCGTATGAATGCTTATGGGACATTGTCTAGTAAGCACTCCTACAATTACGGCCTGATAAACTTTATTCTAGGCTAGTCGTTTAGCAGATCTCTTGAGTTCTACTCTAGATCAGAACGATCTCGTAATCGCACAGGACCACGACCAGCGTCTAGTAGGTGCACATAAAGTCCATAGGTCCAATGCTAGAATGCAAAACGTCAATGTAGATCCAACTTGGTCCCATTCCGATTTGAGCGGTGCTGGGGTGACCTCTCTGGCTAGCTCATCGCCTTTACTGGAATTGCGCTGTGACCAGGCATCCAAACATGTTTGATGCTGAGGTAGCTTGATGATATTTTTAGTAAGCATAGACACTCCTTGACCAGCTGTGAGTGTACCGTTAGAGGCGCTAGTTATGCCTCTCTGATATCGGAGTGAATGCTCACCTCCCTAAAAGCGGCTGCACATCGTAATAGTACGTCTACCGTCATCTTGATAGTGGTAAATAAGTAGTGGTCTAGTAGTCTACAGTTAAGGTTCCTTACAGAAAACTTTCCTTCCAACCTTCCCTATTAGCTTCGACCCATCCGTGAATAAGCTCACTGCGCCTTTTCTCCAGCGACTTTCTCCCATCCACATCTACATCGTTAGTAGTGCATATTAACCAGCAATGTACACCGAGGCTTTGATTAAATAAGCATTTGGCAGTGAGGTGTCAGACTGGTCATTTCTTTCCTATAACAACAGACTCGAATCCCTAATTGTTGCTTGCGTGGCAAAGAAAGTTATGTGATTACTCAGAAGATGTCACATAAAAACTACTACTTCCACAGTCTTTTTCTTATATTAAAGACAAAATACACAGACGTTGGTCTTGTCAATAATAGTTATACCGACGCTTAATTTTGCGTACACTCATATCTAATAAAGTCTTACTGGAACTGCACTAATGGCAATAACAAAAGGCTATTTTACCTTTATTCTTTCATATCCGGTGCGTAATTGCAATAACGAAATTTTCTGTTTGCTTTGTTTGCATTTAACTTTTTGGCTACTGAAAGATATGGAAAAAGCAAAATTAAAAATTCTTGAGTCACAAAATTATTTACTAACAAGTAAGGAAGGGTTAAGTTTGGGTGCAACTAAACATTTTATATTCTTGGAACTTGCAAGAATCACAGTGTGGGAAATACTTTAATGTGTAAAACCAATCATATAGGGTAAAGTCAGCCGGATTTTCGAAAATCCTGGTAATAGTTATTGTGGGGGCTAGGTCAACTTTTCGCCCAATTGTATCTATTTCAGTCACAAAGATACACTATTAAAAGTAAAACATGCTCCCTAATTTTTATTTAGATAACTCACATACATATTGGCCGATATATGTGTGCAGTACAAAGTCATCCTGAAGTTCGAAAATCTCTATATTAAGTATATGAAGGCTAAGAGAAGTATTCAATAGTATTCAAGTCCAATTCAACCCATTTTTAACATACAGACATACCATTATATAAAAAGAATTATCCCTTAATATCAGTTTTACATTTCACACAATGATCGACATTTTCGATCCAACGTTAACTATAGGTACCGGGGTCTATAAATTCGGTAACTTGAACAGTTTTTATTGGGTTTAAACAATTTTTGGATCATAAGGTGGCACACACTAAAGACTTTTCAAAAGATTTTTCCCACAGGTGCCCCTTGCTACTGTGATCCTCTGTACTAAATTACAGCTTTGTACTTTAATTTAGTGCTTAGTTATGGCACTTTACATGCCTTCGGTTAAGGCGATTTATAGGCGTGGGAGTGGTCCGATTACACCCATCTATGAACTGGATTTTTTTTTTTTTTTTGTAGTAAGGAACCCATATACCAAGTTCCATAGGGATATCTCAATTTTTACTCAAGTTACAGCTTACACGGACGGACAGTTAGACAGACAGATAATCAACCGGATTTCCATTTTTCTCGTTATCCTGATAATTTATATGAACATAACCCTAAATCTATATCGATTAGTTTTAGGTGATACATACAACCGTTAGGTGAACAAAACTATAAACCCCTGTGCAACTGGTTGCAAGAGAATAAAAAGTACACATAAAAGGAAATTTTAAATTCTGATACCTGGCAATAAATAAGAGCAATTACTCGTCATACTCGAGATTTATATATGAAACAGGACGAAAGCGAACACTAATTGTTCTCAAAGCACATCGGACTAGTTATGATTTCATAACATTTTCAAGAGTTGTCATATCTGATTCTCCAGTGTTTTAGACGTGCCTACGGCAAGATCTGCGCCAACTACCGTGGGATAAGCCCCTTCAACATCGCATATAAGGCTCTATCGAATGTACTTTTAATGTGTGAAACACAGAAGCCCACCGTCAACATACTAATTGGACTTTATCAGTGTGGCTATAGACCTGAAAAATCTACAAACAATATGATTTCATCATGTGCTAAATCTTGACAAAGACCTGTGAAAGGAGGGTCGACACACACCACCCCGTAAATTTGAAAGCCAAATTCTACAACTCGAAAAGGAACTGCCTGAACTTGGTATCCCCCGCCAAGCTAATGGGGCTGCGTAAACTGACGATAAGAAATACAAAAAGCGCCGTTATGATCGGAAAGGACTTCTCCAAGCCGTTCGATACCAAACGAGTTTTCAGACAAGGGGGCTCTCTATCTTGCGACTTTTTCAATCCACTGCTGGAGAAAATAATTCGAATGCCGATAACATCGATATTTTTAGCCATAACAGCTGAAGCGAAGCTCATGAGTCTAAACATGAATGAAGGAGATAAAATATCCCTTGTCATCCCCTGCGTTACAATTTTTCGAGAGAAAGGTTCTGCGGAATATTTACGAACGATGAACTGTATGAGATACATATATGACGACATTGACATAGTTCAGCGAATTAAACAACAGCGCCTACGCTGGCTAGGTCCTGTCGTCCGAATAGACGAAAACACTGCAGTTCTGAAAGTATTCGACGCAATACCCATCGGCGGAAGCTGAAGAAGAGGAAGACCTCCACTCTGTTCTGTTGGAAAGACCAGGTGGAGAAGGACTTGGCTTCGCTTGGAATCTCCAGTAGGCGCCAAGCGGCTATAACTGCGTAGGTGGTGTCTACGTCAATAAGGAAGAGGAAAACAAGAAAAAACGTTAACTGCGGTTGCAACGAAGCTAAATACCCTTCACAGCTATAGCTAATGTAGTTAGTTATGCTATAGTTAACCGATCTAATCAATTTCTTCGTAGATTACATTGTTGCTTTAGAAAATAACATATACCAAATTTTGTGAATATACCTTGTCAAATGTGAAAGTTTTCCATACAAGCATTTGATTCTGATCGTTCAGTTTGTATGGCAGCTATATGTTACAGTGGTCCGATATCGGCCATTCCGACAAATGAGCAGCTTCTTGAAGAGAAAATGACGTTTGCAAAATTTCAAAACGATACCTTAAAACTGAGGGACTAGTTCGTATATATACAGACAGACAGACGGACAGACAGACTGACATGACTAAATCGACTCAGCTCGACATACTGATCATATATATATATGCTTTATATGGTCTCCGACGATTCCTTCTGGGTGTTACAAACTTCGTGACAAACTTAATATACCCTGTTCAGGGTATAAATATAATGCGTCTAATCCGGTACTATTTTTAACAAACGTCTCGTTGCAGCTTCAAATATATAGCAATAAATTCCTTCATTTCCTTGTTATTGGGATTAATCGCATTCGAGACCATCATTAAGTACGAGGTATATATTATGAGTTGTCATAAGAAAATAACGAATAAACGGAGTTGTGTTATAAGTCCAACGAATTGTGAAGTATTATGCAGATAATTTGCTTCCTTCTTTGTAATATACTTTTCTGCAATTTCTAATGACGTAGTTGTATTAATATAACATTTGATATCATACTAGAAAATATATGTAAATAACCGTTTACCACTTCCGTAACATTCTTGGTATTTCCAGCTGTGCTAAGCCACTTGAAACTGTGAACACCATACTTACCATTGGCAAGTCGGCAAAACGGAAATGCGTTTACGTTACACATACACATACATACGTATGTACCATAAAAGAGGGCAGTCGGCCACACGCACGAAAGTATGCAAAGAACGCAAACGTCAAGCGTGTGAGCTTTGAGCGACTTCAAGCAATAATTCAACGTCAAGTGACAAAGGAGGAGATATGAGCAAATAATATTACGGCAGAGCGTTGCCTTGTCCGTATATTTTACGGTTTTAATCACTTTTTTCATGCCTTCTTTTTTGTTGGTTTTTCACTCGTACTATGATTAACCAGCAGGAGGAGAAAAGCATAAGGTAATCCTTATAAAAGTGACCGCAATGCAAAGACACACGCAGGCTCGCAATTTAAATAAGAGACACGCATGCGGACATAACTTCGTATCAAGACCCCAGGAATATGCGTTTGTACAGCTGTATTTAATTTAATGTTTACCGTTATTTCACTCATATGACCCTCATATGTTTGCCATAAGTGTCCGCTTTTAATAAAAAAATGCGGTAAATGCAGCGATGATTTATTTGCGTTTGCTGTTTTCTTTTTTCCTTTTGACAACATATTCACGGTCTAACCACACGCATGCTTTCCCCGTTAGCCCTTATGATTTCAACTCTTTTATTGCGATCGCCTTTTGCGTTGAGTATTGGATGTAGTCATCTGCACGTTGTTCAACTTCTGGGTTTATACTTAAGTTTCCATTTGATTTGTTTTGTTTTTGTTTCGGTTATTCTGCGGTTACACCCACGCTACGTGTGCTTCAAAAATTTTTTTTGATTATCTCAATAAAAAAAGTTTCCGAAAATAATAATTTTGTCGCGGGAATTTTTAAAGTTTGAAAATCCAACTTTATGAATATGACATGGTAATTTTTGAGAAACGAAAATTTGTTAGTGAAATTTTTATTTGAATGAAAAAACGAAAATTCCTATGTTAAATGTATGGGAACCTAAAAAAAATTAGCGACCCCTTTGATTTAAGCTACAGCGCCTGGCTTGAGGGAGGATTTTTTGTTTCTCAATCACTAACATTTCAGGGGATAAGGGGGGTAGGGGGGTTGAAGAAAAAATTCAAAAAATATTCAAAAAATATTCAAAAAAAATTTTTAAGCATCCTAGTGGTGATATATAGTATAATAGTTTTATTTACTTAACAATTGTGTGTAACACCTAAAATGAATAAAGATATGGAATTTTATATGCCAAAGCGGTCAGAACAGCGAAAAGAGTCCAATTCCGTATGTCTGACTATCCGGCACTTCCAGCTGGCTGTATGTTCCTCTCTAAACTTCATTTCCTATCCTTCATTTCTGTTTTCAACATTCAACTTCTTTCATAAGACATCAAGTCTCAGTTCTCTATTATCACTTTGTGTTTCCTACTCGTTACAATAGACCAGGCCGCAGTGCATAACTCAATATTTATTGCTCTGTTTTTACTTTATTTAATATTCAGGAAATTAAAATTATTATTTGAAATCTTAGTTAGACCCTAGGTCATGATTGTTTTTTGTAGATCTTACTTCTTAACATAATATAAATAAATAACTATTTCAATAGTTCCTCTAGATTATCATAACTCCACTATTTGCTTTGAGTATTTTATTCCTAGGTTTCAGCTTTCATTCGTATTGAATTCTTGCTAGCCAACAGTTTCAAGATTACCCTCAGTTGACCTCAGTATTGAGGTTGCTATATTGGTTCTACCGAATTTATTATCAGGTGTCTATTTTGAATTTCTTTTTAATTTTTCAGTCCTTAGTCTTTAATTATTTATTGTTTGGCAGCATATATGCATATTAGTGCACATAACTCCCTTAAAAAGTAAACGAGTAACATAAAAGAACACATTACTTTGGTGCTAAAGAATTTATACGATTTCATAAGCCGGAACAATTTTCAAAAATATCCTCTAAAGGATATTCTGTATCAATAAGTACTTCTATGTTTGGGTACATTACAATCGTCAAATGTTAATGCGAAAATAATGTAAATAACCACACTAATAGGCTATCGCATTTCACATTATCGAAAACTTTCAAATGACCTCTATATGAACTTCGTGAGCGTACGATATTGAAAATAGCAACAACGAGCAATGGTTTTGGCCTTTAGAGTGGCTTGATTGCTAAATGAAGCCATTAACATTTGCATATTTTTATACAGTTTTCCAATCAGCAATCTCATTTCGAACTGCCCACTAGCGGTGCATTCAATTAGCTTCAAAGTTTAATAGGTCGTTAGTTTCTAACTTAAAAAAGGGGCGTAAGTAAACCCTGGTTTTGGTTGGGGGTTTATGGGAAATTCTTTTAAACAGTGGTGGTTACTTTAAATAGCATAGCCAAGGTTACTGAAGACAAATGCAGTAGAGTTTTTTGAAGGCGTAATAGCACTCTGGAGAGTTCTTGGTTCATGTCGCTCGAACAATGAAACAAATATAAAGATTATCTTGTTAGGAGAATAGTGCTTTACAGGCAACTTTAAAATGTATAGATTCAACAGTTACTTAGACAAAAAATTAACAACAAATAAACTGAGCCAATCATATAAGTATACGGATGTGGTTGGAAAAAACCTAAACACCATTTGTGTTTGGTAAGAAATTACATGAATTTAAGTAGTAGATTTCTGAGGCAGAATTTTCGAAAGCATTATATAAATAATCGTCAGTCAATCAAAATTTTGTGTTAACAAAATACATCAAATAACCAAAGACCAGGCTTTTTATACTTGCCTTTGTCCACACAGGATAGGTCTGCCGACAACGCATAAGCAACTGTTGTGAACCAGTACATTGTAATTAACCCCAAATCCTACTAACACAGAAACAAAAGATTTTTTCCATATAAATATTATGGACCCAGCCCATCTCGTTCAAGGGTATAAAAAAAGAATTAAAAGAAGAGAAAAATTCTTCTATAAACAGCGAGAAAATTACCATATTTAATTATCCATCTTCGAAAAGTGGAAATAGTCACATTTGTTCAATTGACGGACTACTTGCCAAATCACGTACATCTACTAATAAAAGTAGTGAGCATTAACGTTGTTCAACAAGTTGTTCGATTAAGTAAAATTTCATAGTAAATACATACATAATCTTTCATTACTAAGATTTCATAGTGCGCCTAAGTCAACTCATTTTCATTGATAGTGTTTTTAAGTGGCGGGTCCCAAACCCAGCGCACAACCTTGAGAGGGGGGCTTATATTTGCCTTTTCACTTTAGCTCGCCTTCAAATGGATGTTTTTTTGGCTACCCAGAGAATACTTGGTCTAAGACCGGAAGTTGTGAGCTGCTTGAGCCATGTGGAAAAGAATCGTTTCTTGCCTTATCCAAGTGAATGACGTTCAGAGAACTTTCCTCACTTGCGTGAACTTCTACATATGAGTCTATTCTCCATGGTATCTCGCATTGGTGCCAAATTTCGAAAACAAGAAACGACTGGCGCGATGTTGTTAACTCGGCTGTAACCGCGAGAGCGTTGTCTACGCCAGTAAGCAACAACAGCAACACTAAGTCCATTCTTGGCGCTATCCTGTCCGCCATCAAACCGCAGCAGCCATATGGAAGACATTTGAGCCGCTGGAACAGTAAGCTTCTTTATGAATGCTTTCCCGCTCAGGGAAGATTATTGACAAAATATTTTATCTTCAGTCCCCCACAAATTTATATTTAGGAAATTTTTTAAAACGTTTACGCTACGGATTTTAACTTCTTTTAGAGACTTAATGGCTTCGTTGTCCATTAACATGACATTGGTTAAGGAATACTTAATCCTAACATCAGTTGCAACAAAATACTTCGCAACTACAAATATAAGAAAGTCTGGTCACAGAATAGATTTTAATTATAAAGACGGTGAACTTGCACGGAAATAAAATTTCATAATTAACATACTGTAATTTGTCGTCTTGCGGTTAAATGGTGGAGAATTAGAGCTAGCGTATGCTTGGCGACCGCTGTAACACTGACAATAGATCCGCTTGTGCAGAGGCATTTGTAGTCATGGCTAATCGGAAGAAGTCTGCACGTTACCTTCAACAATATTCATATTTCTCTGACTGCAGAGGTTAAGATATAGATAGTAGGAGTATCCAATCGACACTCATGTAGGAAGACTGGAGACCAGATACCGATTCCTCACGTTGTAAAGAATGAATTGGCTAAAATCACTTCGGCCTTCATGGTTTTCCTGTCTTTGCCAGATTAGTATTAAGCTATCATGGCTCTTTAAGTCTCACTCAGTTGAACTACCTATAATCAAAATCAATTGTTTTAACAGATTTGTGGTATGCTCCAGACGATTTGTCAATACGCGAAAGATGAGAATATTTCACATTTTTCGGCATCACAATGGATTCATTTGTATTTAAACAATGTAACTTTATGGTTTTACGATCACGTTTAATTATTTAACATATTATTTCCTACAAATTGACTAGGTGGATATCAGAAACACGTAAGGATTTTCCCGCAAGTAAGATCCTCTCGATAATACTAAAAATTTTAGTATCAATAATAATAGCAGCTCGAAAGATCTCAAATCTATAGAGACGCAAATATGTCAACAGTTGTGTGAGCACATTGCAATGACAATTCAACGGAATGTAAGAAGTACCACCAAACACTAAGCCAAATGAGATAAAAGCCAATGCTTGGTTGAAGATTAGATATGTCATGCGAGTGTTTTGGATTGAAGCATTCGAACTGCCGAACGCACGACTGGCCATTTAGGAAAAGCAGAATAATGGAATTTTCGCAGCAATAATCCCCAGCACAACGTCGGCGGAGAATGCCATCGATATGCAACAGCCACCATTAGCCACATTGCAACGTTCATAATTCGCAATTGAATTCGTCGTATTGTTGCACACGCATACCCGGTGACATATCTCGGCCCATGTACCGCTATGCCAATGCAACTGATTGCTCATATGCCGGGCGTGTGGCGGAGATAGTGCGAGTGCGAGTAGCATCCAGCTGCCGCTAGTAGATTATGGAAAAAGGCAGACACGCATTCCTTTTGTAGCAGCGCCATTTGTAAATGCAAAATCGTGCCACGTCCACATACACACGTATGCAGATACCTCATTCACAAGTGTGCATGAGAACGTTTGCTCTGAATGTTACGTATACGCCAAGTACACGCGTATAACAAGCGGCAATGAACCGAAAAACAAATGCAGCCAATATTCAAATTGACTTATTGTGTTGTTGTTGCTGCTGTTGATGTTGTTCGAATGACTGAAGTATGCAACTGCAATAGCAGCTGTGGATGCCAATATCGCCCAGCCAAGTGTAGGAACACACACACCCATATACACGCACCTACCAACCGACTGGTACAGTGCCGCTTTGTCTTTCATATCAACTCATTTTCATGTATGTTTATTTGCTTGCCAGTTGCATGCCTTTCCGCGTACCCGCCTACCCATTCGCTTGCCTGCATTGCTGGTATGTACGTTGTATCATATTATGTATTTTTGCATATTTTTCATCACCAGTTTTCTTTGTTTGTACACTGCCGTCGAAATACACACACACTCACACACACACATACAGGCGCGATTGTAGTGTTCGTGCATTGCACTTTTTATTGCCTCATAAAACTTTCAGATGCAATTTTCTTATATCAATTTGAATGAATTTATTAGTTCGACAAAGTGTCTATGACGATTGGCTCTGCTCCGACACAAACACCAGCCAGCTATATATGTACCATATATTTGCCTTCATATCGCACCGTTGTCTATTAGATATGGTACGCTGTTAAGGATATACTGCCATAGCTGCCTTGTGCCGACTATAAATTGTAACACACAAATTTGTGGCCGGAAATGAGCATAATTTTGATAGCAGCAAAGGCACTTGTTTTCTCTATGTAAATAAACAAACAAACTTTTCAGACACGAAGTTGAAGAGAAAAGGGAAGGCCCTCGTCGCATTCCGACAGCAGCAACAAGTAGAGCTTATAAAATTCATGTTAAATAAACATAATTAATAAAAACTATAGATAATCAAAAGAAATTTTGAACTCAATGTCAACTTTGTAGCATAGCTTCCGGAGCCACACTTAAGTGCTTTGAAGGTAGTACATATTATTTATCAAAAAAATACGAAAAAGATTTTAAATTTTTTTACTAAGTGAAAATCGTTTACATAAATTTAAAAAAATTATTATGAAAATGTTTTCTAAAATTCTCTTGTGTGATTCGCTATAACAAGGAAAAAATATCCCATATATTCTAGTTTAGAAATTAAAAAAATGTATTATTTTTTATTAACAAAGCTTAGCCTTTCGGGGTATGCTCATTAGAAGATTTGTCATAATTTTAATTATTTTTGGATAAAAATGCTTTGTTTCATATTTCGATTCCAAGGCTTTTGATCTGATGGTATCTGGGGCTTGAACAGTTTTAGTCAGATTTTGACAATTTTTGGTCATAAGGAGGGCTTTCAGCATACTATACGCGCAAAGTTGTACCACGATAAATTCATTCGCACTTGATTTTCACGTTTTTTACCGGAATGCTCAGGCTTTGTTACTTCCTATCGCGATAAAAATGTGCTGAGGTTATTTTAATTCCTAAACCGGGAAGACCTGTACATCTAGTTAACTCTCATCGACTGCTGTCTAATGGTAGTTATCTCAAAAGTATTCCACGTTTTTAAGCAGACTTTTTTCTTTGTTGGAAGACAAACAGCTTATTTCGAATCATCAATGAATGATTGAACCAATTTGATTTTTAATAGCATCGAGACACACCATACTAAACAAAATATTTGCGTCTAGTTTTGCTAGGATGTCTGTACCACTAACCAACCGTGAAAAATTAACCTTCTAAATAATGATTATAATTGGGCTTGTCATTTCTTTCCTAACAATTTCATCTATTTTTACATAATTAAATTGTCATTGAAATACCACTCATTTATCTCACATATTGATTGCTTTATATGATACTGAAAGAACCATATTCTACACATGAGAACCGTGCATGAACTTTTAAAAGTTTTTCGTCAACAAATGTCATTCTCAGTTACCAGATATCGTAATGTGCGCAATTTGGGCTACGTAACAAAGTTACATGTGTTCTACGGCGACCTTAAACAAATCGAATGTTAGTTCTTTTTTACATTTTGATAGATTTTTTTATATGGCAACTATTTGCTATAGTATGCCGACCTGAAATACTTATTCAGGCATTATAGCTTTGAGTTAAACAATAATCCATGCCGAATTTCGTAGACGTCTTGTCGAATAAAATAGTTTTTCATACCAAAACTTCATATTGGTCGTTCAGTTTGTACGAGTATGACAGCTATGTATAAACTATCGACGGTTCCAACAAATGAGCAGCTTTTTGGAGAAAAAAAAAACGATTGCAAAATTTCAGATCGGTATCTAAGAAACAGAGGGATTAGTGTGAATGTATAGAAACGAACATTCATAATTAAATTATTTTTTTTTATTTATATGCATATGCAGTACTAGACAAAATGCCATTATCCGTTGCTGCGGTATTGCAAGACAAGCTTATATAGTTTAAGCAGTAGATTTCCCATCAACTGATATTTCAATTAAATTTAATCGCACTCTCTCTCTCCCTCTAATGCCAAGCCTAAACATGCAAAGCCACGGCTAATCTTTACAAGCAAGTTAATAATTGCATACAATCGAATTGATCGTGTAATCGACATTTTGACAGCTGTAATTTGCGCTACGTGTTGCGCTGTCAAAATTTTAACAACTCACATACACGCATACATGTATGTAAGCACATCCCACATCACATCGTTTAAGCTTTTGGATGCAACATGTTTCATTGCTAATACCAGGAAAATGAAATAATTAAGTTACTTATACGCAATGGTGGTAAGGGAAATATGGTTTATACTCTTTAGGAGTGTCGGAGCAATTTCCGATGTGCAATTGTAGCAATTTTTGTACCAAATGATTTTAGAAAATACTCTATACACTTGAATGAAGGTATTTGGAAAATAATATTTCTTAGACAGTCAAACATTTTCTTTTCAGTTGAACAGCTTTTTCTTTCAAGAGCTTACACCACCAAATCATTTACTAGTGGAGCGAGTGCAACAAATTCAACAAGTAATTACTTACATAACCCACACTTTCAACCAAACCACTAATTCAATAAACTCTTTTCCGCCTCGAAGTGCACTAGAATTCATATGAAAAATAAACACGCTTAATTTATTAAAAGGCAAATAAATCAATTAATGTCAAACAAGCTATTATCATACACATACAAGCAAAAACAACACCGACACAAAAGCAAATAAACAGAAAAGCTTCATATAGCCGTTTGAAAATTCTAAGGCAGTGCGGCAGTAATACTTTCAGGGGAGTGACCGAGAACTGACAGCAGTAAACTGTGATAAATATAATTAATTAAGTGCCTCCACCGGCAGCCGTAGATAGAAGAAAATAATCAAGAGGCGCATGAAATATTTGCCAAAAGAATGAAGCACGAAATTCCAGCACAAGAAAGGTAAACATTTCATTACAACAACAAAAATAACAACAAGTACCTAGCGAAATTATATTTGCCACAACAAATGCGAAGCATAGTTCTACAAATCAATACAAGCGAAAATGGAAAAATACAACAAAATTAAAGAAACATGTAAAACATGACACCAAAAACAACACAGAAGAAGAACAGCAACAAAACAAAAGAAAAGTCGATGAAAAAATCTTAAAGACAAACGATGTTAGGAATTCGAGAAAAACATGCCTCCAACGGTGGCACTGAACAATAAGTACAACAACAATAACAAGGCAGAGCAGAAAAGTCCAATCAATTATACGCTCAATTAAGTGCACCAAAATATGGGGAGCACAAGCAACACCCAAAAACCGTCACTACCTTGGCTTGTATGCTTTCTTCGGCGGCGCAGCGCTTGGCGGCATGTTTCGCTGTCAATTCGCCCTATTTGACGGCAAGCAAACAGACACGCTGCTAACTTGCTAAATGTTTCAAATTTCTTATTGTTGATGTTTCTCGCACAAGTTATGGCGCTGTCTGCATGCCGGTGTTGTTTGCCTTATGCCAGCAATGGCAATGCGCCGGCGAAATTATCTCTTTGGTTCTGTATGAAAATATGTGTTACTTGCTGCTTCTTTCTTTGTTTTTAGTTAAGGAAAAATTGCGCTCACGTAGAACATGGATAATTATGTTGGACACAGCGTGAACTTGAGGTAACAAATTTTAAGAAACAAACTTTTCAAAGTACAATATTTTATTTTTAGAAATTCATTGTGAACGTGTGTCACTTTTGTATGTCTTTTTGGGCAAAATGCTTGTGATATACAGATGAAATGTAATTGGCAACTGGTCAGCACAAAACTGGAATTCAATGAAATTCTCAGCATTTGAACACAGAAATTTATCATTTCAATTCGGTTGAACGTTCTTGAGAAATTTTATTGAAGTAACTATATTTAGAATTGATCGATATTTTTGATAACAACACTGTAGATTGTTGTAGATTTGTAGATTATGACGGTATCATTGGAATTCGTGGCAATAGGACCATATCTAACGGGTGATCCAAAGAAAGGCACTTTTACTGTTTAAATGACTTAAGCATCTCCCCGCATGTATATCCCACTCTACCTGCGAAAAACTGGCGCACCCTAGCAAGACAGCTTAATACACCACATCCGATGGCACCATACATTTACATCACCACACCAACACAACTCACCACACCTCTACCCACTCAACAAAAAGGATGGACATCGAGATGAGAAATTCAATGCGTTCTAAACAATCCGTCTGCACAACATTCGCTGAGACACTGCGCCGCGTCAACACCTCTACTCTACCGCAATTATAATTTTTGAGCCTCCTTTGGTAAAACCACGCGATCGCCGGCTCCACCAGTCGAAATAGGATTCTCGCCACCGTATATCGACGCTTATTTTAATAAAGTTAAATTTTATATCATTTATAATTATAAAAATTATAATTCCTTTAAGCATATTGTGAAAATACAAACAAAATTTGTTTTTGTTAACATAAATTTCGTAAACTTTTATTCATTTTCCAATAGCCTTTTTTTGACAGATCCCGCAACAGTCGTGTCAAGCTTCGTGTCACTTTTATTGTTTTTATTGCTATGTTGTTTGCCATACTATCATAGAAAGACTTACGCCTGAACAACGTTTACAAATCATTCAACTTCATTAAGAATATTCATTTTCTGCATAGAATGAGTTTCGCGCGCTTCGCTCAACTTATGGTCAACATAATTGGCCTACTGAGCATACTCTTCGCAATACCATCACCCATCTTGAGACCCAGCATTAACTATTGGATAATATTCGACCGAGTAGACAACGTCCATCACACCGTCCATCAGCCGTAGCTGAGAGTGTAAACGAAGACCGTGGAGAATCTATTCGGCGCCGTTCGCTCGCACTGACGTATGAAATGACTTGGCACGTTTAACGTCAAGATCTTAAATTGAAAGTTATAAAATACAGCTTGTGCAAGAACTAAAGCCACTTGACATTCCCAAGCGACATCGCTTCGCGCTTGGGCTCTTGAAAAGCTCCAAGAAAATCTGACATTTTCAAGCTAAATTATGTTCAACGGTGAGGCCCATTTCTGACTCAATAGATATGAAAACAAGTAAAATTGCCTAATTTGGGATGAAGAGCAACCTGAAGACTCTATAGCTGTCCTTTAATTCAAAAAAACATTGGTTAAGTGTGGTTTGTGAGCCCATGGATACGTCGGTTTGGTTACGACAATACGGCGCCACTTTCCACATATAACATCAAACAATAGATTTACTGAGAGAACACTTCGGTGAGCAGATAGTTTCAGGTTTAAGGCCGCTCGGTTGGCCACGGAGATCACGTGATATCACACCGTTAGACTTTTGCCTGTGGGAATCTTCTTCTTTTAATTCGCTGAACTATGTCAATGTCGTCGTATAACTCATACAGCTCATCGTTTCATCAAATGCGATATTCGCAGAACCTTTCTCTCGAAAACTCAGTTGTTTGCATCGTCTAAGCCTCTGCGGAGATGATGAGTTACTTGTAGAATTTGGTTTTTCTTCGTGGAGAGAGGACTTTACTTCTCAATTGCCTACTCAGTCCGAAGTAGTACCTGTTATGACTGTCAACAGTGACGTGAGAGCCCAGTCCATTACTTTGCTTTCTTGTGCAGTCTGGAAAAAGCAGAACGAAATGCTCGAGTGAGTCATCAAAACTTGGACTTGATGAATAGATGGTCCATTCACGTGACGTGGCTGCGGCCAACATTTGAAAGACATAATCTTCCAAACATAAATTCCGAACAGGCATGATAATAAATAGTCCCCATTTTTTCTTTAAAAAAGTGAAGAACCTACTGGATCACTCTTTACAGTTTCTGCTTTAAAGTTAATTTTCAGTGATTTATATGATGACCAAACGTGTATGATTGCATAAACGAGGTAAATTCAAATAACGCAGAAAAGCAGTAATTGGAGCAGCCATCAGATTGTCTGTTTACACCTCACTTAATCTTATCGGTGAGAGTAGTGCGGGGACTAACTGGTAAGCTTCGTCGAAAACCAGAAGACAGTAACAAGAAATTGAAAAATTTACCCACCACCACCTTCTGGAAGGAGTCCTTTTCTAGCCGACAAGACAGTCTTCCTGAGTAACTGCATCTTTTTTCGGCCGTTTCTTAGTCTCTGGGGTGCACCACTGCATCCGTGTTTGCGATCACGAAGCTGTGCACACACTCATTCAGATTGCGCTTAAACAGCATCAGATACTGTAGTGAAGAGGTATCTTGAAGGCGTTTGTTTATAAGTGTAAGCCATGCTTCCACAAGCGGTCAAACCAAAAATACGAATTCGACTTCTCTGATTGGATAGTTAAATGCATTGGAAAATATACATATACTACTGACACTCTCTTTACGGGGTACTCTCTTTAGAAATCGCAAAAACAATAACTCTGTTACTTCAGTGTTTTCAAAACTTCTTTTGTTACAATATTTAATTTGCTGCCACGCACATTCCTTCGGCGATTCGCTATTTTGTTTCACGTCAAATATATTAACTAAAATGTCTGCTTTCCTTGTTACTGCCACTATTGTGGCAAATAATTTGAAGGTCACAACCGCCAAACATTTAAAGCAGCAAACGAATTAAATGCAATTGACAGTTGCAATTTCGAGCCAACTGTCAAGCAGCAAAAATCCCCGAATGTCACAGTGGTTGCAGTGAACCACGCATCGCTGATTGTTTCGCTTTCAGCATAAACCAACGCATCGAATATCAGCGCAAAGGAAAGCAAAAAAAAACAGCAAAAAGTGAAGCCGTAAAGCTAGAAAATGCATTGAGAAGCTCGAGACCATAGCTCGATTGCCGAAAATCCAAAGCGAAAAATCTCCATTGTCAAGTATGGCAAGGATTGCGTATCAAACGATATTTAAAGAATCTAAATCCGCGCTAAGGCAGCCGCAAGTGTATTCAGAAAATAAATCGCGAAAAAATTCGCTGCTTTTTCTTCTATTCCGGCTGCTTCTTCCTCTATTGCTGTACGCATTGCGATGTCTACACTTGTCTTGTTGTTGCTTGTTTCGCAAGTCTTTCGGTAGAGTGTACTTCGAAATCGTGTATGCGCCGCATTGCTCGCCGCTTGACGCGCGGAAATCGCTGCCATTAAGGCGTGTGTGCAGCTTGCTTCGGCGGCGCGGCTATTCGGCGTTTGGATCTTAAGCAGCTTTACGCATTTGCACGCTTTTCAAGCGCATACCACTTTGCAACATTTCAACTGTGGATCTCCCACGCACTCACGCTTTCAGGAACAGTTATGTAGGGAGTGCTAGTCCGCCTAGGATTGTTGTGCGCCTCTCCCCTTCTTCCGCCTAGTTAATATGGCATACTGTGTTGCAACATCGAAAGACGGCAAGTACAAAAATGCGGCGATAGTTGCACGCAGCTATAGTTCTAAGCCGTACTAGAGATGTCTAGCGGAATGTTATTGCATCTTAGGTGCTGTTTATCGAATTTTTCACTCCCGTTTTGTTGTTGTTGATTGACATTTTTTGCGTTTCCGCATATTTTTGCCTGATTTTCCGACCCGCATTGAAATTTTCTGTGGCGCAAAAGTTTCAGTTTTCCTCATTTCCCTTACTGTTTTGAGCACACCCACAAAATATTTCCACATACTTTCTGGTACTAGTGGACACCAATACCAATTTTATTAGTAATTCTGGGTTCTACAAAGGCTTACTATTTCTTCGATTCGAAACTAAGCTATACTCATTTAACTTTCCATGATATGGCAACATCTATATAAACTAGTTAACAAAAAACGCGTGATTGTCTCCGACCGAATGGGGTGTGAAGAGAACATACATCACACATGCACTGTTAAGCACAATGGTACCCAACAAAGGTCACTGCTATGGATCTGGAATAATTTATTGTAGACTACTATTCCTTCATAAAAATAAAATACATACAAACAATAAAATCGAGAACGTCAGTTCATCCCTCACAAGCGAAGTTGTCTCCAAATTACACACAGCCTACAAACCCTGGTGTAGATGGATAAGTTTCCACATCTAAATAATATAATAATAATATAATAATGGTTGGCGAGTTGTCTCTAACATATTGAAATTCCCTAAACAATATTCGAAGCAGCAAAAATTGTATTTCAGAGAGTCCATCTTTCACATCCTTTTCGTTGCTCTTTAGCTTCTTTAGGTAACGTTTGCTTCACAAGAAAAGTTTTCAGTATACAAAATGAATACGAAGTCCATTTGTTTTTTTTTTTTTGATATCATTTAGATCGACTATAGTTTAAAAGGCTGATTTGAAAAATTCCTGTGACAAAATTTATAAAAATATGTCGAAAAAATATCGATATGTTGGATTTTTGGCTTAATATCGAATATTATATTGCTTTAGAAGGGGATATACTGTATATCACTAGATAGCTTATCTCCCATCGAACCCTTGTATCGATTTCCGCTAACAAAGGTTACAACACTAGCTGCTGTCGGATCGGGTAATAATATTGTAAAATTGGCCTCTCTATAAAAACCAAAGAAAAAACCCCTTTTCACCCTATATCTTGTACACTTTTGACACAATTTGCAGGAATTTTTGCCCGAATTGGAGTTTTTAAATACCATTTTTAAAAATTTGGAGAAATAAAAGTTTTTGTTACATTCAAAGCATATGGTAACTTTAAGTTATTCAGATTATTCCATTGTGAGAGTACAACTCTTTGTCTTTTATAATAAATGTTGTAAAAAAAATTGTTGAAGTATTTTTCTGAATATTAAAAAACAGCGAAGATCGTTTTGCCGCCCCCAAGACGTTGCGCCCGGGGCGACTGCTGAGTGATTCAGTATTTTAAATACCTATGGTTCTGCCTTGATTCCTTCCTGGTTATCATTCGCTATCCTGCAGCAATAACAACGAATTTTAACAGAAGGACAAAAGCGAAAGCGAAAATCTGATTCACTAACAAATTCCGTGAGACTACACCAATATCTACACATACATTCGTTAAGTAACTGTAAGACAATGCCAACGCCATCTAGTGTCCACAGAGCGGATTAAATTAACAGAGCCGTTCAAACGGGAATGCCAACATAATGCGCCAACCGAAGCGAAGTAGAAGAATCGTAAAATGGAGGACAACCATGCGATTGGCACATAACGGACAATACCAAGGAGTATCATGCTGGAACTCACACACACACACACATGTCATAGATATACAAACATTTGAGCTGAGTGTTGAAAGGTTCACACCCGAGCTGGAAGTGCAGAAAGTCACCATGAAACGGACAGAAATGACAAAATCATCAGCGCAAAGTGCCGCTACAGCATCAGCTCTTTCACACGGACTGTTGCCAGCATAATATGGAGATGTTATTAAGGACGCTGCTAAGGACAAAGACAATTTGGCGAATTCGTGAATAAAATTACAGCAAGAGCCAACAGCTAATAATGATGTTAGTCGTGCGACAATAATGACGCTGTTGCCGCTGTTGGTTAGCTTAAGGCACTAATGTATGTGATATTCACTGTTGATGTAAAAGGAATATGTGCTCATTGCACTTACCTCATATGCTTCTGAAATACTTTGGTTTCATTTTGGCGTAGCATTCAGATTCTCTGTACTTTTTATTTAACTTAACTTGAAATGCGATGTTCTTGCAGCTCTTCACCGTTATGTGAACATTATTTTAATGACTTCTACGAAATAATGTAAATTTTTTAGAACATCCTTTCTGTGAGCATTATTTCTGTGTTGCTCTTATGGTGCATTATGAATGCAAAGTATTACTATTGTAGTCAAGACAAGAATACAGCACTGACAATAACATAATAAATCTAATCAAGAAATGGAAAATGAAAAGATAAAACAAATGTATTCATTAAAATTGCATGAGCACACATAAACTTGCATATATCACGTATGTATGTATTTATCATAACAACTTTTTTTGCAAGTCTTATTTAGTGTTTGATTTTTTTGATGAATTGAATTCTAATAAATGTACTCTGCCTTCATCTATAATTCTTTATACGCAATAGTTACAAAACCAAAACTGATTTTTTTTTTGCTTTTATTGATCGTACACTTTATATACTGTCATATAAATCAAAAATCATCATTGCATGGAAAACTTGTTTATTTATCAAGATATCTTGATAAAATTGGACCAAGGCAACACAATACAATCACCAAACACAGTATACAGATCGGACCACTAGCGTATATATGTAACTGTCGTACAATATGACCGACCAAAAAGGAATGGATCTGTTTATATATTTTATTTTAAAATAAATGCACTTGTGAAGGGTACTATAGCTTCGTTGAAGCCGAAGTTATCATTTTTTCCTTTATTTTATTTTCCTATCAATTTTTAGAGTACGTTATTAAAGCGTAAGCATAACACAAAACAGGCCGACCCTAATAGACTTATGAAAGGGTTAAGGGATGTTCTCTAAGATCTCAACATCCTCTTTCCAAACTCGAAAAGCAACTATCAAGTTGAACTGTTGGTGAACGAATGGGTTAATTTATATTAAGGATTTATATAAGGATAATACCCCTCACATATGTATTCTTTGTAGTAAGCAGGAGTATTAAAAATGTGTATTTTTATTTCGATCAGTTAGTTTATATACATAGCAGCTAAATGCTATAGGGGTTCGATGGGATAATTTTTTAAGATATTGCCTTAAACCATAAACCATGGCAAATTTCATGACAAATTTAATATACGCTGTTCAGGCTAAAACAATCAGCTACTTGGACTCGAAATCACCATTATCTCGGTCCAGGTACGTAAGTAAATACAGGAAGGACATGTTTTGAAAGAAAAAAATACCACAAATCTAATCGTGAATCGCAACATACTCAAACGAGTAAGGAAAGAATAGGTTCGTGCGCTACCCAACATTTTAGGCTCATGTAACTTCCAAGCGAAAAATTCATGGAAATACCTTAAGGTGCCACATTTCAACCAGAGGATTGGAATGCCAGCAATTATACATCTATGTAACTCATACACACACCGACATATTCGAATTCCAAAGAAATAGTAAATCGAAGAATGGACAATTTAGAAAGCATTGAAGGATGTATTTATTAGTGCACACAAACGCTTGGAGATTGACTAATAAATATAATAAAATGCGTGAACAGAATTACTTGAAATCAAAAAAATCTTAATGAGATCCCATTGTATAAGCTTAGAATCAAGAGATAACACACAATTTATTTCAAATGATTTCTTTTTATTTTTCGTAAATTGCAAAACAATCACCACAAAATGTTGAACATTTCCATTTAAAGCGCTTTTTCTTATAATACGACAGAGGAAAAGAGAATGAAAGAGCGGATAAGTAAAAACTTTCGAGCAATGTCAGTTGTCAAATAGATTTAGCCATTTCCGGTGCGCTTATTCCCTAAACTTTTCACGCTCCACCTCTTCGGTGCCTCACTACAACGGCACAAACCGAACAGAGTAATCCCTGTGCAGTGAATGTTGTCGTTAACATTGGCAGCCAAAATCATATTCGGTAAATGCCGCAGGATATCGTCAATAAGGGATTACTCAACGAATGCAGCAAAAAAGTAAATCGAAACACGAGACAAGATTCTGTTGTAAGCACGAAAGTTGCAACATTGACTTTAAAGCAACAACAAACAAATACCAAGAAGAATATGCCACAAAAAGTCAAATGTGTAGAAAGGAAAAAATGTTGTCTGTCAGACTAAGCTAAAAATGTTCGAACCCACCGGGAACTAACGAATGACCCTGGCGATAAAAAATGTTAAAAGAATCACACGAAAATGCGAAATAAAAGCAAAATGTGGGTAAACCATGCAAAATACTTGGAAATGCTTTAGATCGGCTACGAAAAGAGTAGGCGAGTAAAAAGCAGACGTTCAGAATAAATAATAAAAAACAGAACTGAAAAAGCTTAAATTAGTGGAACTCATCAAATGATCAAGTGGAAATATCATATTTTTTGAAATGATCGGTAATGTAACTTGAGGTTATAACTAATGTATTCGACTTCGGTTTCTGTCTTACTCAGCAATACTTAGCAAGATTGGTTCCGCTTCTTTTCTAGAGAAAAGTAAATTCAGGAAAAATATATTAGTCGTTAAGATTTCTGACATTTCACTATACATAACTTTAAATTTTCAATCGTACATAGTGCGTTCCAAAGTAAACACTCTTTGAATCTAGCGCCCTCTGGTGGCGGTATCTATATGTCAACTGATGCGTTAGGATCTGCTATCGATTGTCCAGTGAGAATTTCATGACATTTCATTTATTGGAAGTTAAGTTATTGCGTTTTAAGTGTCGGAAGTTTTTCGGAAATGAAAGGAAAGCGTTATGCAGACGTAGAGGCCATTCAAAAGGCTTGCACCGGCATACTGGTGGCCATACCGGCCAAAGAGCTAAAACACTCGTTCGACATGCTTTTGGGCCATGCAAAAAGCTGTACTTAAGCAGAAGGAGACTATTTTGACCAAAATAAATTGATTTTGCAAAACAAAACATTTCTGTTTTTTTTTTAAGTCCTGTTTACTTTGGATCGCACCTTGTAGAAACGAGTTGTCTCACGTTTTACTTCATTTTTGAGGTGTTTAAAGCGTTTCAGTATTAAGCCGACAAGAATTATATTTAATTCGAGAACGCACAAAAGTCGAATGTTGCTATCTGACCTTAAGAGAATCAGTCTCTAGACAGTTCAGAAAACAGGTGACGAAATTGAACTTTCTTTCCTTCCAGTAAAAGACGAATATTATACAAAAAATACCACTTCCGGTGCTATACCTGACATGGCCATTAACTGGACCTAATTTTGTTAAACATTGAGTGAGTCGTAATTCGTATTTGTAAGACTTTTCTATAAGTTTTTCATAAATTTTACACTCCCACCCTTACATCAACTTCATATACAGATCTTTGTTTCTTGCATCATGTTGCACATTTCATACCGAAATATTTTCAAATTAGTTCCTGAAAATTGCTTTTACACTACAATCCCGAAGTTGTTCCTAGTACTTCAACCATAGTAAAAATTCTAATGTAAATTTCTTAGAAGAAAAATAAGTCTTGCGTTTTATAGAGATTTGTGATTTTGATTGATTTGAACATTTTGGTTGTTCTCTTTCAGTTTTTCTAGATTAAATTTTTGTTACTCTTTGTTTGTTGGATAGATTTTCGCAGACGTATTGAGGTTCCTAACTTTTGAAAATAAAAAAATTTTGTTCATTAAATCCGATTTAAATTAAAGCTGATGTTATAAAGGATCTGCTCGTGTTTTTGTTGTAGCGGTAGAAAGCATTTTCCAAATCTTAGGCAGTGGTTCAGAGTTGAAAGTCCTTAGCAAAAAAAATCCAGCTTCATTCCGGTTTTATTTCAAAACAGTTTGCTCGGTATGAATTCATGTTTTCATCCGCGGAGATAGTCGTAAAGAGAAAATGAGACATTGGAAATGGTAGAATTAGTTAGTCTGGATATAATCTACATGAATTCATTATTATTTTCAAAGATACCATATCCTTTTCGAAAGTGTTTAAAAGCTGTACGAAATAAGACTAATACAAAAAAATCTGCGTGTTCTGATAATCCGAAACCCTTCTCACAACACAACCCAATACTATGAAAATTCAGTCTTGCAGATACTGCCAAGCTCAGTATATTTCCACTCACACCTAAAGGAGTGACCCTTTAAGTGGCATTTTTATGTTTGTGAATATGAATATGTGATGTTTTTTTGCTATGCCTGTGTCATAAGCAATATTCGACTTATGCTGTATTTCCAATAATTTTCTTTATTACAGTGCATCCCAGTTGCCCCAAGCATTTGCGATTTGCTTGTTTTTTTGCTATTTGTTTCTGTTAAAAGCCATAATATTTTTGAAATCCCCTCTCACGCTTATGAAAAATCCTTCGCCTTAACACTTAAAACCCCAGCACAATACAAACACACACACCCATATACCGCAATGTATGTATGTGTGTGTGTTTCAAAGCAGCAACCTTTCAGCTAAAGCGAAAGTTCGGCGCTTAATGGCCATGGGTGCCACTAGGACCTGTAAGTGAATTCATATTTCATATGCAACGCGCATAAAGCATAAGCAGAAATGCACATACTTATATAAATACACAAGAGTTGGCGACCAACAGTAATGTACTATACATATGTATATATGTGTCGGCTTGTGTTGTCTTTGAGCGCGTCGAAAATATGAAAAAATATTCTTTCGCCCACTTAACTTTTTGTTGCTTTCTTTGTTTTCATTCTCTTTACTTTGCCAGCACTAGAGGTATTTTCCCCCTCACAGATTCATAAAGTGAAAGACGAATAAATGCATTTGAAGCTCTTTCGGTTGCCACTCATTGATGACGCCGCGTAGCGTGGCGCGGCGTACAAAGGCAAAACACATACACGGTTGCCATATAATGAGATGAAAGCTTCACGAAATTATGCCATCTTCTTGTATTATCTACTTTTAGGCGCACAGCCGTCACACTCAAGCGATGACCGCTTGTGTGGTGGTATGGTCCCTGCTGATAGTCGTTGGTAGCGGTAATGAGGTGCGCATTTTTGTGGGGTGCAAGCTGAGCTTATATGGCACATGCCACCTGGCTTTTTAACACCGCTTTACTTGTAGGAATGACTGACTGACTGGGTTTCCTTTCATATGCTGTTTCTGTGTGTTAAGTACGCGAAACAAATGAGTATGTAATGCACACATACTGTAAATATCGAATTTGTAAGGATTCTTTGATATGCTCACATTTTCAGGTACATGAAGGCGTGTTGCCACTTTCCTTCAAGGCTTACGAATTCATCAGAATGTAGGTAAGGTCACTATGATATATTAGTAGTAGTATATAAGTAGCTGTATCAGTTTAGTTGTGAGATTATATGTGTATTACCAACTTGATTTTTTATATTACTATTGTTAAAAAACCTGTGCTAATATTTATTTTACTAATTAAATTTATAAAGAGTATACATATTAGGGCGGGTCGATTTAAAAATCGCCCATTGCTCTATGAAAATCATATTCTAGGGATCAAAATAAGACACTTTGCCGAAGGAACCATACCTCTAAAACGAATTTTGATGTCCCCCAATTTGGGTCGAACCTTTGGGTGGGGCAAATTTTGAAAAATCCCACTTTGACACATTTAGAGTGCTTCAATCGATTCCAAATGTGGGACCGACCCCCACTAAAATTGGACGGCCGATCCACCCATGCCAGTGGCACACCCCCTGGAACTCCCCTGGGGGGTTCCCCATACAATCATTTCAAAAAATCACCATTTTTGGTGATTTACATGAAAAAATCAGCTAAATTGCTTTGATTTTTCTTTATTTTTATTTATTTATTTATAATAATATCTATTTTTTCTCTTAAGAAATTTATTTAGTCAGAACATATGTATGTAAATGAAAAAAATTTATTTAAGTAAGTTGTAGAGAAGAAATTAAAAAAAATTATTGTTTGAAGTCTTTTTTACTTTCAAGTCTGGGCAATTTCGCACGGCTCTCTAATGTCGTCGCCATAACAGCCTCTACATTTTCCGGTATAACCCGTTTCGATTTATCCATGATCAGAGGTTTCCCATTCTTATCTTTAATTTTAAAATCTTGCAAAAGAGCGGTTCCCAATGCTGATGCTACTCTGTCAGGCACACCAAATCTGTCACATACCAAGGCAAAGTTAAAACAATCGTATCTCTCTGTGTATTGTGAACTTGTGCTTCTATCAATATCTTCTTGAACCGGTGGCGGTGCGTATGTTGAATCATCGGGATCTTGGTATGTTGGCATTGATGACATAGACGTTGCTCCTTGCTCTTCAGTTTCCATCATAAATGCATTCATTGTTAGTCTTCTCTGATTATGTCGATCGTGCATGAACCCTTTGAGGCGTTCGGGAACCCATGTGCATGCGTGCGGACATGGAGCTGACTTCAAATCGCATTTACATTTTCCAATGTAAAAAATTGTTTCCAGAGATTTTACATACTCTGTAAATTGTTGGGTGTTGTTTCTTCTCTTGATTTGTTCTTGATACTTGTCAAGCAATTTATTCAATTTATTACATACACTTTTTTTCGGCATTATTTCCATACCAAGTTTTTCCCAAATTCGAATCAACTTATCTTGTACTTGAATAGTGAATGATTTATGGGAAAACTTTTTTGTTCTGTTTTATCACGTTCGCTTAAGTAAAAATAATATCTCAAGATATCCAGATGGGTTGGTAAATTAAGATCAGTCAAATCAGTAGATTCACCAAAAACAGTAACATCATGCTTGGGTATATGACTCATTGGGTTTTCGATAGTTGTTGATGTAGTTGCTTCATCTTACGGTGTAGAGGATGGTGGATTCATTGTAAACTTTTTGATTTGGAATGGTCACATCACTTATTACTTTTTTTTTGAAGTACCATAGTGGTTATTGCTTTAGCTCTCCTCACTTTCAGAGGTAATAAGAATGAAATGGTAATTTCAATTCAATTTCAAAATTTGCCCCTACCCAAAAGTTCGACCCAAATTGGGAGACATCAGAATTTGTTTCAGAGGTATGGTTCCTTCGGCAATGTTTCTTATTTTGATCCCTACAATATGATTTTCATAGAACAATGGGCGATTTTTTTGCCTCCCCACAAATCGAGCCGGCCTAATACATATACTATATTTCAGCGTGAGAAAAGGAGCAAATTAACTGCGTACTATTTTTCAGTACAGCAACTAAAAAGTAGATAGATAGATAGATATGAAACTTGGGGCATTGCACTGTGACCAATGGTCTGTTATGCCCTCCCCCATATCACATATGGTTACTAAGGTCCAGCATCCTGAATAATTCTAGGAGCCTGCTGGGCGCGACTGAGGTGGTGTGATCCCTGACCACGTAGATGGAACCTAGCGCCTTGAGCTTGCTTCTTCAAATTGCTGGACAATCCAGAATCAGGTGTGCTGGATTTTCTTATTCCATGTCGCAGAACCGGTAGTTTGCGCAACAGACTATGCCCATTTTGAACAAGTGCTTCCTGATCCTGCAATGCTCTGTAGAGAGCTCGAAAAGGAGACGGAATTTTTCTCGAGGGACCTTGCAAGGTTATACCCTCACATATCCCGTGCGGAGCAGCTCCTTTATAGTTCGGGACAGCTCATTTCCAGCTCCCTCTTAATGCCACGGCACCCAGATTTGGTGTACCCGCTCGAACACTCGAAAAAAATACCATTGGTTTGGATAGTTTAGTATGCGGTTACGAAATGCCTTGCAGTGTTTTCGAGCCGTCAGTGTACCACTGCATAGTTCTGTCTCTCAGTAGTAGGCGAGCCTTTGCAACTTCGATAGTCGAAGGCTACGTTGCCTTAGATACCTAAGCAACCGCTCCATAAGTGACAATGTCCTTACAATCATGGTATATATCCATCTTATGATACCTGGCTTGCAGTGGGGATAGAAATCCACCTTGTGGACAGCACCTCGTAGCACCAAGACGGAATGTAATCTAAAGCCTCTATCCATCTGCATACGAGCCGCCACGTTTCTTTTCTCCAATGCCTTGTATGAGAAGCATTATCAAAAGCACATTCAATGTCAAGAGAAGCGCATATCACAACCTCGCCATTATCCAGCGAATTCTAAAGCAACTAAAAACATTGCAAACGCTTCCAGAGTTTTGAATCTATTGTTGACGAACAACTAAATGAGAAAGAAGGTGTGAGATATGATAAAATAGCACAATCCTATTATGAAGTAACCAAAAAGTGTCATTTATTTAAAATCAAGTTATGCGATATATTTTAGAATGAATAAATGAATAGAATTTCTAAGAAAGTTAAATATATAGTAAGTTTATCTACGAACTGATGGAAGCAGCGATCATCTACGCCATCACCAAATATTTTATTATGATCACCTAAAACAGAACGTTCTGCGATCATACTTAAAACGGTCCTAGTACTGGCATTGTCCATGATAGAGGTCATTCAAATTTCACCTTTATTTTCGAGATTTATTTCAAACTTATTAGAGCAAAGCGCAAATGTTCCTTCTTACTATGTATGATCCCCTGTATCCAGTTAAAGATTTATATGGTGATTGTGACTCTAATTAACGATATTTTGTGGGCATGGCTTGGAAGTGCAATACCAATTTTCTTTTAGTAATGGAGAAGGCATGTTCAAACTTTTATAAAGATATTTCTATCTTTACTCAAGTTATCGCAATTTAATTGAAGGTTTCATCAAGCGCTTGCCATGAAATTAATATGGAGTGCTTGAAAATTACCACAGGCACCGTAAGCTCCATATTCTGTATATACATAGTTCAGATACCAATTGTAAGGAAGCTCGAGCAGCTGAAAAATAACAAAGCTTACTGAGCAGTTAATACATTCAAGGATACAGACTTGAAACCAATGTAGACATCAAGTCTATTACAAATTATGATTGGAGTGAAACATGCCTACCGCTTAGAAATAAAATATACAGCAAACTACTAGAAAGTTGATTAGTGAATTTAAATATAGATTTCTTCATTTAGCAACATGTTATGAAAAATTTTACACCCCAATCGGCACACTTTATCAACAGAGAATTGTACCTGAAATAACTAATGTCGATAAGTTGCACGGTTATATCGCCAAAATGGCAGCTTTGGTCGTATAAAATTCGGATCAGTTTCGGTACCGAAGAACTGGCTGTCGTTGTAATTATTCCGTAGAACTTTCAACACTCAGCATCTATTTGTCGACTTTAGCACGAAACTTTGACTATACGAAAAAAATAAATAAAATCTAACTTACACCTTATAGAAAAAACGTTTAATTTTTTAACTTTACGAGTGCGCGTGGGGGTTTGTTTTGTGTTATGATGACTACATTCACATCTGCTTAAGTAGTTTTATTTATCTAAGCCAACAAATGTAAATACAAAAAGTGCAAAAGCGGAAGAAATGAAACTTTTTCTGCACATTTGAATACTAAATCTTTCATGAAAATGAAACCTTTTTGTGTGCTAATACATCTAACTAAATATGAATATGTATAAAATAACCAGAGTACCCGGTAGGGATTTAATTGCATCAATGAATTTTACTATTTTTACTACATTTATTGGATTAATAATTATTATTTCCAATAATTCGTTCTCATAAGTGTTTAATGGAAATAAAATATTACTAAACGTGTGCTAGGGTACTATTTCATATTCAGGTTTCAAATCCAATATCCAATTGTACTACCTGGATATAACGAGCAAAATAATTGAAGTTCTCAAGGGTGTTGAGATTAAAATATAGTAGTCTAATTAATATATATGTACTTTTTTTGTGGAATTTTAAAATATGCCTTCTATATAAAAGTCAACTCGTTCAACTCCTCTCATCAAAGCAAAAACCAATTGCTGATTGTTGGATTGTAAAAAATTTTAAATTTTTGGAAAATTTTGCAAAACGTCAATATCATCACTATCCAAGGCAGAAAACTACCTTCAAGCCGATTTAATCTTTGAAGAAAACGCTCAAAAATGATTTAGGTAAATAAGTAGCGTAGCGTGCGTATATGCATTATAGACAGCCAAATCCCGACTTGACTCGAACTGGTCCATACAAACAGCACGCGCAAGCCGTATCGATATATATTTTTTTGTTTTTGATTTTGGTACCATCTTTATTAATGTTCGTGTGGACTTTGATCTCTTTACGTCAATTATTGTGTGCTTTGCAGCTGCTTGATTGCGACTTTGTCTGATGACTTTTAGGATGAAATAACAAATTAAACAACGATTTTGCTGGAAATTTGGTGTTTTCAAAAAAACAAAAAAACACGGCTACGGGATCGTTGAAAATGTTCTACATGTGTTTTGAGGAGTCTACTTTATCACGAACATACATAAGTATTTAAGTGGCACAAAGCATCAAGTGGAGGTCATTGCAGCTTCGTGCAAGTCGCTATAGATGCAGTTCTTGAAAATGTCGTATTGCTAACACGGAGATAGCAACGTTCATTTTGGATCAGCTCAAAAGATATTTGGTAATGTTTTGAATATGGGACGTGTCAATGATAGACTCGTACTTAAAGATTTGCATTTTTTGTATGAACGACGTTCTCCTATAAATCTCCCATACTTATTTGTAGCTGAAGACCCTGCATTCTGCCTAGTCTTTATGAAAAAAAAACGACTGAACCCATTGGTGTAGCTATCTGTAGTTTTGTAATATATAATATATTTACATCGGTGCAACGATCATAAGAATAGAGTTTTTTACAACCACTCTTATGCGGAATCGCTTAATATTTTTCACCTGTTAATTTATCTCATTCTTTCTCACATGAATGAAATAATTTTTAAGTTGGTATCCTTTTCTTTTGCCAAGTTTATTAGCTTTCTAATAGGTAAGAAAACATTAACATGAGAGAAAACATCCGATAATAGCTCACGAAACTGGAGCGAATTTCGGTGGGATGCAAAAGTAGACATGGAGTATATGTTGAGCCAAAACTATGTTGATTATTATGATATTGTTTCTACATTGAATTATGAAATCGGTATAGATAAAGCTAAAATGTGATTAGCCTAAAATATGTTTTGCTATAAAGCTAATGGGTTCGTTCAACCTATAAATTTGTGTCTATTCATGATCAAATTTGCCCCCAATCGGCTGAGCGCGTAGTAGACTGCAATGTTTACATTGATATAGTTAATATTGAAAAATTCCCGTTCACAGATCATTTTGGAAAGATGACGAGCACTTCTAAAATCGACAAAATCGACGTTGTATGGGACGAAGGGTCACATGAAATTGACACCTAAGTCAATTTATACTCATTTGAAAGATTTCCTACAGGGTTTGTGTGAGATGTCTTTCTCCAAAGCGATTCTAGAGCCAAAAAGCACGACAAACAAATAACAGTGCTAACCGCAAACATTATTTACAAAAATAACAAAAACAGATCAACCCGTACCATCTATGAATTCGAAGACAACCCGAAAGGGGAGAACGCATTTAAAGAATACCACGTCAGAAACACATGCAGAAAGGCTATGTAGCCTCACACTGCAAATAAGAGTAGAGAGGAACTATATTTCAGACAGCGTGCATGTGTGCGTTTGCATAAGGAACGGTTATTGTGACTAACCGACCGACAAACTGCACATCACTTATATGCGCTTCACTACCGGATATGTGAGTATACTCACACCGAGAAGTCGCTTGTACTTAGGAAAGTGCTCATAACATAACAATGCGGTTGTTTTTCTTGTGGTCAGCCCCCTACCGCTGCCCCCCGTTTGTGCACTAAGCACACATGACATCATAAAAACCGTTTATTTTGTTGTCCTTTAGTGCTGCTGAATGTATTGGGCAGTTCCAATGGACGTAGCTTCTAAAAACACCCAAAGCCATATTTACAAAATCCTTACTTTATGCTTGTATGTGTGCGTGTGTCGATGAGGTGTGTGTGTGTGGGCTTTCTTATTGTTATAATGGACTTGAGCGCACACTCGCCGACCGGTTACAGCATAAGTGCGCTGTTTGCATGTGTTATTATAAGAACCGTTATAAATACGTGTATTTGTGTGTGTGTGAAGCCCACACATGCTTCTATTTTGCTTATCCGTGTACACTCGAGCGCAACGAGTTAATGGTCAAGTGAGTGAATGAGTTTCATCTCTATTTCAAATTGCATCTTTATTTTCTCGTACAACATTCACAAAAGTAAAACGTAACAACAACATCAACAACTACAACAAACACCGAGCAATTCATGTGTATTATAGTTAAACTTTACAACACTGTTTATGCCACATACACTCACATGCACACATTTGTATGTATATACGTAGTAAAACCCTCATATTCGAATAGTTGAAAGTAGTCATAACAATAACAACGACAAGAGCGCCGTCTCACATAATGCATACATTTATAGGTAATATTAAAGTAGTAAAAAGTAGTAGCAGATTTTGTATGCACTTACAAATAATAGAGGATGCCATTATGAAGCATCACCGAAGCAGTCAAGTATTTCATATCAAAAATGCTGAGTATTGGCTTATAAAGTGATACGGCTACATGTATGTATGTATATACGAGTGTGTGCGTTTAGAGACGTAGTGGGTAAACACATGACCTCATAAGGTTGCAAATATAAAAGTGAGTATTATGTGCGCAAATATAAGCAGTTTCGTTTATGGAACTCGCGTGTAGCGCTTTGTAGCAACAAACTTTTTTCCTTTTTAACAGACACAATAAAGCTAAGTTTAAGTTTAATTCTGTGTTATGTTACATAATTACAACAGAGTTCCATTTTAGTTTTCTAATATTCTTCGCTCGAAACTAAATAGAAAGCTACCCGTCACGACTTGCCCACAATAACATGTCAATCGACACCTTCCAGACTTGACATATAGATGGCTTCCTAGACCTAACCTTCAAAATGCGCGTGCATAAATTTTACAGCAGTCGACTGACTAGTTATGATGAACGCGAAATTCGACAAAACTTGCTTCACTATCACTTTGAGTGAAGCAACTTTTGTAATTGAGAAAAAATGAATAGAATTTCGCGTGTTGCTAAAATATTGCTTGAACAGTATTTTTACCCATCAAAAATACTGTTCAAGCAAAAGTGGCACGATCACGAGTATCCGGATTCTGCTCTAGGAAAATGAATCATCAAGAATTTTTGTACCAAGTTTGTATGTGGTGTAAAGGGCCCCGAAGACGCTGAACGCGTTGGATACCTAAAATTGGTTTTTACCGACGACAACATCAAAAAAGTCTAAAAAAAAACTTTGGATAATCGTCAAGTAAAGTTGTACAGATATCAACCGATCGTGAAGATCACATCATTCATGGATATTTTGGTATGAGAACGCTCTGCGCAATGTGGGTGTCGCGCAAGCTCACAAAACGACGAGTTGATGACTCGGAGAAATGAATTTAGACTTTCAAGAGCAGTAAGCCGGAGTTTGTGCGTCGGTATATGACAATTGAGGACACATAGTTCTACCATCCACACGCTCATTTCATCAATAAAGCTGCTCCAAAGGGTGAAAAAACAAAACAGACGGCTGGCAAGGTTATAAATTTGAATGTGTTATTTTCTATTGACCATATTGAAAAAGAAAGGATCATCAACATCGATTATTACATAATATTATTGGACAGATTGAAGGACGAAATATCCGAAAACGGCTGCTTTTGAAGAAAAAGAAAGCGCTTTATTAATAAGACAATGCACCGTGTCACTAATCAGTAAAAATGATGGCAAAAATGCAAAAACTGGACTTCAAATCGCTTCCGCAATCACCATATTATCTATATCTGATCCCCAATGACTATCACCCGTTCTCAGATCTTAAAAGGATGCACTTTGGGAAGCACCTTTCGTCGAATGAAGAGGTGATCGCCAAACCTGAAGCTTATTTTGAATCAAACGACAAAGCGTACTACAAAAATCATAGCGAAAAGCAGGCCGATCGGTATAATCAGTGTATCATCCTTGATGGGAACTTTTTCAATTGTCTTGCTACTTAAAATCTTTTCGAGGTAAAAGATCTCTTAGGCGCAGATGGTCTTTTTGATAACCGTTTTATAAAACGTTTTGGATCCCTAATATTCAAATAAAGGAGAAGGAGTTTTGATATGAATATTACACCTACTACTTAAGCGACAGTGATAGCAGACCCTAAGAAAAACATTTTCCTATAAGCTTTAAAGCATTTGTATAAAAAAAAAATTTATGGATCCTGGTTGATGTAGTTTATAGTCAATATTTGCTAAGTTCAGTTTTATGGACACAGTTCCGAGATTTGATACTTTTATTACAAAAATTTCATGTAATGTTTCAAACTACTTGTATATCATACATGCTATTCCTTTCCCAATCAATGACGACGGAGCAGACGTTCTATTGCCTGATCATGAAAAAGTTCGAATAGCAATTACCCGTCTGAAAAACAACAAAGCGGCGGTGGTCTGTGAATTGCCGGCGAGCTATTCAAATACTGCAAACTGAAAAGGTGATGCATTATCATATATGTTCGGATGAAAGCATGCCCTACGATTGGAACCTAAGTGTGTAACTTTAAAAACTGGGAGTGACATCGCCCTATATTTGGTTTTATGTACATATCTTCTAAACCACGTAGCTACAATTGCCAAATTCGCTCACAACAAATCGATTTAGCCCCCCTATCGACACTGTAAATATAAATGAAATCAGAAGATAAGCCCGTCCACTCCCCATATAAGGGTACTGTTAAAAACTGGTAAAAGTGCAATAAATCAATGAATAAATATTTTAGGTTAAATCCCATATTTCGGGACTCGCTTGACTAATTTCGAATAAATTTAAGTCGTGTAGTTTTTCTCACATTCCTATATTGCGGTGTGAAAACCTTGCGCGAACAGACAGATAATCACACGGATTTGAACTCGTTTCGTCATCGCGATCATATATTGGGTTGTCGAAAAAGTCTTTTCGTATTTCTAATCAAACTTCAACTTATTTTTTTTTATATTTTGCTATTAAATAAATAAACAAATGTACATACCATTTTTTTTTCTACCACTTTTTTGCCACTTTTTCGCTACAGACATTATTCCATCAGTGTGCAACTTTCTTGAGTGTAAATCGAAATTTTGAAATTTTCAGAATGAAAGCGAGCAAACCATTGTTGTGCTACACGAACAGCATCATCTCCGTAAACTTCACAAATTTCAGTGGTGGCTTGCGTGGCAGTCTTCCTTTATACAAAAATTTCAAAATAAAGAGAATTTCGTGATTATTTTCTCTGTATTTCACTTACTTAACAGCTGTAACTTTTTTCAACTTCCCCGAATTTAATTTTTTGGTTAAATTAAGCTTAAAATCACACCTTTCCAACACCATATGGCATGACACAATGTTATTGGTAGCACTGGATATATACGACTGCAACGACATCTATTGACAAAATATCTTTTTCGACTACCCTATATATACTACTATAGTATATATATACATATACCTCTATATCTATCTCGATCAGTGTCATGTAAAACATACATCCGTTAAGTGAACAAAAGTACTACACACTTTCGTTTGGAAAATATTCAGCTCAAATTTTCGGCTTATTTACTCGTTCACTTTCTCAGAAACATTGTTATTAAGCGAGTTGGCTCCTCTGAATGTGTTTTAAAATATGTTTGCTGTTTCTATATTCGTAACATCTTTGTCATGCTGACCAACATTTCAATTTGGTTGGTTCTAGCTTGCCTCAAATGACATGTCTTTATTCTCTTTCCTTGGAGAGGCGCTTTAAAGATACATTCAATTCCATCAAAATGTACAAGAGAACAGATGTCCAGCAGCTAAGTTTGGATCCATAAAATTGGTGTGTTCGCTTAAAGACTTTTCTCAGCAACAATGATACGTTCATTTCGAAAATTTTTTCACATTTTTATGTTGCTGCCTGTCATTCACCTGTTACGGATGCTTATCAGCTATGCACAACAACAAGCGAAGAGATGCTTTTGCGAGCAGAATTAATACAACACAACATGAATCTGCCAGTTAGTCAAGTAACAACATCAAATGCTCAAATAAAAAAGAAAACGAGTACCGTAACTGATGCATTGCTTAGATGAAGCAACAGCATACTTTAGTAGCCGTTATGTACTAGCTTGTAGCGTTTTTTCGGCCCTGCGCTCTCGGAAGTATCTTTTCGCTGGCAAATGAGAAAATATTGCAGAGTGACACAAGAAAAGTGCCAAGCTGTGCTTTTAATTTAAGGGCAACGATTTTCCTGAAACAAAACTTTTAAAAAGAATTTTTACCGTATTTTATACTGCGACACTTTATACGTTTGGGTATTTCAACTTTGTTCATAGTTAATGATATTTACTGGACTGAATAAGGTAAACTCTTTAGGTGATGTGAACTTAACATAAGAATTGTAGGCTTGTATGTAATCGATCAGTATCTTCAGAGAAAACCGTCTTTCGGCTCTGTCTTAAAAGGGTGTACAAAGAAAATAAGGAGACGATGTCAAATACTACGGTTCTATTTAACTAGAAGAGATATATATTTCTATTTGCGACAACTACCCTTGAATTGGATTTAATAAGACCAATTTTTAAGAAAAAATTGTGGTTTCGATGTTCGTCGTCTAACAACCTTTTTTTTTATACCATGTAGATTTTATATTTAGCAAAATTTCTCTTGTTACTGTCTATCGTCTGATTCGGTGTGAAAAAATGTATATCTTTGCACATAAACAGATTTATTGAAATAAAATTTCAAAAACTTGTTACCGTAGGAGAAGTAGTTAGGTCAGGCCTTGAGAGAAAAAATCAAAAGTCTTTAAGAACTGCTGTAACATGTATTTCTTAAATTCGTGTAAGCCGATGTAACCATCGACAATGCGATGCCTAGAAAACAATTGCAAGCCGAGAGACGTTTCTAAAGTTCTCTGAGCTGTGGAATTCTGATGAAAAGTTCGCTTTGCTTCGACAAAGAAGTTTTGCTGTGAACTCTTATTATTTCTTATTTATCTCCAAAAACATTGTTTAAAGTCACTAAATTTAAAGTCTATTTTCTGTCAATTTTTTTATTAGTTTATTAGACAAGATATTTAGATAAATGACATCCCCAAATTAAATAACAATATAACAAAAAAAAATGTTTTTAAACGCACCTACCAGTATATTTACTATGGTTAGTTCAGGTTACTTTTTTCTTAACTTCTCTTTGATATATATCGCCAACGATGCCCGAACTTGGTCCATCCCTACAAGCTACCATATCGCTCTGCCGCTTTTATCCTCGCTTTTCGCTATTCCACTTTCCTTCACTTTCGCTATGCACTTTCCGTTGGCTTTCTAAATTTCTAGCGCCAACAATGGACACGGCTCTCAGCCATTTCTGCCTGCCAATCATATGCAATGCAAAAGTCATTGTAAACAAGACTGGACATAGGTAGCTAAGCAAAAAAGTAGAAGAAGAAGATGGAGAAAACACCGACACTTTGCATACTCAAAGCGTTTTCCACACCTTTGCGCCACTCAGCCTAACAGGCCGCTCGCTGCTGTCCAGCGCATAGTATCAACGGGTTATTTATAAAACTACAAACATGTATGTGTGTTGGTAGGTTTACCGGTTTATCCCCTGGCATTAGCATCTCTTGACCGTTTTGAAATGTCCGGCATGCACTTGACGACGTGTACGTAAAAAATCGTGTTGATGATCTCACTCGGATATGCATTAACTTGTTTTCGCTTTCCAAACCGGCCAACCCCCTCGTGTATACTCATATTAGACTTTGTCGCCATAGTATGTATATACATGGGAAATCGTAGCTGCGAAAAATGGTTGAACATGCTGCAGGTGTTGCAGTGCCATTTAATAACAAACACCTCTCGTTGCATGCAACAAATTATGCAGATTGCAAACTTGTAGAATTTTCAATAAATTTCTTATGCGAGAACAAGGCAAGTTGTGTTGAAAACAATGTATTTTGCAAAATTGGTGTTGTTTCTTAAAAGCAAAAGTTGGTTGGCTATGTTATTTATAAACTGTTCTAAATATATTTTGACATTATAAAATGATGGGTACTTAAAATTAAGAATTTAAATTATTTTTAAAAATTTTGAAGTAGTTGCAGTTAAGCAAACGCCTTCAACCCTCGTGACTGAGACTGTACTAATCCAGTTTTATTAATCAGGTGTTATGGAGATGCAGAAACAGCGATCTCGATATATTATTATTGTTTCCTCAATTTCAATAGTAAAAGATAAACACAATTATAGTCACGTTAGTTTTTAATATTATATTATTATCAAAAGTCATACTCATATTCAGAGATTCGTTCCGATTGTAATATTTTATCTAAAAAAAATCTTCGAAAATCTTTTCAAATTAGTTTTTTTTCCTTGAAAATAACAATGCTGTGATTTAAGACTAGTATATATGATATATAGGTAGTTCCACACACACTTTTACTTAATATTGACTCTAAGGTCTCCAACTATACAAGAGCTATTGGTAATTAAAGTATCACAGCTCAGAACAATACCCATAAAGCTGCACTTAGAAAATATTGACACTTTAAACTACTTCAACCAGGATCCATAAATATTTTTCTCTACAAATGCGTTGAAGCTAATAGGAAAATATTTTTCCTACGACCAGCTATATCTGTCGAACAAATAATCTCGTAAGGTTGGTTCTATGTAGTATACCTCAATTTTTTTGGTTGGAATAAAAATTTCTTCATGAAAACAATGCAATATTAACATCTAAACTCGTTTTCCTTCATTTGAAATATGACTTCCTTGATATCCAAAACGTTTTATAAAACGGTTATCTTCAAGACCACCTGCGGCTAAGAGATGTTGTACCTAGAAAAGATTTTAAGTAACAAGTCATTTGAAAAGTCCCCCTCAAAGGAGATACACTGATTATAACGACAGTCCAAGTTTCGGTATCATTTTCATAGTACGATTTGTCCCTTGCTTCAAAATAGGACTTAGTTTTTGCGATCACCTCTTCTTTCGACGAAAATTTCTTTTCAGCGAGCATTCTATCAAGGTCTGAAAACAGGAAATAATCACTGCGGTCCAGATCTGGAGAATACGGTGAATGTGGAAGCAATTTGAGACCCAATTTATGGATATTTGCCATCGTTTTTACTAACTTGTGACACGGTGCAGTTTCTTGATGAAAAAGCACTTTATTTTTTTCAAATGCGGTCGTTTTTCGCCGATTTAGTTCTTCAAATTGTCTAGTCTCTAATTGTCGAGACAAAAACTCGGGTATATTACGCTTGAACATCTCTAAATCATCAACTAGTCATTGGTTTTGGACAAAAGTGAGCTCGCACCGCAACCACTTTGCACAGATCTTTCTCACAAACAAAGTATACGTGAATAATATGATATACACGGACAGTTGATATCTGTAGAGTGCCTGCTATTTCGAACAATTTCACTTTACGATCACTTAAACATATTTTGTGGACTTTTGATGTTTTTGTCCGTAACAACTCTTTTGTGCGTCCACTGCGTTTTTGTGTCTTCGGTGCTCGTTTCATCACGTCTAAACTTGTGAGCAAGCCAAGTTTTTGCTTCAACTATATTTTGTACCTTCCAAAAACATATTGTGAATACACGAAATTTCTTTTTATCCAATTTTTTCACAATAACACAATAAAGAGTTGCTTCACTTAAAATTATATAATTCCCAAAGTGATGATGAAAACTGTCAAATTTATAAATGCACCTTTGGTAAAAACCTGAATGAGAATTTGTCTTTTTACCGAACTATTTAATGAAATAGTGATGTACCTTAACTACGACTTGGCTCTCTTTTTCCAATACATAAATATAAAGTTGAGAGAACATGAAAGGAGTAAATTGAAAAGAATGAGAGATAAAAGAAATCAGAACTGTTATTGACTAGTTTGATTAAGCAGTATCTTCTAAGATCGTAAATTTAATAGTTAAATTGGAGCAATCTCTTCTGTTATTAGTTGGTGTTAAGAGATGAAAACGGCAGATATACTAGTTGGAAGCACTAAGATTAAAAGGACTTAGTTTCATGTGTTACATGATAATAGTCAAATGATATGTGAGTATTTTTCTCGTAATATTCAGTAAACCTTTTGAAACTCACCTTTTGATAGGTCGAAATGGCGGCAGCTGCAATTTTCTTCAGCGGTAACACTTTGCGCTTCATTCTTCTCAAACGCTCCGCGAAGACGCCAGTCAAGCCTTTTATTTTGGGGGCGCTAAGGGGGCGCATGCGTGGGACTGCAGAATTAGCGTGAGGTAAATGTGCAGCTGGCATTGCATTACTGCTGACAGGGCTTTGCATATGCGGACATGTGTGTGGCATATGAATTGACGCCGCAGGTGCTGAGCCAGCACAGCCTGCTGCTGATGTCGGCGCAGCCGATACTAAAGGAGGCAATCCAACCGATGAATTAGCTAGGGGCGCCACCGTTGGTGCCATTGTCGGTAGCTGCATAACGTTTGGCAGCTGACAACTAATCGGTAATAAAAACATTTGATTATTCATTGACGCATTCGAATTAGACGCTGCAGCGGGGCACATGCTCGTCAGCATTGAAGCGGACGTGGTAACAGGCGCACCGGTGATGTTGGTGGAGTAGCTGTCACATAACCAATTTGCGGAAGCGTAGTGTGGCGTTTGCGCTGAAGTGGCCGTTGCTGTAGCTGTGGTTACGGGCTGCGATGCTGTGATATTGCTTGGCATAAACGCATTCATCGGTAGTTGCGCCGCGTTTAACATTGTTGGTGGCTGTGGCGGTGTTGGCGGGGGTGGCACTGTAAACGAAGTGGGCATAGTAAGCATAGCCGTTGGCATCGCAGTGTTGTTGCCTACTGTTGTGGCAGCACAGTGTCCGCCAAAACAGTTAGTATGGGGATTTGGTGCAGCTAGCGTCGCAACGCAATTAATTGGTTGACATGATGAATGCATGTGCACCTGTTGTTGTTGTTGTGGCTGCACCTGAAGTGTCGGCGCTTGCGGCTGGTAGTGCGCCTGCGCATGCAAAACTGCACGCTGTTGTTGTTGTTGCTTTTCGTGGCACTGCGCGCATATCGTTTGCTTGCTGGCATTTGTTGTATTAATGCTGGTGTTATTGTTAGTGTTGCCATTAAGTGTGGTTGGCTGTGCATAAGGAGTGGCCCGCGCTCCACTCGTTGCAGTGGACTGCTTTGGCGCCTTTGGCCCGTGCCAGCATTGCAGCGCGCAAGGTACCAAGCCCACCAGCTGCATGCCACCAAGGTGGCTCGCTTCGTTCAGGTTTGGGGCAGCTATTTTGAAGCAATAATTCACCAGTTATTTCTTATTTTATCCTGAAAAAAAAACAAACGCAATGGTTGATTTGTTAGCATAACTTGTACTCGTATTTTCAGAATATCACATCATATTGTCACTACATCATCACATCACAGTGACTAAAAGAGTGTACTAATTACGAAATCATTAAAACCACAAAATTGAGAATTTTTGTCAAAACCGTCGGTGAGCGAATTGCGAAAACTTAAAAAATGAGAAGTTGTAAGAATTTATATGAAAATATTGCTAAGAACGCCCTAAATAAGAACAAAATGTGTATTTTAGAGAAAAAAGACAAAAACACACAAACAAAAATCGATTTAAAGTACATAAGGTTGTGATAGTAATAGTGATAGTGATAAAGTACATAAGGTTCAGATAGGTTGTCAAATATCTCCCTTCCGCCTTTTTGTCTTTTGAATATGTACTATGTTTAAAGCGCTACAAAGCTCGTATCTGGTAATACTATACATCTTTGAGAGGTCTTGACATAACCTACAAAACTGCGTTATGATTAGTTTGGATATTACGTTCAACAGTTATAGACGTGTAAACATGGAGTTCACTAACGCCGAAATTGGCGTTATTTTAAAGTTTTCCTTCGTTAAAGGCAAATCCGCTAAAGAAACGTTCCGTGAGATTGACGGTGTTTTGAGGGATCGTACTCTATTACTTCGAACCGCGGAGGAATGGTTTCGACGACTCAGGCCAGGTAAAAACGACACCATGGATAAGCCAGTCGCCGGAAGACCTGTGACGACGAATACCGATCAAATAATGGAAAACCTCGAGTTAGACCGGCATGTGGCATCTCGTGACATCGCCCACAAGATGGGAGTTAGTCACCAAACCATTTTAAACCATTTTGCAGAAGGCAGGATACACAAAAAAGCTTGATGTTTGGGTGCCGCATGATTTGACGCAAAAAAACTTTCTGGACCGAATCAACGCCTGCGATATACTGCTGAAGCGGAATGAACTGGACCCATTTTTGAAGCGGATATTGACTGGCGACGAAAAATGGATCACATACGACAATATCAAGTGAAAACGGTAGTGGTCGAAGGCCGGTGAATCATTCCAAACAGTGGCAAAGCCGGGCCTGACGGTCAGGAAGATTTTGCTGTGTGGTTGGTAGGATTGGAAGGGAATCATCCACTATGAGCTGCTCCCATATGGCCAGAGGCTTAATTTTACCACCTACTGCGAAAAACTGGAGCGCTTGAAGCAGGCGATCGACCAGAAGCGTCCAGAACTTCGTTGATGACTCGTCGTAAGCTACAGGAGCTCGAATGGGAGGTTTTATCCGATAAATGTATGTTTATAAATCTTTAAATAGAGAGCAAAAAACGGAAGGGAGATATTTGACAATTATATTATATTTAAGGAAGATAAGAATATCATAGCAACCAAGTTTAAGGAATTTTCATAAACCTTCACATCACTCACAATATCACCACTCACAATTCACATTATGCACTACTCTCTATAGTACCTACATCAACATCCACAGACAAGTACACCAACCACAATAATATCACATAAATCACGTCATCAGATTCCTCACACAAATAAGAATAAAATGACAGACAATTGAGGTATCACAGACATTCGATAAAGACAGTGATTTGTTACACGTTGCCGCGATCATATCACCTCATCCCTCTCAGTTTTGGGTATACAAAATTATAGAATACCGTTTTCTTTTTTTAAATCAAAAACTATTGAGTAAAACACCAATAGATATACCTTCAATAGCATACACACATACATATAAACTAGTTTTTTTCTTTATTTTAATAAGTGCGAAGATGAAGTAGGTTTGTGGATCAAATGTGGGTCTCTTAGCGCAGTAACTTTAAGTCCACTCGAAATGGAGGTAAGCAGTATATGTACATACATCTGTTGAAGGATTAAAAGGCATGAAACATTTTGGATGTTCTGCAGTAAGTGCAGCAAACATTTCCGATTCGATCCCTGCTCAAAGCACGAGTAATAAGAGGCCACTCCCAAATACAAAATTTATTATCATATTTAACCCATTGTCGTCTTACAGTACTTGGAAGTAACATCAAACGTTTTGCTCAGTTAAACGGAATGGAAGAATTTTTTATAGCTTGCGGACTACCGGTACTCTACAATACAATCTAAAAAGTTTGTATTACTTCACTTTTTGGTATATGCATTATGTTTTCGCTCCACGTGCTCATTGCAAGTTGACGTTTGCTACAGTGCAGTAACAAATTAAAAGACCCGTTTTCTTGAAATTATTTCCAGCAAAGTTTTCAATATTTTTCTTCAAATTGAAAATAAGGTATTAGTTTCGTGCATTATTAAAACAATAAATAATAAAGTAGGAAATATCTATCTTCTTTGTCTGACGGTAACGATCGGTTTTCTCTTAAAGACTTGTGCCGCTGGGCAAATAAATACAATCATTGATCGTTCTTATGGCAAATCTTTGAAGAAAGATGAAGTTGCTTTAATTTTAGAAAAATCATAGATAATGAATTAAACACTACAGGAGCACGAGTGAAGAGTTAGCTGTACTCATAATATTCAAAACAATTTCCCGTAATAGCTTCGACTCAATACTAAGATTTTTCCATGTTAACGATAATTCAAAAATCTCGGAAAATAATAAAGATCGGCTATTCAAAATACGCCCTATGATTGATGCTCTGAACAAACGCTTTCAGCATGTGTAACACGGAGCCAAGAAATTATGGAATCAGTGGTTATTTTCAAGAGCAGAAGCTCCATCAAACAATATCGCCCCATGAAATCAATTAAGCGTGATTATAAATTGTGGTGTTTGTCGGCTCAATATGATTATATTAAAAAGTTACAAAAATATCAAGCAAAAAATTAAAATGAAGAAGCATAGGAGATGAGTGGGGCAATAACAAGTATGTGTACTTTGATAATTACTTTAACTTCGAAAGGAAACCAGACAAGCAAATTAAAGGAGGCGAGTTTGATTCACGATCAAGAACGAATTGTTTACAAACGGAGAGATAATAAAACAATATTATGGTGTCTATTTTTCATGGCACTAAGAAAAATACAGTAAAGGGAAGCGATTGAAAAAATTAAAACTCATTCATGGGCGGAGCAGACCATGCATATCAATCGCCATAGGCGGGCATAAGCATAGGGAGGCGATTCCAAAAATGGTGGCATAGATTGTTATGGGGGCTTTTGGAAATAACTTTCCTTAATTATTATGTCGTATACTGTCCAACACATGAAAAAATCACTTTTCTGGAATATAGACGGTCCGTTGCTCAAGGTCTAATGATGCAAAAGGATATTGGTGCCAATAAACAAAGCTTGAATAAGACGGCAACACAATCAAGCAAAAAACGTTGTGGTAAGGGTGCGTCGGTTGCAACTGATGTTCGGCTTGGGAATACATTGGCCAATATTTGTTGAAAGCCGAGGAAGATGTAAGATGTGCAGCATAAAAAAGCTTCAGTTCAAACCGCATTAGAAGGCTACTATGAAAATAAGAAACTGTAGTTCAAAGTACCATATTCTTTTTGTAAACTACGGTATCTTTGAAATTTATAGTTTTCTTTTTTTGTTAAGAAAATACTCATATGAATGCCATAATTCAAAAATAAATTAAACATACTAATTTTTCCTGAGCTTGGTCAACTAGGGGTTAAATCCTGCCCTATTTAAGAATACTTAAATATTTTGCGTTTCATAAGGTGCGTTCCAAGGTAAACAGGACTTATTGAATCTAGCCCTGGTGGCGCCATCTATATGACGACTGATGCGTTAGAATCTGCTATCTTTATCAATTGTTCAGTGGGAATTTCACGACATTTCATTGCTTGGATAACTTCACTTTCGTTTTAAGTGTCAGTATGCTTGTGTTATCTGTGCAAAAATGAGCTTCGAACAAAGAACCAACATTAAATTTTGTTCCAAATTGGTAAAACTTTTGCCGAAACGTTTCAATTGATCCTGCTTATCTGTAGCAGAGTGCACGAATGGTTTCAACGTTTTCAAAGTGGTCGTGAGGACATAAATGACGATCAACATGTGGGCCAATCAAAATCCGTGATCACCGGGAATTCCATCGAAACTGTGCGTGAATTCATCAAAAATTAGCCGAAATCATCACTAAAATGAAATTCTTGGAAATGGATTTGAACATCTCCAAAACATCGATATATCGCATTTCGACCCAACATTTGGGCTTACGAAAGGTGTGTGCACGGTTTGCTCCGCTCAAATTGACTGACGACCAATAATTGCTCTCATCGATCGACGCTTGTGACCGATTATTTGACCAAAAATCACATTTTAACCATTAACCACTCTCCGTATTTACCTGATATGGCATCGTGCGACTTCTTCCTTTTCGGAAAAATGCATTTTCCCATGAAAGAAAAGCGTTATGCAGATGTAGAGGCCATTTAAAAGGTTTGCACCAGCATACTGGCGGCCATACCGGACAACCAGCTAAAACACTTGTTCGACATGCTTTTGGACCGTGCAAAAAGTTGTATTGAAGCAGAAGGAGACTATTTTGAATAAAATATATTGATCTTGCCGAGAAAACCATTTATTCTGTTATTTTTTTAAGTCCTATTTTCTTTGGAACACACCTTGTATTTACAATTTCATACTTTTTTTAGAGCGTATTCATACATTTTCAGCATTATGTTATGGGTTTATATATATAATATTTAGCTTTGCTAATAAAAACCGGAAATTTGAATTTCTTATAAAAGTTCCATATTATCTCTTATAAAACTTACATATTGAGCGACATATAAAACCAAGCGGAAGTTCGAAAATCTTTATATTAGGTACTTGACCCAAGCAGGAAGTACTATTATTCAGAAAATAAATGTGCGTTGAACGAGTTTTCCGATTCGGAAATCATCGGAACTGTAGTGTCCTGCAATATTAATCAACAATAACTAACCTTCCACCCTTAATCGCATCCTCAGAACAGTAATTAAAAAATCCAATTCAAAGATAGCTTATGTGTACCACCAAATAATAATCAAAATAATATTATAAAGTTTAGATAATTTTTATTAAATATTCGTAAGTACGTATGCGTATAGGTATGTGTATATATTCAACAAAAGATCCAACAAAAAAGCGAACAATGCATATTATTTTTGTTGTTGGTGTCATCGTATTGTTGAAAGATTCAGTGGTGAAGTAAGTTCATTGAAAAGTTTATCAAGAAACAAGAAACCAATTTTTCAGTTGAGTGAATTTTAATTTAAAGTACCTACGATGATGTGCCCCTCACATACCAACACACGCACACACAGGCATACCAGCAGTCAGCCCAAATACACTTTGCGTCACCGCAAAAACTAAAAGAAAGCAAGTAAACAAAAACAAGCCAGGAAAAAAGGCCATTTCCATTTAAAACAGAGCAAAAGGAACAGCAACAGCAACAACAACAGCAAATGTAAAGAAAGCCAGCAATTGCGGCAAGACGCTTTGGGACGCAATCGTTGGCAACGCAATTCGTCGTGCAACAGCGAGCAACATTTCATGACAAGCAACTGCAATCACAAAAACAACAATCAACGCAATAACTATGAAATTAACAACAACAACGACGGCAAACGCAACAACAACAAGAGCAGCAGCAGCAGCAGGAATAAACGCTCCGCAACTAGCCGCAATGCAATTGTACAACACTGGTTGAAACAATTCGTCGGCATATTCGGCCAGATTTCAACTTGTTTTGAGGCTTGTTGCAAATTTGCGCTAACCCCTTTCCGCACCCTTCCGCTTTCTATTCGGCGTTGAATATAACTCGGCTGCCAATCAAGCTGCCACAACTCAAGCATGTGTATCGGAGACTACATAGTTTCAATGCAACAAGCGCGCGTATGGCGTGTTGTGTGTATGTATGCAGACATGTGTGGGTGTATTGAATAACAAACAGCACACAAATGAAAACTTCGGTAAACAAAAGTTAGGAAATCTGTCGGCAGAGACAGTCAAGTGGTGTAGGAAGGAAATTCGCTTGAAAGCAATAAAAAAAAAACACATACATATGTACATATGTGTAAGGCTGCGGTGTCATATGCGTATATATGCATATATGTATATGTGTTGCGACAGATTCCCGATAGGCTGTTTCAAAATTTTTACCACATCGTAAATTGTTTACTTAGCAAACTTCTACCACAATGTTTTCAATGCTTTTCTGTAATGCAAGAGAGAAGCCGGCAAATGCTTTAGTACTCATATAAAATAGTTTGCGTCAAACAATTTTTCGCCTATTGAGTTGTGCGAAATTTTGTTCGTCCACCGAAATTATTATATTTTAAATAAAAATTTTACGGCAAATAATGGCAATGGTATTTAATGGACTAAGCAATGTGAGAGTATGAACGAGTACAACCTCGCTTCAAGTCAAGAGTTAAATACAGAACATAGAAATCAGTCAGAACTCATAAGAGTAGAGTTGACCATCAAAAAAGGTTCGGAAAGGAAAGAACAACAGCTGCTCCGATTGCAATCAAGTGGGGCTACAAATGTGCTATTTAGTTAAAATATTTAAATTAAATATCGTGGTAAATATTGTATAGAAAACACTGGCCGATATTTTTTCCAAGAAAAAATTGCTCTGCATAAAATGCATTTTTATTCAAATTAATTCTAATAACCACAGTAAAGCATCAATATTTTATGTAAAAAGGGAGTAAAATACATCCAAGCTTCTTACGGTTCATTTTCATCAATATAAGTAGATTTCACAACGAAACAGGTAAAATTTTTCGATCAGAATCAGATCATATCCATAAGCTCGACCTAAAATTTTAATAACATTTTTTTACTACTGGTAAAAAGATAAAACATGTAATAGTGAAGAGTAACTTTTATCCCTTCTTCTCCCTCCCTTCCCCTCTGTTCATGCTGGTAAAATTATTGAGAATTTGTTCAGCATGGGTGCATCGGTACCGTCAATTATTGTAAAGTTATGAAGTTATAAAGGGAGCTTTGCACTTAGTATTGGCTAGCAGAATCATGCCTCATAGTAATACAATAACACTATCTGGAAAAATAGAGTTAAAAAATAGCAAAAGAGTCTAACGAGTCCTCATTTACATCGGATAGAGTAAATTGCAGAATATTAGTTATTGGAAGAAGAGATGGATACTTGTTGGGTACTTACTTCTGAGGAAGTCAAAAAACTTAATCTAAAGTAGGATATCGAATATTCATTAAAAGAAGTAAAGATCGCCTTAACTTTCATCTTCCGAGAATCCTCAGTTCTTCAAGCTCTTCAAGATCATTTGCAATACTTTTCTTGTGCCTTTATAGAAAGGCTGTCAATTACGATCAATTGTATTTTCGATATAAAATTTTTTTCTACAGACTGCACAGCAAAGTGTTTTGTGAGTCGGCAACAACACAGATTTGGAATATTTTTATATTCATTTTCAGCAAAACACATTTAAATAAATAAATGATAAAACATAAGGCCTGCATTGGGACTCGATATCTCCTTAGCCAACATGCTTTTGATCAAATTCATTTTTCTCTTGCAACATGTTGGTGGATCGTATTACATAACGGATACTTGTTACACCTAAAACTAACATATAAACAAATGATCGAGATGATGATCGTCTTTGCAAGCGAAAATTAAGATATCATAATGAAACTTGGTACACAAAAACTAATGAGTGCTAACTAGTTCGTAAAGGGATGTAGTCGGACCATTGCCGTGCTCACAAAACGCTTCTTAATGAAAACTTGTTAATTTGACGCATGGGGTTCGCAGTAGCAGGCCAACTGTGAGCAAACAAAAAAAAATGACACCGCCCTGTAAGATATTTAATATATGTACACTAAGCCACTTAGGGCACAACATCCATTTTCCTTCAGGACAAATTACTTAAGCACCCTAATCGACCTCATTTAAGGGTTTCGTTAAAAGCGAAAAAAATCAATAAACAAATACTTAAGAGGCATTAAATTTTACTCCTGGGTTGATACAAGAGAACTTTATAGGAAGCGGGGCTAAAAATTTGCGTTGGGTATATTTTCTTTGAAACATCATATCTCAGGACCTGATAGAACGATATTGACTATACGGTATAAATGTCATCTTGACTTTCCTCTGTTCTATAGCGAAAACATAGTATATATTGGACTAAAGCCATACCACTTTTCTAACACAATTTTAAATTTCTCTCAATATTTTACTTTCCAAAACGCAAATTAGGCACAAATGAATATATCGAAAGAAATATTTGCCCGATTAATGCACTTTAATTGGGGCACCTTATGACCGAAAATTACCAAATTGGGCCTAAACTATTTAAAGCCCCAGATACCGAAAATGTGAATCAGATTTCCAATTGCGAACTTTTTATGGAAAATATCGGTCAATTTGCGAGATATATTATAGAAATTCGTAGAGAATTCATTCCTAATAAAGAAATGCCTGTATATTAAAATGGCTTGAATCAGATCAACAATTTCTTTAGCTCCCATATACCTAATAGAATGATTCTCGAAAGTGCAGTTGATTTTATACCGTATATATCGGCAAATGCGTGAGAAATTGTAATAAAATTGAGAGAGGTGTTTTTCTAACATCAGTTATAATATATTTGTAATAAGATTACCCTTCAACTTCTCCATATCCATACCCCTTTGAGCATCCCATTTCATCTCTTTCTCAATTTTATATATCTCAAAATTCACATATAACCTTTAATAATCATCACTTTATTAATCACGTAGATTATTCGTGCACTTGGCTTAAACGATTCACGCTTTCAGGTTAAAATCAGGAGAGCAATCCTAAGGCAAAGTGCATAACTGAGAAACGATTACAAAGTAATTAATTCCTAAGAAGAATAAGTTTTATTACATATTTTCTTTCCGAGTTGCAGTAATGAGTATTATGTATTGTATTCTATTACTTTTTTCGGCGCGACTTATAACAATTTGTAATAATAATGTATCGATACCTTTTACCCTATAACCCTTTAAATTCTATAAGAAAATCCCATTTACGAAATTAATTTTTATTTTAACAAATATTTTTTGAGGTATTTTTTAATGTTTATTCCTTTGTATTTCTAAAACTATTATTTTCGCATTTTATTTGGTATCCTTTAAATCTACCAGAAACCCTTGATCCTTCAGCGCAATTTGTCACCAACCAAAATCCAAATATTTATATTAAAATAGCAGAGAGAATACCAAATATCGCATAGTTTAAGCAAAATTCAACAAACAGAATTTTCTATAAACAGGAATTTACGGTGGATATGCTTTGATCAAAATAAAAAATGACAACCCTTTAAAATTAAACACAAACAAGGAAGGTGTACTAGAGAGTGAAACAATATTTTGTAAAACAAAAGTAATGAAAGCAAATCGCAAAACTGACCGTAAATTCAGCGCAGACAAAAGGCAACAAGAAAACAAGCACACACAAGGACCTGAAGGTGGTGAGTGGTGATAGCTGCACTACAGGTGGTGCGGGTGTAATTCATCTCAGCATTTCATACAAGCTGTACTCACAGCCCTGCCTTTCAAGGCAGCACCCTGTCCGCCACACAAACTCCTCTCCTTCCCTAATACTCCACCCCTGAATATATATACATGTGAGTGTGTGTGTTGCGCTGGTATTGTCCGTTGCCCTTAATTAAATTTAAATATTTTATCACCGAAAAATTGTTTGTTACAACAACAGCAAAAAGTGAAACAAATCAAGGAGTCGGGTGCAAAAAGCTGAATATGAAATGGAAGCGGTTGCACTGCAAAAAGAAATGAAGTACCGCAAGGTTGGTGGCTGGGTTGAAAAGAGAGTGCAGGATTACGACGGCGTCGGCGGTAGCGCTGATGACTGCCAAACAAATCGCACGAACCGTTCACTGAACCGGTCCGCGGTAGTCTTGCATCGGACAGAATAAACGGTGCTGCGGAAAGCGGAGGATAGTGACATAAGGTGGGTAGAATTCATATATAAATATTTGCTTATAACGGCTTATGTTTGAGTGAGGTACACATTACTCTACATATTTATATGTGTGTGGGTGTGTATGTGTGTGTATGATTGTATGAATATTTGTATCTTTGTCTGGTGTTACCGGCCTTTTCAACACAATTACTACTTCATCCAATTATTTATTGCCACCATGCCAGCATTGTTGTTCACCTCGTTGTTGCTATTGTTGTTGGCCGATTTCAAGCGGTATGCTGTTCATTTACCGCACTTCATCTTCAATTGTGCTGAATAATTGCCATATGTTTTTTGGCCAACAGTTTTTGACACTTTTTTGGTTGTTCGCTTGTAAATCTCTCATTTATCCACTCACACGGCCGGCAGTTAAGCGTCGGCAGTTGCTTTACCCGACTCAAAATTAACCCGGCAACAGATTGTCACTGACCAAGCGGCCTTTTCGTTTTTGAAGTCTCTTCTTTTTTTCTTGCTGTTTTGACGTGTTAAGTGCGGGCACCCGCACATTTGACTGCCGGCTTTTACTATTTTCGACGGCGATTTTCATGAATTTATTTGTGTATTTTAATCAAAAGGAAACGTCGGCTTTAAAACCAACAAATCAAACAATGCGGGAAATACATCGAATTGTGTATACAAGTATTAAATTAATACTTAATAAATCGAACAATTGGACTTATTTTCTCATAACAGTAAGATATGAGCAGCAAACGTGGAATTAAAGTATTTTTGAACACGGCAGGACATCGCTCTCTGATAGACTTACTATACGTACTATAGCACTTAAGGGGTGTAACTCTATATTCTGCTGCCTCATAAAGAAAGAAGTCGCACGGTGCCATATCAGGTGAATACGGGGAGTGGTTAATGGTTGAAATGTGATTTTTTGTCAAATAATCGGTCACAAGCGTCGATCGAATGTTGGATTCTGAGCAATTTTTGGTCGTCAGTCAATTTGTGCGGAACAAACCGTGCATACACCTTTCGTAAGCCCAAATGTTCGGAAAAAAAGGCGATAAATCGATGTTTTGGAGATGTTCAATTCCATTTCCATGAATTTCAATGATGATTTCGGCAAATTTTTGATGAATTCACGCACAGTTTCGATGGAATTTCCGGTGATGACGGATGGCCCACATGTGATCGTCATTTATGTGATCACGACTTTGAAAACGATGAAACCACTCGTGCACTCTGCTACATGTTGGGGCAATCATCGCCGTAAACTTGTTTTATCAATTGAAACGTTTCGGTAAAAGTTTTATCAATTTTAGAACAAAATTTAATGTTGGCTCTTTGTTCGAAGTTCACTTTCTCACCGATAACACAAACATACTGACACTTATATCGCAATAACTTCACTTCCAATCTGGTGAAATGTCATGAAATTCTCACTGGACAATAGATAAAGATAGCAAAATCTAACGCTCCAGTCGATATATAAATGGCGCCACCAGTGGGCGCTAGATTCAAAAAGTTCTGTTTACTTTGGAACGCTCCTTGTAATATGCATACAACGTTTACCAAAAGAGATCACGTGATAAGTAAGGTTTGCCTTTTTATCATGTCACGGTTCACTTTTGTACAACGTTTAGAAATTTTTCTAGATTATTACGCAAAAAACGTTCGTAGGAAACTCTTCTTCTCAGATGATGCTTATTCCTGGCCTGTTGGCTTCGTCAACACACGATGGTTGCTGTGGCAGTAAGTGCAATCCTGGTGTGGTTCAGAAAACGCAATTGAATTGTATCTCTAAAAATGTACCATTATTATGAGAGAATATTTTGGATTGAGTGCGAAATAAATAAGATCCGTGTCTAGTTCCTTTAAAATAAGTTTCCACTTTCCTATACCTTCCAAAAAGTTTAAGATATATTAATGAAATATCATACTTTGGGGAAGCAAATAGTTAGTATTGGC